>NC_083112.1:76720205-77026705 GCF_949774975.1 Lagenorhynchus albirostris | reverse complement strand
GGGTTCGTGCCCCAGTCCGGGAAGATCCCACATGCCGTGGAGCGGCTGGGCCCGTGAGCCATGGCCGCTGAGCCTGCACGTCCGGAGCCTGTGCTCTGCAATGGGAGAGGCCACAACAGTGGGAGGACCGCATACCGCAAAAAAAAAAAAAAAAAAAAAAAAAAAAAGATAACTAATAAGAACCTGCTCTATAAAAAATAAAATAAAATAAAATTCAAAAAAAATACCTCTTTTGCATCTCCCCTCCCCTACTTTATATTGATGTCACAAATTATATCTTTATATAAATTGTATCCATTAACATAGTTTTATAGTTAGTTATTTTTATGCTTTTGTCTTTTAAATTCTATACAGAATTAAAAGTGCTTTTCATAACACCAAAAAAAAAACAAAAGCAGACCACACCTGAGGTACTCATAGATGCAAAGCATTTGATAAAATCCAACATTTTTTTATGATAAAAATACTCAAAAAACTAGGAAGACAAGGGAACTTCCTTGACCTGATAAATGATACCTAATAAAACCGAAGCTACCATGGTACTTAATGGTGAAACACTGAAAGCTTCCCCCAAATATCAGAATGAAGACAAGGATGTCCAGTATCACTGCCTCTATTCACCACTGTACTGAAGTCCTAGCAGGAAAATGAAATAAAACCATCTAGATTGGAAAGGGAGAAGCAGAACTATCTCTATGTGCAGATGATATGATCTGATATGCAGAAAATTCTAAGAAATAAACTAAAAAATGACAAGAATTAATAAACAAGTTCAAGAAGGTTGCAGGATACAAGATCACCATAAAAATTTTATGTTATTTCTATACACTAGCAACCTTTCAATTCTACTGCATATATACCTAGGATTCTATATACAATCTGAAAATAAAATTGAAAAGACAATTCAATTTACAATAACATTAGAATAAAATAAGTAACTTTAATAAAAGAAAAACAGATTAGCATACTGAAAACTACAATATATGATTGAAAGAAATTTAAAACAATGTAAAGTGGAAAACATCCACTATTCAGAAGACGAGAAAATTTAATATTACTAAAATAGCAATACACCTTCCCCCAAATTATCTACAGATTGAACACAATCCCTATCAAAATGCCAGACGGCTTTTTGCAGAAATTGACAAGGGATCCTAGAATTCATATGGAAATTCAAAGGATCCATAATAACTTAAACAATCTTGAAAATGAACAACAAAATTGGAGGACTCATATTTCAATACTTATTACAAGGCTACAGTGATCAAAGCCTTGTGGAGCTGATTAACGATAGACACATAGATCAATGGGATGGAACTGAGAGTCTGGAAATAAACCCTCACACTTAGGAGCAATTGATTTCAACAAGGCTGTGGAGACAATTCAGTGGAGCAGTCTTATCAACAAATGGTTCTGGGAAAACTGGACATCTGCACGCAGAAGAATGAAGTTGTACCCCTGCTTCACACCACATACAAAAATGAACACAAAGTGGATCAAAGACGGAAATGTAGAAGATAAAACTACACAACCCTTAGAAGATATCCTAAATGTAAATCTGTGTGACCTTGAATCAGACAATGGTTTCCTAGATAAAAACCCCCAACGCACAAGCAACCGAAGAACAAATAGATAAACTGGACATCATCAAACCTGAAAGTTTCTGTGCTTCAAAGGACGCTATCAAGAAAGCGAAGAGACAGTCAACAGATCTGGGAGAATGTATTTGAAATCATATATCTGAAAAGGGTCTACGAGAATATATGAAGAGCCCTTACAACTCCACGATAAAAAGATAATGAACCCAGTTAAAAACTGAGCAAAGGATTTTAATAGACTTTTCTCCAGAGAAGATACACAAACAGTCGATAAGCACAGGAAAATAAGCTCGTCATTACTCATTAGGGAAATACAAATCAAAATGACAATGAAATATAACGTCACACCCATTACAACGGGTATAATCAGAAAGACGGATGAAGAGCCTTGGTGAGAATATGGAGAAACTGGAACCCTCATATGCTGCTGGTTTAGACTGTAAAATGGTGCAGTCACTTGGAAACTAGTTTGACACTTCCTCAAAATTTTAAGATAGAGTTAATATATGGTCCAGAATTGAGAACATGTTCATGCAAAATCTGTGTGTGCATTTGTCCATAGTAGCTTCACTCATAATAGCTAAAAAGTGGAAACAACCCAGATGCCCATCAACAGACAAATGATAAACAAAATGTGGTCCATCCAGGCAATGGAATATTATTCAGCCATAAAAAGGAATGAAGTACTGACACATGGTACATCACAGATGAACCCTGAAAACATTACGTAAGTGAAAGAAGCCAGACACAAAAGGCCACCCCATATGGTATGACTCCATTTATATGAAAATGTCCATAGACACAGATTGGTGGTTACCAGGGACTGGAGGGGGAGGGGAACAGGGTGATGGTTTAATGGGTGCGGGTTTCTTTTGGGAATAATGAAAATGTTCTGGAATTTATAGTGTATAACTTTGTGAATATACTAAAAGTCACTGAATCATACTCTTCAAAAGGGTGAATTTTACGGCATGAGAATTCCATCTCAGTAAAAATAACAACCGAAGGAGGTAACTTCCAATTGCTTCTATCTTCAGGTACAGGGAGAGGGGTGTGGGATCCTAGGGGCGCTGGGGTCCCTGGAGGTGGCAGGTGGGATGAGTAAGGAGATCTGGTCCCAAGTCTTCTAACTCAAGATCTGAAGGAGAAATTGTCACCTCCCAGCTGTCGCCTCCCAGAAAATCCTCCCAGCTATGAGGAGTGTTCGTTGTGGCCTCTCATCAGCCTCGTTTTGAGCTAAACTGCCTCCGCTTCGGCCCTACACACCACATCTTCACATCAAGGAAGACAATCTCTCCCTTTGGATGAACCCAGATCTTGCCGATGCTTTAGCTTCTTGTTTTGCTCAGAATATCACTTCTTGAAGGAGCTGGCGGAAGGTTTTGAGTCTGTGGGATGGGGCTGCCCCGAGGGTAATGTTTCTGACTTCCCGTGTCCAGGAAGGAGAAGGCAGGCCTTGGGAGTGGGCAGCTGAGCCCAGCTGGGACCACAGAGGAGAAACAAGGGAAGAAGAAATCCCGGAAAGTCATAGGACACGGCTGCGCCCTTGACTCCTGGGGGTTGAGGGCGGAGGAGGGTACAGGACACATTTCCCAGAGCATCGGAGCTGAGGGTCCACGGCCAGCTTTCTGTATCTGGGGACACGTTCCTCCTCCCTGGTGAGGTCCCCTGCAGGCTGTCCTGTTCCAGGGACGTATTTACCCCTTCCCCGAAGTCCTAGAGCCCTCACCCCCGTTTCTAAAACGGACGCATACAGGGCAAGGACAAGCATCAACTGTCAAGTAGAATTTGAGTGTTTGGAAATACTAATATAGACAATTCCAGAGGCAGAAGTGTGGGGAAGCATCCAGAAAAAGCATCGTTAGGTCATCCCTTCTGGGCCAGGAGACCCCGCTCACCTCCTCCTGCCCGCTCGCCCCTCCCGCTGCACTCTGAGTGCCAGGTGCCTCCCTTGCTGTCTGACTGTGGGGGTCCGGCCTCCCCCCCAGCTCAGGCCCCCTCCCCATCCCAGGCCCCCCTACTAGTTCCACCTCCCCAGGCGCATCCTGGGCTTCAGGGACCGGCCGCAGAGCTCAGTGTCAGGTCTAAGTTTCATCCTGACCCCAGTCGGGGGTCTGTCCTGGGTCCTCAGGGCTCCAGCTCCCGCCTGGGTCAGGCCTGCCCTCGCGCACAGCCGCGGGGGCCCCGCCCCGAGCCAGCTGCTTTTGCAGAGCCGCCTCCTCCAACGCAGGCTTCTACACCCCCTCGCCCCCCCCCCCCAGGGATGGAGGGATCTCAAATAAGCCTCTTCAAGTGGGAGCGGACTCTCTCCGGTGGCTGAAGTCCCAGGCCCAGGCCCTCAGAGCCGTCTCTCCTGCGGCTGCACCGAGCAGGGCGATGTGACCCGGGAACAAAGAAAGAGGCCCGAACAGCAACGGAGACCCGTTCCCGGGAACGCGCGCGTGGCTTTGTCCGCCAGGGCGGGCCTGGCCGGGTACTTACTGGGAACGGCCTCCTCATAGCAGATGCCTTTATGAAAGCAGCACCCGAGTTCCTGGCACCGATCTCTGGTGACGTTGTAGTCACATATGTCGTACAGAGGGATGTCGCACACTGCAAAGCAGACACACACGGGCGTGACCCTGATACACAGCGCCCTCTGACTCGAAGGAGCGCGGGGCGGGGAGGGGAGCTCGCGGGTTTGCGTGGTGGGTTCTGTTACAGTTTTCATTGTGCATCGCACACATCTCACTTGGAAACTCAGATCTGGAATAAATTAGATTTCTGAACACGACAATGTCAAGCTGATGACACCCACAGAATAATGCGGGGTCCCCCAGGGAGTAAGGAGATAACGCATCCCGGCGAGCCGGGCTCAGCGCTCCACAAAGCAAGTGGGAAACACAGACCTCATACAATGGGTGTCTGGGAGCTCGGGCAGTAACACGTTCTTAATCCACATTTAAGCGCAGACTGAGTTAAAATGACCAACGTGAGGATTATTTCAGAATTTAAAAGTCGAATCGAAAGGACGGAAAGTTTAGTGCCAGGAAGCCACGTGCCTTGCAGCGGAGGGCGAAGGACCGCAGGGTCTCAGCTCTCAGCAGGTGCCCATCAGCAGTAAACACGGTCTCCCGGGGTGGGGCGTGGAGCAGGGCCCGCCCTTTCCTGAGTCTCCAGGGAACGCCGTCTTCCTCGGGTTGGGGGGCGGAGTTTGGTCTCTCAGACTAAGGGATTCCAGGGAGACCCGCCGCCCTCCATACCCTTTCCTCCGGGAGGGGGACAGGTCAGAGCCTGCGGGGTGGAGCCGCGGGAGTGACCCGACCCCGGTGCATGGCGCGGAGCACGCTGGGCGCCCCTCTCCCGCGCGTGCTAGATGAAGTGGCTTTGGCTCCTCCCCGTGACCACGTGAGCAAGCCTCCCAGGGCCTCGGGTTCCTCTTCTGAAACCAAGGTGATGATCCGCACAGGCACGTGACTGTCGCGTGGCTGATGCCCGGTAAACGGCGCCCACGTCCGGAGAGCTGGAAGGTCAGGGTGGGCGTCCAGTAGCTCCCGAGGCTGCGCTGCCGCCCGCTGCGCACAACTCACCCGTCTGGAGCGTGCGCTGCAGCGGCGCCCGGCGCCCACGGTCTGCATTTCCCGGCACGGCGCCCTCGCAGCCTGGGCAAAGCCCCCGTGCCGTACGCAGGAGCCCCGCTCCCCACCGCTCCCGGTGACCACTAGCCCGCCCGAGGCCGGGGACTCGTGCCTCTGGACGCGTCCCGTCAGTGCAGTCACACGATGCGTGGCCTCCGGGTCTGGCTTCGCCCGCTTGACGTGTTCAAGATACACCCGCGCGCCAGCGCCCCGCCCCTTCCACGGCTGAAGGAAGCCCACCACGTGGACAGACGTCTCGCTGATCCGCTTCTCTGGTGATGGACATCTGGGCTGTTCCACGTTTGGGCTGTTAAGTGGAATGCTGCTGTGGACCTTCACGTAGGAGTTTTGTGTGCACGTGTGTTTCCACCTCCCTTGGACACACTCCTGGGCGTGGCCTGGCTGGGTCAGGTGGAGACTCAAGGCTGACCTTCTGAGGAATGGCCAGACTGTCTTCAGAGCGGCCGCCCCAGGTCGCCGTCCCCACCAGGAGTGTAGGCAGCCGGGTCCCCTCCTGCGGACTTCAGACTTCAAACCACTTTGGAGAGGGTTCAAGTGCGTTTATCAACGAGCTTCCGGGAAGCGGTGGAGACGGTCACGTGTGGCCATGTGAAGGCTGGGTCAGCACAGGAGGCTGAGAAAGCCCAGGGTTGGGGGGTGCGGGGGGTCACATAGGGCCCCCTGGGGCGAGGCCAGATGGGATCTGAGGTTTCAAAGGATTGACTCAGGTGGAGACAAGGGAGCCAAGGGAGCAGGGTGGGGACTCCCCTAGGGCTCTGGAGGTCACAGCGGTGCTGGGAGGACCCAAAGAAGAGAAAGGAACCCACTGCCCGGGGACCCCAGGACGACGCGCCGCTACTTCCGACACCGGGCGGCTATAACCCGAGAGCCAAGCATGCTGTATGCGGAGACCCTGGGGGCATCTCGGGGTGGTGGCCGGTGCCTGGGCTGCCCGTGACCTGCTGTCCACTTCCCTGACCGGCCAGGCCTGCGGAGGATGGAGGCTTCGCGGGCCACAGCGGGAGCTCCAGCGTGACCTGGGCTAAGGTCTCCCTTTATCAGCCGAGCCTTGTTCCCCTGTGATATAGTTTTAGCTAAAAAGCAAGACACTTGCTGTCCTGGACCGAGTGGTGTTCCCCTGGGAACGGTGGGAGCTGCCCTGGCTTTTCTAGAACAGGAGAAGCTCTGCTGGGACCCACGGCAGCCTCTGGGGACCCTGCGCGACTCCCCTCCCTGGTTAACGTCAGGGTGGGGTTTAGCTGAGGACCTGCGGCCACACTCAGGCCGGCTTCTGGGAGGGCAGGTACCCCACCCAGGCTGGAGGCGGGGACCGGCCAGCGCCCGTGACGGGCTGAGTCGTGCCCCCACGAGACGCGTTCAAGTCCTGACCCGAGTACCTGTGAACGTGACGCTGTTTGAAGCTGGGTCTCTGCCGATGTCACTGGGCTAAGATGAGGTCATTGCCATGGCCCTAAGCCAAAATGACTGGTGTCCCACCAAGGAGAGAAAACAGACACACGGGGAGAAGGGCGCCGAGAAGACACAGACGGCCACGTGCCAACAGAGGCAGAGCCGGGCGCCTCTGGGACGGGCGCCACGGGGGCTGGAAGGGGCCTCCCCCAGTGCCTCCAGAGGGACCCGGGCCCCCCGATAGGCAGGACCCACCCAGTTCACGGTACCTGTCACAGCAGCCTTGGGAAAGCAGCATCCGTGCCATCAGTTTTGCTGGGACACTAACCAGAGAAGGAAGCCTCCGGACCCCAACGCACACCTAACGTGGCTCTTAGGGGACAAAACAAACCCAAGGGCAGTGGCTTAAAGGTGGGTGGGCCTGGGTCAGGCACCGCGGGCCACGCCGCCCAGGGCTGGAGCCCCAGGTCCCCGCCACGTGCTCGGCCCTCACGGCCAGGACAGAATCTGACCGGATTCCTCAGCGCTCGCTCCTGCAGGGGTGCCGCCACTTCACGCCTCCTTCCAGTTAAGCGCCAACCACTTCTGTTTACGAGTAAAATCGAGTTCGTTAAATACCGCATGTAAGGGAGAAATTAAAACGGCGCAACTTCAGCCCCCGCGGAGCCCAGGTGATCAGCCTCCAGCCACGTGTTAGGAAAAGGCAGCCTCGCGTGACCGGCACGCAAGGAGACCTTCAAAGAGCAGCACTGCCCCCATCCTGTCCTGTGGGGCAGTTTTCAGACTGTCCAGCGCCTCCCCCTCCCTCTGGTGGATTTCCAGAAAACACTGGAAACTCCTGGCACCTTCCAACCCAGAAATGAGAGAGGACCACCCTACGGTGATGTAACGTGCAGCCCCTTCACAGGAAGCACTCGGCAAACTGCTGGCGTGTGACCCGCGGAGCGGCGGGTGGTGGCCACACACCTGAATCTTGGGGAGTAATGGTCACCTGTTACTTCTACACGGACTTCAATTTTCCGCAGTAAAGTCACGCCACGCGAGCAGCAGCGGCCAGGCGAAGGGCCTCGTCCAGGACCGGGAGGCCAGGGGGCCGGGGGGCTGGCGGGCTGGCGCGGCTCCTCCCGGGATGGAAGGCCAGCGGCCCGCATGCCCGCTGCCCTGCCCCCCGTCCTCCCCCAGCCAGCGCGGTGGCTCCCTGGGCCCCGGGGAGCAGGGCGGGGGGCAGTCCCATCCACCGCGCCCTGGGAACCTCTGCTGGAGAGGAACCTGGCAGGGTGGGGACGGCAGACTGCGGGCTGAGTTCACTTGCTTTCTAACTACTGCCAGATAAAGGAGAAATTCGGTGACGGATAGACTGGACAAAACGAGCATCACGGGGGCGGGTGGGGAAGCCGCCACCGGCTCCCCCACCCCACCGGTTGGCGAGTTCATCGTGGAGCCCGTGGCGTCGATGTGAACATGTCAGGACATTTCAGGCCGCATTTAAACCTCCCTCCCTCCCCTTCCTGAGGAACTGGAACCGTAAAGCTGGGAAGGACATCACGTCTAACACTCCCCCTAGGAACTTGGCCAGTTCTATGGAAACGTTAGAACGCAGAGGAGGTTTCTAGGCTCCCGTCACAGGGCTGCGGGCCCTCAGGGCGGCGCCAGCTCGCAGCTGCAGGGACCTGCGGTCTGCCCTCGCCACCCTGCAGCCCAGCCGTCTGGAGGGCCGGGGCCTGACCAGAGGACCCTGAGGACCACGCACACACAGGGACAGACTGGGTTGTCTGCCAAGACACGCGTCCAGGGCTCGTCTCCCTGAGATCCGACCGAAATGTGACAAACCCTGGCTCCCGAGTTACCCCAACGTTCCCTTAAGCCACGGTGACTGTGACAACCGTGCCACCAGCTCCGTCCTCAGGTCGAGGGTGGAAGCGCTGGGGAAGGAGGCGTGCCGGGAACCCTCTGCCCCGCCTCGCCCGCCTGGCTTCTCCCCTGAACACAGGTTTCTGGCCTCCTTAAACCGGGTGGCGTGTGGGAGAAGGGCAAGGCTGCATCACAGAGGACACTTCGTTTGCCACGCGACACTCCTAGGAGGACCCACAGAACCCAGAGAGGGTGCTCAGCCTTCGAGCCCCTCGCTCGGTTTGCCGGGAGCTCCTGGGACAGGAGCCGGCAGTCCACGGACGGCAGGCGAAGTGGAAGCCGCGCCTGGCAGCCTTTCCTTCCACTTCCTGCCCCCAAACTTTGTTTTCTATTTTTATTTATCTTCCAGTGTTCCCAAACCCTAGATTTTAAAGGCAAATGTGGTATTTTCCAGTGTCAGAAATTCAAACCAGAATTTTAAGATATAAAAAAAAATCAAAAGAAAGTGTAAAGGTAACACACACACGAAAAAAACACATCACAGATAAAGTGACATGTCTGTAACATAAGAAAAATAGTTTAATAATTACAACAATGTAGCATGAGTAGTCAAGGCCAGGACACCGCCTGTGGCATTTCGTGAAGTGTCCCCACAGCTGTGAACGGGGACTCCGTGTGTCCGAGCAATGAGGGCGGGGCGTGAGGGGGGCATCGGGAGTCCACAGCAGAGGCGCAGGGGGGCCGCAGCGTCCCACCGCAGAGCGCATCCCAGGGCCGCGCACGCCTCCAAGCGCTTCCCGTCCCAGGCGAGGCAATGGCTTCGTCTCCTCATCCACAAAAGATGGGAGCGGAGGTGACTCCGGCAGGCAGGTGGCCCCTTCCTGACGTCCCCATCCACCCCCCAGCCCCTCAGAAGGTCACACGGAGAAACGAGTGCAGTCCATTTACGAAAGGACAGGTTTTTAGAAAGAGCTGCTCAGACACATCCTCTCTGCTCCCTCAAGAGCTTAGTCAAACCTTGCATCTACGAGAAGACAAGGTAACGCATTACACAAGCATGTCACCGGCCACCCCTTCAGGAGAAGTGGTGCTAAAATCAATAGGTAAGGCAGGTTCTGCAAGAGCCCCGTCCCAGGATGCTGGCGGCAACACTGCCGTCACAAAGTGCTGGAGAGATCAGGTGATGAATGGTTCCTGAGTTAGAATTTGCTCGAGACAGCGAACTTCAGTACGCTCGAACTGGACTGCTTCCCACTGCAATGTCTTACGCATCATCGAAAGATACTACTGTAAAAACAGGGCTTACCAAAAAACCCTAGAGACAATCTTTTCTGGCCCTAGCACTAATGAACACAATGCTAAGTACAGGAAGTTGGCAATTCTCGTAACAAGGTCGAGTGTGGGCAGTTCAACGCCGGGCCCCAGGCACACCCGCTGAGCAGGTAACGGCCGAGCCGGGGAGCCTGAGAGTAAGGCCGTGGGCCGAGGACCATGGGGGCCACGAGGACCGAGCCGCCCAGCTCGGGGACATCGGACGGTCCGATGCAGCGAAAGGGCACAGCTCACAGAGCCACATCTGGCGCTATGTGGGCATTTCTGTCTCCGACGCAAGGTGCTGGGATTCTGGTTTTTAAAGACACGACACTTGTTCTCTGTAGTAAAAGATTATCTCACTTTAAAAACGGCCTCTTCATAAGAGCAGGGGGCAGAGCACAAGAATCAGCTGGACCCGAGGCCGGGGCTATGGAGAGGACAGGCTTCCTCCTCTGTGTCCCCTGCTGTCTGGACACCGGGGTGGAGGTGGGACGGGGGAGGGGCACGTTTCAGCTCCCACCCCTTAGGGGAATCTCAGGTGTATATTGCTTCATTCTTGCTGAAACAGTGGAAACACTGCCTTTCCGGCGAGCACAGAAGGCCTGCCTGCTGCACCCAACGGGAGAGCAGGTCTCGGGTTAGACCGGCCTCACACAAACCCCACCCGCAGGACAGCTCACCCTCGCGGGCTGCGGCGACGTGTAATAAATAACACACTTTATTTACAGGCTCTAGTGAGCTTGCTCTCTCGGGGGGAGGACAAAACAGTGCACCTGGCCAAGTTATTAAACCAGCCTACACGTCAGTCCCCCCCAGCGGGCTGGATACCCTCCGGCGCTCAGGTGTTCACAAGAAGCGGACGCGTGCACACCTGTCGCTGGACACAGTGGCAGCAGACGCGATTCCTCGGGTTCGGGGCTGACGCCCAGACCCCCGAGTTCAGCCAGAGTGCCGCACGCCAGTGACTGCGATTCTGCTTTACCAGGAGACTCTCCAGGGGATGAAGGTGTCTCTGCAGGTACGAACAAGGTGAGTTGTTTAGGCAGACTGCAGTGGGAGGCGTCTTCAGAGCACTGCGGTGGCGGAGAACAGAGCAGGCATCTCCCAGAAACACCTGTGCGCTCTCCAGACTCTGCTTTCCAGGAGTGCGTGAGCACGCGTCCCAGTGCACGGGACCAGAGAGGTTAGTGGAGGGAGACTGCAGCACAGGCATCAGCCCCGACACAGCAACCACGGATACGCATTCAAAACGGAGCATTTACAGGCAACGCATATGTAACATTTATATATATTCGATCAAAGCCTGAAAGACCAGACGCAGTCACTGCACTTATTGCAGAATGAGGTACTGAGATGTTGAGAGGAAGGCAGCGCAGTCTGGCCTCGGCGTCTGCACCTCACGCTGGTTCTTCAGGAACGCCACGGCCGTGATCAGCTGCGGCTTTTCTACGCACAGGAGGCAAGAGGACTCCCGTGCAGCCCTGCTCTGTGGTCCTGAGAGTCCCTCGGGTGTGGTCACGGGGCTCCAGCTTGGTCTCGTAACCGGTCTTCGAGAACGTTCCTTAGAGGTTGGTCTCGTCCCAAGCGGGGTCGTTCATGTTCTTTAGAACCTTCCTCACCAGCTTTTCCAGGTCTTTGCGGGCTCTCTGCTCCTCCTCCAGAGACTTCTTCATCTTCTTGTTATCCTGTAAGTGAAGCAGACCAGCGGGTATTAACCGCCTTCGGTGCTGAAGCGGACCCCCTCCCCCAGGAGACTTGGGGCCTCACTGGAAGAAATCCTGGGCTGGGACCGCCCTGCGCCGCGGCCAGGGGTGCGGTGACCAGGACCCCCCAGTGTCTGATGGACGCAGAGCTGCTCCTGGGCACCAAGACAAATCACAGACGGAGCAGGCCTAGGGCCCCCGCTTGTAACTGTGAACAAGAGAGTACGTGAACGGCTGAAAATAACAGAAGGCCCATCTCGCGTCCCTCCTACTTCCTTCCACGTCTGCGATGACCCATCTACAGAGTTCTATAAGAAGGGGGGCAACGGAGACAGAGTGAGTTAGGACCCGTCACCCCCCGCACACACAGACGTATGCCGCTGCTGAGAACCAGGAAGCCCCCGAACGGGGACGAGGAAGTACGTGGACGGCCAAGGGCAGCTCTGAGCACATGGCTGGCACGCCCGCCCTCTGCCCAGCCCAGACCACGCCGTCCTCAGGCTTCTCCTCGGCCTCCCCGCCTCGGACACCAAAGCCACTGATACAAACAAGTAACGCACACACACACGCAGTACGCTTGGCTAGGCAGCCGAGTTAACTGACTTGCTCATGTGGCTTCTCAGGAACAAGGACCATGTGTCTGTTGCACCAGAAGGTGGAAGCGAACGGTCACAGTGGGGACCTATCAAACTGTCTAACTAGATGGAATTTTAGATCTCTTGCCTGATCATGCCAGCAGAATCTGGGATGGCTTATGATGTCAAAAACACTGCAGTGAAAAGAAAGCCACTTTGAAGATTCACTTCCTGGTCTATCCCATTTACAGAAGACCAGCTGTTGTCCTGCTTCTGAAATCTGAATACTGAGAGTCAGGCTCTCTCTTCCGCATTACTGTGCTTACGGACAGCTGGATTCACTTCTAACGCCGTGTTTCCCTCTCTTCCCCCATGAAAAGGAAGATTAATGACGGACGACGACCCACCTGTCGTAACTCCTGGACTTCATCCTTTAGTGCATACACGGTGTCGACGAGACTCCTAGGCAGAAGAGAAGGCGCCCTGAACAAGGACCGGGTCAGAGGGGACGCCCGGAGCCTCCCCGGACGCACATGCTGCCCACCTGCCCTGCACGCCCAGGCCCTAGGTCCGGGGAGGCCCACTTCTGCGCACAGGGGCGCTGACCCCAGCCAGAAAGTCCACACCCCGGCCCTCCTGGAACCATCCTGAAGCCGGTGCCACCCCTCCCCCGACAACCCCCTTCCCCCGCCCGCTTTAAAGCACTGGGATACAGCTTACTTTTCTTCTATCACTGTCTGACCGTTACTTTTAGTTTCTTCAACTATAATTTTCTCTTCTTCTGGAAGCAAAACTTGTGGCGCAGATTCTTTGCGTGAACCTATCATCATTTAAAACAAAACAAAACACCCTCAGGTAAATACCACGGCAGAACTAAAAGGAGAACTTGACTATACAACACTACTTAATTATTAATATTAAATTCCAGGTGTTAATTCCAGTATGTTAAAAAATATATTTTCTAGGTAAAACAGGGACGGGCAACTTTTAAGAACTCCCTCTACCTCTGTGTACTGAACCCAGCCTTCTTCATGCCTAAAGCATGACAGAGGAAAGGAAACATTGGCTTTTTATGCAATCTATTAAGCTTCAGTTTCTTAATCTGGACCATGGATCTTTTAAACCCTGAAACCTTCAACAGAAGGTTCTGACCGTCTTGCCCGGGACATTCTGGAGGAAATATTCGAACTCTTTAGGGATATTCGTATCAACCAAATTCTGTGCCATTTTATTCCAGGAATTTTACAAAGACCCATCGGATCATGCAGGAGACATGTACCAACTGTTTATCAAGTCAATGAACTGGCCCTTATGACACGTAACTCCCCAGCAACGGCTAACAATGTTATAGCACGTGGTTAAGAAAAGTGCATTTTATTACTTGGTTCTCTTACGAAAACTTTATTTACATTCCCTGGCATATAAACGTTTTTCCAAAAGGAAGGAAGTAAATTGTTTACAATATCAGAGGAATGTTTACGTCATTTAACCAAGACCCAGCACAAAGGCCTGATAAACATTTACTGCAAAATAAGTACTTCAGAAATTAACTGGGAAACCCAAACGTTATAAAAGGTGAAAAACGAGAATCCAATCTTATTTAAGGGTGCAAGGAAGAAAATAAACTTTTTAAAATGTTATACTATACAGCACTAACATATATCACTTATATTTTTGTAAAATTACATCAGATGCACATTCGAGGAAGGACAGAACCCACCACAGACCCACTGCGACTGGTGTTGTGATAAACGCAGCTTCTCTCCGTTAAAATACGCGTGACGTCGGATACATGCTCATTATCACGGAGATGGCGGCTCGGCTTGCTTGGTCTTGTTTCTTTCCTGCTTTACCCTTAGTTTGCCCTCCCAGAGGTCTGTCACACTGTAAGACGGCACTTGTGCATCCTCACGTCGTGGGGACATTGCGTATAACACACGTTTTCAGGACAGGACTTAATGGTTTCACCAGCGTTTTACTGCAAGCTTACACTCCTCTGAACAGAACAGGGCTGGTGGTTACTGTCAAAGCCTGATGACAAGAGACTCATTTGATGCTCCTGACATCCAGAGAACACGTCCGTCACCCCCAGGGCAGCTCATGACATGGAGAGGAGGACCGCCGTCTACCTGCCCCGGGAGCCTTCCCACATGCCCCCTGCGTCTGCAGGGCCCGGCTCCACCCCCGCCCCACAGGCTGGGAAGGCTGCTTGGACGCCGACCTCCTTCTCCTTTGCTGTCTCAGGCAGAGGAAACTTCAGCTCTGGGTGGGCAAGGACAATTCCACGTTACACAGTATGAACTTCTAGACAGATAAATAGGTACCTCACACCAGTAAAGGAAGGGCTTTATGCGTCCTGAGCAGAACTTCCGTATTATAATCATAGGCAGTACTTAGAATTCTGTCACAAGCCGTAACGAGCTGGCGTATCGGAGCATATCTGTACTTAAGTTTGTCGATTACTATTTCAAAGACGACCCTCCGCTAGTGCCTTCGTGTTCACACCGAGGTGCGGGCCCCCAGTAGCTGCAGCTCCGGCTGTCGGGGGAAGGGTGGTGCCCGGCTCACACCCCACCCAGCACAGTGACCTGCGCGGCCAGGGGGTGACTTCTCAGACAGAAGGCGACATGGGCCCACGAAGGGACACACCATGAAAGGCTTCGTCACGCTGACAGCCGTGGGCTGTTCCGGGGCCTCCGTGCGGGGCTGCGGGCAGGGCGTCTCCCAGGCCTTTCTCAGTAAACGGGAAGTGCTCCTGGGACGTCTGGGCCGTGTGGGAACGTGCTGCTTGAGAAGGAAACGCGCACGTGAAACACACGACGGAGGAAAAGCACAGGGACGCTGCCAGGTGACGAATTCTGAAGGTCGAGAAATTCCTGCGCTTCCGACACAAACGCAAATGCTACCCGTGTTTTCATCAGGAAAAGTGAACTCGGGTTATTTTCCTTAAAAACAGACAAGGATTCCTAAAGATTCAGAGGTGTGTACCACACGGACGGACAGTGAAGGGGCCCACTTAGTTTTCCCTGTAAAGAGAAGCAGGCAGGTGACATCAGACCACTTAGCGCCTGAGGGTTCCCGCTGTTACCTGCTTTGCGCTCAGACGTTGGTTGCTGTGTTACCGCCAGATCAAGAGCTACCCGTGGTGTACCTGTCACGTTCGGTTTCTAATACAACATTTCTTCACGTGAACTAGCTAATGAGACAACAGGCTGGAAACGTTTTCTTACGTAACAGTGCTTTAGCGAAGACTAAATTCCATGTATTTCAATTACTTTTGCATCTTCTAGCTTCCTAGGCAACCTATTTACATTACGTGTTTGCAGCAGTAAATTCTTTAAATAACACATAAAATAGAATCACGAGGGACGTCCGCCCTGGGAAGCGCGGGTCGGAGCACAGCGGGCTGTCGTGCAGGGCCCGGGGCTGCAGGGACTCGCTCTCACGGGTCCGTGGGTCTCGATAAACTCGGGCCTGTCACCGATCCGCGGAGCCTCAATTCCACCACCCGTAAGAGAGAACAACAAAACAAACACCTCTGCAGAGCTGTTCTGGGGGTTAATTTAAAAGCTGCATCTCATAGATATGTTTTACCAGATGAGTTCGTAAATATAAAAGCCTTACACTCCACTATGTGATGTGACTGAATCAGGGGAACTTATTAAACGTGTGGGAACTGGTTCAAGAACTGCCCAAGCAAGACAGACGTTGTTCTTATTTTTGCCAATACACTTAAAGCACACAAGGAGGCGACAAATGTAAGTATGAGAATGTTACGTTATAGACAGGATGTACTAACTGCTGGGTTCCTGAAACGTGCCACGGTGGAAAATGTCATTTATGGATTTGATGGTGAGCCAGGAGGCTTGTAGAGGAAGATTATTTATCAGCCTGAAGAGAAATCCATGGGCCTCCTAGTTTCAACATAACATAGTTTTGTAAAACAACTGAAAAAAATTGATAGTCTTTCAGTAAAACAACAAAGGAATATTCTCCAGCCAGGTTTATACATAAGTTGACTACTTCTATAAGAACAAAGTTCTAGAGAGTAGATAGATTTAACAAGCTCTCTCAAAGATCATTTTAGTATTTTTAAAGGTACCACAGCACCTTTTCTCTGAATTGGTTAGGTTGGAAAAACCATTTAACAGCAGAACTACCAGACACTGCTCTCTCACTTTACTTAAAATCCTCTAAAAGGGGCCGAGACACAGATGAGTGTGTTCACGGATGTTCCAACACACTCAAGATCTGTGTTTCCCAAACTCTGTACTCAACAGGAAGTTTTGTGCTTCCAAGAGATAACTGGGATTCTGCAACACGCAACTGGGGCGTTCTGAGTGCTGCGGCCACCTCCTGGAGTCACGGTGCACACTTAGCATGCTGAAGGGTTTCAGGAAAAATACCCATCTAACTTGAATTCAGCATTTCCTAAGCTTGTCTGAGTGCTGAACTCCCCCCCCATCATCAATATTAACATTTTGCAGTTTTCTGGTTAACAGTTTGAGGAGTGCTGGACTGGCCTATAATCCCGCCTGTGTCTATGAATACACACACACACACACACACACACACACACACACACACACGAGTGCTGGGTGGCTTTGTTGTTGTTCAGGATGGGGATGAATACAATGAAATAATAATCATTAGCGCCAATCCAGCGGCCAGTGCCCGCTGACAGGGATGCGGCAGTTCTGCACTGCCACCAGAAGGGGCCGCTCTGTGCCCTCAGCTGGAGACGGAGCAGGTGCTGGGGGCCATGAACTCGCTCAGACGTGCGATCCAGAAGCTGGAGACACGGTCAGAACCCTGTCCTCTAAAACAGTCACAGGTCGCCAGAGGACTGTGGACCTTAGGTTGAGAAACACAGATGCACGCAGCACTCCCACCTCCTGGACAGAGGACCTGCCCAGGCAGCAAGGGCCTCAACCCAAGGTGCCATTGTGGTGGTCAGACTGCCACCTGGTGCCTCATCAGAGGGCCTGCGGCTCTCAAACCCAGAGCGCATGTGGTGCGTCTGCCCCTGCGAGGGGGTTGGCCTGCACTGAGAGCCTAAAAACGGGGTAGGTTTGTCAGGAGAGAACACCTGCTTATCTAGCCAGCGGTCCAGCACATTTGTAGCAAAATTCCCATGACTTCTTAAATTCGTAATCTTTCTGAAATCTGCATCTACTTATACTCAACAGAAACTGAAGTAACTTTCAGAATGAAACAAAATGTTACATTTTAAAAAAAGTCTACTGAGTAAAATCTCTCCGAAAGGCCACTTTGTTATTTATGGCTATGATAAGCTTCTAATTCGTTTTTCTTAAAAAACAAAAACACGAGGACCCTCTTTAGAGAGGGATGTGAATTTGTTTATCGTTTGCACCTTGTCCTGGCCCCATACCTGCCACAGGTACTTGTTTTCCTTTCATTCTGCTTTTCCTAGTCAGCTGGACATGCACTTTACCAAACAAAGATTAAAAACTGATCTCAGTCTCGGTAAGAAACATTCCAGTCGGGGCTTTTTTCCGTTTATGCACACATCCCCACCCCTATCAAAAAAGAGAGAACTCTTCTTTCTGAAAACAAACATCCCAGTGATTGAAAACTTGTTTTAAAAAAAATTCGAGGAGAACAGATGAAATAAAAATATACAAAGAGTCACCTTGCATCGTCCAGAACACACTTAACCTAAGAAGGTGCAAGCTTTGCTATCAAGGCAGATAAGAGGTGTTCTACTGCCCGGCCTCCCTGCGGAAGAGGCTACATTCAAACAGCAAGCGTCAAGCTGCAAACTCTGCTACGCCCTCCGCCCCACGTAACAAATACTAAAGGCCACAGGCTAGCAAATGCAGAATTTATTTCAACTGTACATAACAGATGTCTTTTTTATATATATAAAACAAACACTTCATTGCCATATGCAACCACAAACAATATGCATACTGTACAGTACAATGCAACGTTCAGGTATACATCCCACTGAGTCTCCAACGGCAGTCACCCAGTGAAAATGGCTTTCCCGTTCACAAATAAAAAGCACAATATATAGATTTTTTTCAAGGTCTTATACCACTATATACAAATCACTGTGTTTTCGCAATTTTATGCAAAACACATAATTAATATAGCTTATATACTTGTGGCAAGTGTCAATTCAATGGGAACACCGTTTAGGCCATTTGCAAAAGCGCCTGGTAATGGCTTAAACCTACCTTCTAGTTCAGATTCTTCACCCTTTCGTTATAATACTAACTGTACACATAGATATTACAGAATTGCATAAATGTAAGGTACTATTTCAGCATGACTAAAGTTCCACAAAAGTAGAAACACTGGCCTTGGGATGCCACATCACTACTGCCACATGAGAACTGTTTTCAAGCCAGTGGCACTAATACTTCCAACCAGGTCACAAGAGCTGATGGTGCCAGACATCAGAACAAATCCAAACAAACAAAGGGCCAGGCTGTTATCCTGCAGCGATCTTAGCACCGACAAAAAATCGTCGTCAAAATGGCTTTAACTGGCATGAAAAGGAATGATGAGAAAATGTCAGAACTCTGGTGTTCAGAATAGCAACGAAAATGTCTCATCAGGACAACCCAAATGACACTTGGTGTTAAAGAGAAACCCAAGTGCAGCAGCTGTGGTGCACACAGCACATGACACGACAACCCAGACTCACTAAGGCATGGTCGAGGCGTGTAAGCCAACACACGTTATCACAGTCTCCAAGCAAACAAAAGACCCTCTACTGTGAGTATCAGAAAAGCTGCAATGTATTACTTGATGTGATATAAAGTAAAACAAAACGCTTCTAAATTCACTGCATGATATTAAGTATGTGAACCTTGGAGTTATCCTATTTCTCCCACAATCCCATTTGCTATGAACGTATGTATATAAGCCCGTCTCTACCACGGGTGAATACTGGGCTCCGACGAATATTAAAAGATTGCTCCTCAACTTTCTTATTCATACTAATTGATACAAAAATTTGAAACCTCCAGATGGCATAAGTAGTTGAGTAGCTACCTGGGAACAACAGACAGACGTTTGGATTTCCTGGTTTTCCTAACCACCTCCCTGCACGCAGTTCTGAGGGTGCCGGCTCCCTAAACAATGGGGGGGGCCTCCTGCCGGGAAGGATGGAGGGCACCTCGGGCTGTGAGCAGTGGGACCAGCCCCCCGACACAGGGCGGAGCACAGCAGAGCCGCTCTGTGCAGACAAGGTCAGAACACCGAACATGGTTCTGGCGGGGGAGGTGTGGCGGGAGCAGAGGGTCCCGGCCACCCTGAAGGGAGGAGAAAATGTTCCTCCCACTTATTACGGCATCTCATTTTCTGAAACTGGTTTCAAGGAGTCCTTAACACACCACCTCCGGTCCCACTTGAACACCAAGCCAGGCGTGCGCGGGAGGGACCCCGCTCTCCTCTCCAGTGTGGACCGGGTGTGGACTGAGTGCTGCCACCGAATGCAACAGGGCGCATTCAGTTCTTTCTGAAGCAGAAATCGGTCTGAGGGAGGGCAGTGAGGTCTCCTTACAACGAATCCCAGGGAAGCGGGGGGGTCCCTCCAAATCTGAGACGTTCTTGCAAGTGAGTTACGTGGCAACTCAGCAGGTTTTCGGGCGACTCATAACCCCGTTACGATCAAGAGTGAGGGTGACTCTTGATCCACCGGGGGCCGTCAGGGGAGTCTCACGGCAGCTCTTGCTGAAAAGAAGCCATGCGCCCGTCACGGGCAGTGGGCTCGGACGTGGATGCCGGGAGCACCGCCTGCTTGGGTCGGCACACCGACCGGCCGGACACAGCCTGACCCACGCGCTAGGGGGCTGGGCTTTAACCCTTCGCTGCGGTGGCACAGGCTCGCCACGTGCCTCTCAAGAGAAACTCCTCCAACTAAGGGAAGTCTGGCGTGGCGGCGCGTGGGGGCCCGGCCCGCGGAGAAGCGGGGCTGCGGGGCTGCGGAGCCGGCCGCCTGTGGCGTGCGGACTCGCCACTAGCGCTCCCGCCCGGCCGGGCCCCCACGCGCCGCCACGCCAACAGAGGCTCCTCGCGGCGCCCAGGGCCCTGGGGCAGCCCGGCACTCGGCCGTCTGATCTGGACTCGGCGCTCTCGGGGCACGGGTCGTCTTCTTATCTCTCCACAGCTACTGGGTCGCCGCGTCCAGTACACACACAAAATTACATCCCTGTACGGAAGGCCAGGGTCTCCTCCGTGTCGCTGGCACTTAGACCACAAACCTGCGTGGTTTCAGTATAAAATACAAAAGCGTTCGTACGGCTGTATCTAAAAAGAAATGAGACAGTTGCTACACTGAGAATAAAAAACCAAACCAGCTGGAGACGTAAAGCCACCACTGCCCGCTGAGAAAGGACCCTCGGGTGCAGGCTGTGTGGGCACCGTCTCCTTCAACAGTCAGTAACTTGAGTGGATGCTCCAAATGGCAATTAAACCGCCACAAAGTACAATGGGAAATATCAGAAACGCTCTCAAAAGTTGTTAAAATATCACATAAAAGAGACAAGAAACAGCAAGAAAACATCTAAGAAAAGCAGGCTGCGGTACAACAAGCATTGTTAAGATAAGCTCAGAAGTGCATTAGTTCTGGTGAGAGATATATGAGCAACAGCTCTTACGAGATGTAGAACCCATCCTGTAACTATGGGCTGTCCATATACTGTCATAGTCAGAGTCTTCCGAGAGGTCTGAAGGCTCCAAACGAGAAAGGCTGCTGCGACGACCCAGGGAGTCTAGACTTGACTGGTCGTCATCAGCCAAGACGTGATTATGCATCAGGTCAGTGCCTTGCCATGCTAAGACGGGGCGGGGTGGGAGTGGGACGACAGGGGGAGGGGGACAGGCAGAGGTGGGTGAGCAGGAGGACGGCAGGAAGAGCCACAACCGAAAACATGGAAACAAAAGCAAAAGGTGATGGGAAGAGAAGGGAAAGAGAAAATACTGTTAAAAAACGGCAACAACGTTCATTTCTCCTTATCTATGGCTGGGTTCTAGTTACGAACTTATTAATTAGCACAACCCTTAGACTAAAACTAGACCAACTATTATTTAAACAAACCTAGCTCACGAGTCTGTTTCCAAACTGTTCCTTTTTAAAGCTACTGCTATTAAGCCCTCACTTACGAAATCTTTTACAAATTAAGCCCATGTTCACAAGCAAATTCTAAAGACATCTAACAAGTAACCAATTCTGCTACACATTCGATTAACAAACAGTCTCACTTGGGACACTTGTGAAAGGAACCGTTCATGTGTTTAATGCGGATATACTGAATGCAAAATACTTTCCAAGGACTTCTGGTGGACTTCTTCAGCTATCTCTTCACCAGACTCTAAATCACCATCTGAACAATGGGGGTCGAAACTTACCTTGTCACACTGCAGTGACTGAGAAAACTTCAGGCGGAGAACAGGGTTACACAGGCCCCTTCCCCCTCGCTCCCCTTTCCCGCCACCCCAGGGTGCTCACCCCCACTCAGCCAGGGGAATGGACATGGCGGGGAGACACGTCTGCTCAAACGCCATCAACCCCGACGCAGACCCTCCTGCTGCCATGAAGGGAGACGTGAACAGGGAATGCCCCTGTGTCAAAAGCAGGACGGCAGAAGGAAGTGGGCACAAAATGGGAGAAGAGGAGTGAGCCCATGAGTGGCTGGCGACGTGAGCAGTGATGCTGGCCAGGCGGCCGCGAGTGGGACGCGCAGGCTGGAACGGGCCCGCGGAGGGGCCGGAGGACACACACGCTTGATGGGAGCCAGGGATGGCTCAGCACAGCAGCCACGGGCTCCGTCCTGTTCCTGCTCTGGGCAAAGTTAAACCCATTCCCAAACCAAAACAAAAGGAAGCAGTGGGCTCAGCTCGTTTTCTTCGACTACATCCCTATGGTCCTTGGGGAGGAAATCAACACTAAAGATGTCTGGATGGTGAAGGCTTCTTGGCATCCAAACGTATACTGAACAGAACTGAGCTTTAGGTGAGATATATCGTCCCAACTATTCTTACTATGCATTTAATATGGACAGAGCTGCTCTGGGGTCAGATGCACCTGACCCCATCTCTAGATTTTTAGGTACACTACCTGTCCAACATAAAGGACCCATTTCCCCATCCTACCTGTTCCTGAGAACGTTCAGTTTAAGGTCATCTATGACTGTAAGACCTCTGAGGCCCCAGAGTGGTTAGTCCATAATATCAGTGAAAAACAAAAAACACTGTATTGTCCAGTGCTTTTCTTGCATAGAAGTGGAAACACATAACACAGGCAACGCGATGAGACCTGCACATACCAGGGCCACAGCAGAGCAGGGCCCCGTCTCCTGGATGAGGCAACGCAGCTCACACAAAAGCTCACACAAAACTCACATCACCAGGTCCGTTCACCTGAGATGGCCCGGTTTAAATTTTATTTCAAATAGTTGAAGTGGAGATGTATAATTTTTTAAAAATCTCAAATTCAGAACCCAAAAAACAATGGCCACATATAGCCTATTACCTAAAAATACAATCTCTTAACAAATATAGGGAACTGTAATATCGTAAATGACAAATTACTGCTCTGTCACCTGCAGGCCCTTCCATTCCTCTCCTGCTCTGCTGACTAGTCACTACAAACAGGCGTCTTCACCAGACGGAGGACGGACCGAAAGTCCTAACGTCACAGGTGGGACACGTCAACTACTAGCCATAAAGAAGTTTCTAGATCATCTGCAGATTTAGCCGGGGTTAAGCCCGTTGGCCCTGTCCTCATACCTGCAGTCATCTTTAACAGAAGCTCAAGCGGTTGTCTGTCCACCTTTTCTTTTTCTCCCCATCATTGGTTTACACCAGACGTGACACTGAGTTGAACCACCACACTGCAAGTGGTGCCAAGGAAGTGAGTTGAGCAATTTGCCGAAAGTCAAGGTGGAAAGGAAACCAAAAAGACAAAATCTGACAGAAACCAGTTTTCATGCCAGAAGCAATATATGTCATCCAGTGTGAAAGAAAGGGAGGGAGGGGAAGGGAAGCTCAGCCCCTTTTCTCCTGGACAAACCACATCCTGACTACATCTGCTGCAACCACCCTGCACTCCACTCTCAAAGGCTGGGCAAGTTTCAAAAAAAAAACAGAGCCCATCTTTGTAGTGTTCACACAACAGATTAAGATTTTTTTCACATCAGGCATTATGCATAAGATGCAGGTAAACTCAGTGGTACTGAAATCTACCCAACATCACTGGTGTGTCTACTTCAAAAAATTTTTAAGTGCAATCATTTTGTAAAAGTTGGGGAGGGCTAAAGGAACTCTTACTCTAGGCTTGTATTTTTGACAACAACTCTAAGAAGCAGCGCCCCCGCCAAGTTCCAGTACCACACCCGTAGTTCAAACAGCTTAAACAACTGAGCTGAGCGAGCCCCCGCTGTCTTCCAACCCGAGAGAGCTGTATAAACTCTGGCAGTGCCCTACACTTCCAGGTCTCCCAGCGGAACCTTCTCTAGAAACCAGCTGTTTTACTGACAGCTCAGATTCCTTCCCTTGACTGAGGGACGCTGGGCCAGGCCCCGGAAGCGCCCTCACTGGGGACCATGCCCACGAGCCTGCCCAGGGCCCACAGCTGTGTCCTTCAGGTCGTGATTCTAAAAAGCAAAACAAACCACCAGAGTCCCAGCGGGTTCGCACGACACTTACTTGAGTTGAGCGTCTGCCGCGTCTTGGCGCTGGTGCAGTAAGCCTCGATGACCTTCAGGATCTGGGCATCCTCCTCCAGCGCAGCCGTGCCTGCAAGGGACACACAACCCGTCACAGCCCAGAAGTGACAAGTACAGTTCACCGGACAAACACAAACCATCAACTCAACCAACGATGGTGACAACTAACAATCCCTCCTTTTGTTTTCTCGCCAGATAAATGTTCTCTGATATTCACAAGACAGTTATATGCAGAAGGATTTTTATTTTTTTACCTGCAACATATCTGGCAAAGGGCTAATATCCTAAATATACATATAAGTTGTCTTACTAACCCACAAGAAAGATAGTATCCCCCATCCTGAAGATGAAAAAAGGCAAGAAATAGGAACAAACAATTCACAAGAGAACAGTCAGAAAGAAAAAAATGTTCCTTCTCACCAAGAAAAGAAGTGAAAATTAAAACTACACAACATGTTTTCACATGTCAGCCTGACAAAAATCAGAATGCCCGAGAATTCTCAGTGTGGATGCGGACATCAGAAAGGACAAGTTCCCTCCATCCTCATCTGGGAGGGGGGAGTGAAGACAGCTATGAGCCCCTGGCAAGGCCATCTGACCCTACTTACCAAAGGCTTTAAAGTGAGCATCTCCTCCAATCCACAAGTTCCTACTAGAGAGTTAACCTAGGACGCTCCAGAGCTCTCCCGTAAACTGGGCTCCAGACCCAGCTTCCTCTGCACTCAGGAGGCCACGTGCGTGGAGCGTGCAGCCAGCAGAGCAAGGGCCCCTAAAGGTCCTGGTACCGGGCGCAGACCCTCGCACCCAGCATAGCTCATACCATCCTGTGGTTCAACTCTGCTTTCTGCTTTCTTAGACTTTTCTGCATCTTCTAAGGTATTACTTAGAATATATTTTAAAAGGCTCAACTACTCTAACAAAAAAATGTGGGAAGAATGGAAGCTTAAACTATTTATAAGCTGTATCAAAAAGCCTGCATGCCATCGTATGATACAGACACACACAAGGCGGGCCGCATGCTCGCTGCTAAGAGTCAGCGTCAGCACAGAGAGCTGAGGGGCGGCTGAAAAGCCGACTTAAATTCCGCTGACTGGGACTGGCTGTTAACGGGTTTCCGCAAGAACAACGTTTAACTAGTCTCGCTCCAGGACACGCTGGGAGGTAACGCCCACAGGCAGGGCAGGCCGCTCCCCTCTGCCAACAGGAGGGCAGCCGCACAAGTGACGCTGCCTGTCCCGCTGATGCAAGCACGCCGCCATCTTCAGACATGGGTCAGCGCGCTCGCGGCACGCAAAGCGCAGCGCCCGCGCACAGAAGGCGCCCGGCAAGCGCTGGGGGTGAAGGCCTACCAGGCCTGGGTCAGAGCTGCACATGAGGAACTGGTGTCCACCCCCGGCCGGACCCTCTGCACAGGTGGACCCTCCGCATGGGGGTGCTCGGCCTCCCCCGCTCCATCAGGTGTCCCGCAGGTGCGCTCACTATCTGAGGAAGTGACCAAGTAACCGCAGGACAGCAGGACGAGCGGGGCTGTGGCAGGGGACGTCAGGTGGCCCGGGCGGAGGGAGCTCACCCGGGAGCAGCCTCCGGGCCATCCCTGCGCCCACTTCCCCAGGGCCACCATGACCCTCGCCAAGGACGGGGGGGGGGTCCCCACTTGCAGCCACTGCACCAAGCCACCTCCTCCTCGGGGTGACGCCGGCTACTCGGCTCCAGTCTAAAAGCCTTCCTCTGGAAGTGAATCCCCAGAGGCTCCCAAATGGGTGTTGGGCAAAAGGAGCAAAGGTCCGGAAAGTCACAGAGCCCCGTGGCAGTTCTCGGGGTAGGGGGAGCTGCAAAGGCGGCCCGCAGAGCCCCTCCCACCTGCCGCGCCGGGTCGCTCTTGCCACGCATCCACGCGGGAGGCCGAGGGCCTGGAGGCGCCGTCCACGCCGCCCACGGCATCTCCGGAGTCCTCACGGAGCACGGGGGCCCTCCGAGCACAGGGTCGGTCCCACGGCGGAGACCCGCAGCCGCCGCCCAAGGGAGGGTGACCCCGGGTCGAGGGGCCCCGCAAAGAGGTCCACCCAGGGAAGGCCCACCCAGGGGAGGCCGGGCGGGTCGCGCGGACCCGCACCTCCCCCGCTCCAGCTACGTCCTTTAGAGGGGACCCTCAGCTGGGCGCTGGCTCCCGCGTGCGGCCCTGGAAAGCCCGGCGCCTCCCCGCCCGCGCGCCGAGAGCCCCGCGTCCCCACAGGTATACTCACTTTTCCTCAGCGCAAACTCCTCGTCCGAAGGCTTCCGCTCGGGCTTGCGCTTGGGGAGCAGCTTTTTCATGGTCTTGGGACTCTTGCTGAGATCCTAGGGAAGCAAAGGGTTAAAGGCTGACAGACCCCAAGGTAGGAACTCGCGCGGGTCCGCGAGGAGGGCCGCTGTGAAGGTGTGGAGCAGCAAACGCTCCGGCACCGCGGGGGCGCCTGCTCCCCTCGAGCTCTGAGCGCTCTTTGCCGGCTGCTGGGCATCAGCTACAGCCAACAGGGCGCAGACTCTGATAGGAACCTTCGTGTCACCTGGATCGGGGGCACCGGGACGACAGCCACGCCTGGCTTGGAAAGGCCAGCTGGCCGAGGCCTGCGCAGGGAGCTGCGCGCTGCTAACTCTGCGGCAGGCCCCCCCCCGCTGCAGTCACCCAGCCAGGGAGGGGCAACTAAGGCCACCATTAAAAGAAAGGCAAGTAAACACAACTCCTTCAGGAAAGCGCCTGAAGCCTCAAGGGAGAAGAAAAGGGTCTAAGAGCAGCCCACGGGCTCGAGGGCAGAGGCGTGCAGAAGACAGAGCCCCGCTCGCGTTCCCACCGCCCAGAGCTACGTTCACCGCCTCAGGGTCTACCCCTCCCCCGCAACACAGCGCCCGAAACCCCCCCACCCCCCGCGCGAAGGGGAGGGTGGAAGACAGAGCAGGCCCGAGCCCAACGCGGTGGGCAAGGTTGTGACTGTCAAGCGTATACTGAATTTTCATGTCAGGAAAGGCTAACTTCTGCGTCATTTAAGTTATATAAACCACTGGTGAACCTTACGATGAGAATGCGAGACTCGGAACATGACTCGTGCTATGGGATGGATCAGACTGAAAAGCAGAGAGAACAGAGCCTGAGTTTTTAAGGTGTCTCTTCAAAATCTTCCCCGTGAAAACGAAAATTTTAAAGCTCCTGAATGCAGCAGAAATCAGTCCCTAGAGAGGTGAAGCCAGCATGTGTCCTGTGGCTTCCCTGAGTCCTGGGCAATGGAGGTGAAGCCGGGCAGAGCGCCCACTTGGCAGTGCTCTGTTCCGCCTTTCGTCTGTGACCACTTTCCACCAGGCGGTCTGCGTGCTCAGCACACTGGACGTGCTCACGGCCACACCCCTCCACGCCTTCCTCTCCCTCCTCCGCCCCACTCTCCCTCCCCAGCAATGAGATCACCAGGGCTTGCCCACACGCCTGCAACACAGACATCAGCACTCTTCCAGCAGCTGCCAGGGCAAGGAACGCTCCGACCTGGGCACAGGGACACCCGCAAGGTACACGTCACAAAAACCAAAATTCATTAACAGAAACATAAAGGATTAACTACAACTTACGCTGTACTCTTCTATAGATCTTAAAACACCTAGGGCTGCCAGCAAGCACGGAGGGGGTGTCTGCTCCAGGGCCTCTGCAAATGCAGCCTCATGGACACGCAAAGGCTCACACCAGGCTCACAGCCAGGCCACGCCCGCCACACTCACAGTCACGCCTATGGTAACCAAACTCCACTCACACTCATCATTTCACACCATCACCAGCTTCCTCAAGGGCAGATATTCCTGGACCCTACTTCTCGAGTCCCTTCCCTTTCTCATCAGGGCAGGGAGGGAACAGCAGACACGTGCAAACACTGTCCGAGTGGAGGAGAGCGGGTGCGCTGTGACCACGCCATGAGGAGCGCTGCCCTTCCCCGTAAACGTTCCCCCCGCCTTACACAGGTGACCAGACGCAGGGTTCCCGGGCAAGAGCTCAAGCCTGACAAGGGTCACACGGTGTGGCAGAGTGGCACGCACACAGTGAGCTGAGACCCATCACAACCAAGTTCAAAGTTCTTTCAGCGAGAGGCCGGGACCACGCGAAGCCTCCCAGCTCCGTGGCCTCTGGGCAGAGGGAACGGAGGTCAGGTGGGCACAGAAACAGCTCCTCCGTGACGGGCACAGAGAGGGCCCCACCAAAAGGGTCTCCCCAGGGCTCCCGGGACCACAGGAAGGAGTGACAAGAGAACAAAGGCAGACCCTTCACAGTTCTGAAGAGGCCGATCTGCTTTATGTCACAGACACACGGGATGGCCCACGTTTCTGAACTCCCTGGACTGAAGCAGGGAACGGCCGAAGTAACACGCCCAGCCGTCAAGTCGGGGCTCACCTCCTTGTAGCAGAGCGCAGCTGAGGGCCGGAGAGGGGGTGCGGGTCGCAGGCAGCTCAGGCTCCAGGGCTTGGGGGTCTTCGGAGGCTCCAGGGGCCCCCAGTTGATGGTGGTGTGTGGAGTGCCGTGGTGCGAGGGGTGAGGCAGCGTGTGGTAGGCGGGCGTCAGCGGCACGGGCTTGCTGTCCGCATGCTTGCTGGACGGGGTGACCGAGTGGGAGGGGAGCTGTGCGGGGCACAGGGCGGGAGAGAGCAGAGACACCGTTCAGTGTCAGGGGAGCCCTGAGCAAACACACCCGGCCCACCAAGACGCCCCCGCTGGGCAGCCCCAGCCTGTGGGCAGTGCTCTGGACTCTCCAGGTGCTCAGTCTCTGGGCCACTTGGGTTGAGCGGGGAGCTGCTGCTCCAGGCCGCAGGCCGCAGCTGAGCTGGGGTCAGGAAGCAGCGGGGCGCTGGGGGTCCAGACCCGGAAATTCCACCTACCACCTTTAACTGCCATGGACTCACATTTGCAAAAAGGTATTTCATTTAGTACAGATACCAGAACTGTATGACAGAACGGGCATTCCCTGCACTGAGAATGTGATTATGGCGAGGGTAATGACTACCTCCCCAGCTGTACTACTCACTGCCTGGTGATTCAAGGGTGGCCAAAACTAGGGCCTGATCCCTGTTTTTGTTTAAAAAAAAAAAAAAATGCTCCTGGGACACAGTCAGGCCTATTCCTGTCAGTGGCTGCTTTTGTATTACAAAAACAAACTATAATTGTGACAGAGACCGTATTGCCTAAAAACCCCCCATATTTACTGCCTGTCTTTTATTAGAAAAATTTTGCCAATCCCTGGGATAAAACATTTTCTCAGAAAAATCAGCTTTAATCAAAACAAAGTTATATAAATCTAATTTCTCAGAAGGACCTTATTAATGGGGTTTATATTCCTAGAAAACCCAAAAGTATTCCATCACACTGACAATTAAATAAGAAAATGTTAAATAAAATAAATAACATTCAAAATTAGCTAAAGAACTCAAATTAGCCGAAAACAATACAGTATGCTTAACAGGAGAAAGAGCTGAGTGGTTCTGCGAGCTGGAAACCTGAGTGAGATCATCATTCGAAAGAACTGAACAGTATCTGAAAAACAGGCTTAAAGGGAAGCCCAGGCTCTAGCTGAGGCTGGGTGTCCAAGGACAGAAGCAGTGGACTCTCTGCAGTGACCACACACCTGTCCTGGGTGTGTGTGTGTGCTGTAACGTGTTAATACAACCACGACAAAATAATTTTTTCAAACTAAATAATTCACAAAAGGGGAAAATTGCGCAAAACATCCCTTCTGGCAATGTCACGATAAGTAACATTTGGTTTTATTTCTCCTTGCTTGTAAAAGTCAAGAGAGGTAGCTTTATGCTAAAGTTAGAGTATTATTCAAGCTGGACACAGCAATCACAGGGAGAACACAGACACCCCCAGAGAGAACCTCCGTAAGAAGAGCACACAACACTTGACAACCCTGCGTGTGGGGCACAGTGCCCTCCAGACAGCGGGGCTGTAACTCCCTTGCCACTATGTGACAAGAACAGGAACGAGAGCGGCCAGCGTCCCGATACACAGCACAGTATTACTTGATGTGACCTTATAAAGGTTAGTTTCAGGCTGTTACAGACAGTCTGAGCGAGAAGGCACTTCCCTTTTCCTTATAAACACACACGTGGACGCACATATGTCCTTGGGATAAATTTAGTCCCGTGAAAGCTAAGCATCTTTAGTATTTTTTAAAAGTATGGAAAAGTTATAAATGGTGGAGCCATTCAAAATGAAACATTAGCGGAAGCAAATGAGCAGTTTTAACCCCCAAACTGTTGAGAAATGGCCTAAGACATTGCACCTGTGACCAGCACGCTGCGCCATGGCCACCGTCCCTGAGCTAAAACTTTAACCCCAAGGATGGCGACCACAGGGGGTAGAAAACTCCCAGTAAAGATCGTCACAGTCTGGCAACGATGGCAAGAAGAACCCACCAGCCAGAAATGCTGTGAGACCCTAGTCATTTGTAAGAAGGTTCTTGCCTGGTTCTTCAATATTATCTGGTAAAGATGATGAATGATCAGATGATTCGATACCAGTATCTTAAGCATGAAACACCAGGAAAGAGAAGTTTTAAACACTGACACTTTGGTGCTGATATATCTTGAAATCTTTAAGTATCTAAAAACTTAAAGAGCTATTGAGCTTTTCTAAAAGTAGAAGATACAGATTTCTTACAATCAAAACAATGAGTCAAAAATTACATTTTAACGCCTTCAACATGAATCTGGTCCTTTTTGTCATCGTAAGTATTCACGGTTTGTTTTTTTGATGAAACACAATAAATACAATTAAAATGCTCAGAAAAGCCCTCTATGGACCAGTGGCTCTCAGGCTTTTGGTTGAAACCAACTTAGGTTACACGACCCACTCTGAGCAAGGCAGCTTCCTAGCCAGGGGCCATGAACTGTGTGTGTGTGTGTGTGCGCGCGTGTGTGTGTGTGTGCGCGCGTGTGTGTGTGTGCGCGTGCGCACATGCGTGCGTGCGCGTAGCGATTCACCATCCACTGGCAATGAGCAAGTGCTTGCAGAGAAACACAACGCACATGTTGTGCTTTCCTGACCCAGAGGCTGACTATGGCTTAAAGCACTCGATCACTTGCTGGCAACCGAACCCAAGGCTGACCCCAGAGTCTGGAGGCGGGAGAGGGACGGGGGCCCTTACGGTGTGAGACGGCACAGAGTGAGGCTTAATGGTGGGGTTTCCCGCAGAGGTGACCTTCGTCTGCTTCTGCAGATGGTCCACCCACTCGTGCAGGTCCTGCTGGTTGCTGCAGGACACTAAGATCCGCTCAATCATGCTCCCTGGAAGAGAGAAACACAGCTGAAACGGGGAGCAGGCGGAACACACACACACGCACACGCGCACCCCCGAGGAGGGCCAACAGCGCTGCCCTGTCAGCCCCCTGGAAGGGTCGGCAAGGGCCTGCACACAGAGGGCCAGTTGCCTGGTCACCCGGACAGAGGGCATCCACAGAGTCTGTGCCTATCACCTGATATTTCAAATGCATTTCTATGATTTTCACTGTCCTCAAGCTTTGTGATTGTCATTCCTGTCGTTGGTAGCTTTCCCTAAAAAAGACCCCCCCCCAAAAAAAAACAATTAGTGCTTAAGAAGATACCATTAATAAAGTAAATATTAAACGATTTTAGAAATGGCAGAGGAACTGTCTCTGTAACGCAAAAATGCTCTTTTGTTTGTACCGAATGCATGTACAATATGAACCTCTATCTCAAACAAGAAATCGTAATACTAGAATCAAGAAATGAGCCAGCAAAAAGGTACAAGGCAGCAAACCAGAAAAAAAAAAATTTCATCTGATGGGTTACTCTAAACATCAACAGCAGGACACAGAAACATTACACATCGTGACAAAAAAACTAGAGCCTACAGTGGCTATTTTAAATGATGTTCTTTATGCAAAGGAAGCACAGATTTGCCTTAAAGAAATGCAGAGGAAGTTCCACGTCTGAAAGCAAAGTAAGGAGGAAATTGGAGCAAGAGGAACTGGACGGTAGCTGTGCGTGGTCGTCACCAGACGGGAAGTCGAGAGCTGTGCTGAGCGCTGCACAAAATGCAGAGAAGAGCAGCCAGCCCATCCGCTCTGACAACAGAGGGCCTGGGGAGGGGAGCGGGGACGCCCACGGAGAGGGGTCGGAAATGGGCCGGAAGGGACCAGCACAAATAACAGACACACCACGGAACGCGGTGGCCAAGCAAGTCCTCCGGGAAAGTCTCTCCCTGAGGGCTGGGGCCAAGCTGCCCCCGAGAAGCAGGACTCTCAGTGCGGTGGCAGCGGGAGTCCTGCCCTGCAGGGGGCGCGCCGGCAATGCCACAGCCCACAGGCCTCCTGACGTCTACAGGGCGGGGGCCAGGGGTGACGCCGAGCATCCCACAGGGCACGAGGTGGTCTCCCCACCCCTCCCCTCCCGAGACAGGTATCATCCAGGCCACGGGCCACCGGGGCTCAGCAGGCGGGACAGGGTAGCACCGGCACAGCCGTGGTTAGATGCAGACACTACAGACGCCCTTCCAAGAGTCCTAAGGCACAGGGGTGACCAACAGCTCCGAGAACTCTCCAGGAAACAGAGCTGCAGGGCTGCATTCAGCGCAGCGGCAACCCCGGCGGACAGGACGTGCTCACTGTTGCTGGATGTAGCGCTTTTTAACATCCCTCAGAGCCAGAAATGAATACTGACAGTACGTGGACTGTGGGTCACAGCACTTGGAGAGAAAGCCCCCAGGAACCCAGGCACAGGGCGGGAGAACAGTGCTCTGCTGGTGGCATGTCAATGCCAACATCCTAGGGGCCTAAGCCTGCCCCAGACGGCAACCTTAACTCCTGCAGGTCAAAGCAGGGCCCCGACTCAGCCTCCTGGGTGTACAGCACGAAGCTGGAGAACACTGATGGAAAAGGACCAAGGCCACTTGAAGCGGGAGCCGCCAGTTTGGGGGAACCTGAGCAGGTGCTCCCTCAGCCAGACATCAGTCAGCGGCAGGCTTACAGATTAAGAGGTATTATTTTTCTAGGCTTGCCCGTGTACAGCTGCTTCCTCAATTTTGAAGTGCTCCTTGTGGAGTGTGCGATGACACTCCCCTTCGGGTGGCAAAGCTTTCTGTGCAGGTACAAACAAGCCACGGACACTCTGGACTCAGGACCCACTAGAGCTCTGGTCGGGGACAAAACAAACAATGTGCTGCATATGCAGAAACGCAGCTCGGAGAAAACAAAGGCCGACTTCTGTTGAAACAGCATCTGGTGACTAGCCAGGCCTCGAAAAACTGATGGGAAAGGCAGAAGCTTCTGTAACTACACAGAGAGAAGGCAGTAAACCTTGCTAGAAGCTCCTACTAGACAGACAGAAAAAGCATAAAGCACTTAATACCACATTTGAAATTAGCGCACAAAAAAGAAAACATTTCCCCTTGCGTGTTCTTCTTAAATCAGCTCTCATATTCTCTCAAAGAAAATCAGAAAAATGATCAACAATAGAAAGGCTAAACGATCGTCCACTACCACGTACACCACCCGACGTGTGCCCAAGACCCACCTCGGCCGCGGGTCCCCCTCCAGCTAGCCCGCTGCTGTGCCCACCATGTACCGGCCGCCAGGAAAGAAGCGGCACGCGACTTGGTGGCGACGGGCTGGCACCGCACCTCAGCAGTCTGTGTCCTGGGGGGCAGCTCCACAAATTTTAGTCTCCTTCTTTTTTTGCTTTGGATTAACACAAGTATCCTAATTTGCACAGTCACATCGAAGTGCACAGACAGGACTTGTGTGCACGTATCTGAATGTAACACTATACATACAACACCACACGCAGCCCACAAACAGATGCATGTAGTATTGAACACAAAACTCAAAACAAGCCTGGAAATGATTCTCAGATCCACAATAAACAATTAAATACAAATTTAAAATGTGTTTTACCTGGTATATAAAACCACTCATCCTAGGACTGGCAGACAACATTAGCAAAATATTTGGGAAGAGCAGAAGATATCGTTCATTCTTTTCCTAATGTAAAAGAGCAAATTCAAATAATTGTTTTAAAAACACATATTTTACAGTTGTGAGAATATTTACAGTAGGCCTTAGGAAATATTATATCATACTTCCTGTTTAGATATTTCTCTCTACCAAATTTCATGAGCTAAATTAAATGGAAACAAAATTATGATAAATTCTTAGACTCACAAGTAGCTCACGTTAACATCTGTTTATAAAATTTGATTAAGGAGTTTAGCTCTGCCATTAACTCTTAATTAGTAAAATCTTCTTTCTGTGGTTGAGAGAAAATGGAGGAAAACAACCTGTAAGCTTTTAGGGGCAGTGGGTGACCAGGTGGGCCCTTCAGGCTGAAGGAGGGTGGGATAAAATGCGGAGATGGATTTAGTCCACTGGTAGACCCTGGCACTAACCTAAAATCCAACACGTCAACTCAATGTTTCCACCCACCCCATAAACTTTACCCAATCTACATGAAAGACCTGAAAGCACTGTTTATGTATTAAAACTCATTTGCTTCAATAGGTAAGAAAAGCCCCACAGCGAAGGACAAACATTCCCAAGAAACTAAAAGGAGACACAGAAAGAGAAACGCGGGCAGCGCTTCCACGCGCCGCCATCGACACACTGCTCACAAAAGTGAAGGAATTGCTGGGAAGCCGTGCCCCAGGCAGGCGCATCCCAAACCGGCCACGCACAGGAGCCCTAAGAAAGCCGTGCTGGGAATGGCGCTCGCGCGCTGCGGTACCTCGCTCCCAGCGCACTGAATCAGGACCTGGGACATGTAAATGACGTTGCCCAGGGTCTTAATGTCATCCCCCTCCCAGCTCCGGATGGCTTCCGTCAGGATCTGCAGCTCCAGCTCCTTCCTTTTCCGTACTTCCTGACACTGCGCCTGAGAAGCACAGAACACCGTTAGAAGAAACGGGACTCTTGGAACCTTAGGTTCTGGCCATACTGCTTTGTATCTTACTTCTTAAGACAGATCACCTGGTGAACAATTTGCTTACTTCACAAGTACGGAATCAAGTCAAGAGAGACAAAACACGCAACAGCTCTAGAACGAGAAACACTTTTAGAAAAATATAGCCATTCCTGCCACTTTTAGAAGAAAAAACGTGGACTGGGCAAGAAAAGTATTTTCTGCTTTTACTAGTGAACGCAACAGAGAAGACTGAGAAGAGGGGAAGAAAGAGTAAGTTCCACTTGTGCTGTAAATAAGACACATATTCCAGAAACTCAAGTCAGTCAGACAGCATGACAACAGATTAAAAGAACCAACAGCATTCCATTTCACACTCAGTCACTAAAGACACTGTGGGATGAGGTTAAAAACATGTTCTGAATCACTGTAAGTAGCTCTAGCATTATGTGGTGCCTTTTTAAAATTTAAACAATTATCATTTCATTTTCCTGGCGTCCACAGTCCAGTAAAGCCTGAGAGTTTACCAGCCATGGCATAACTACTATATATTTATTTTTATTTCATCAGAGTAAATCCAAATTATACTTCACAAGTAATTTTCTGCATTCGTTTGCCATAATAATGTCTGACGGGGAAAAAAAACCGTGATATGCTTAATCACTTACTGAAAGGTTTTTGAAGGCAGTCATGGATTTCTGAATATCTTGTCTATCTGGATGATAATCCTTTGAATAAAACAGCACACTATTAGCTTTCATAATGAAAAGTTTTTCCTTAGAAAGGCACTCTGTAGACTGGCGCGGGCCTCCCCTAGACTTTTCAACCTGGAGCCTGTCCTATTCTTCGCAGCATTAAAGCGCCGTTTCTTAGTCCTCGAGGGGATCGTGGAGCAGAGGGATCTGGACCCTGCCCTGGCGAGGGAGGCCGGCACACGGCCACGCCCAGCCTTACGGGCCTCTGCTGCTGTGGCACCAGAGGACAGAGGGAACAGCTGCGAAGAAGACTGGATGGCCTGCCCTTTGGGAAACGGTTCCCTACGGCCTAACCAAGCCAGTAACCTGAACCCAAATTTCTCCTGGGCCCACAGCCTGCTATCTGAACACAGAATAAATACGTATCATTAGCTGATTCTTTCACTGTTATTACTCTATGACTTATGTACTTCACAACACTGTAAGTACGCATTCCTGATATGACACCTCAACACTATGAGCGTTTTCTAGCGACGGGAAAATCCCCCGTCAGCAGCAGTGGGTGGAGAGGAACTGAAGGAGCAGACGCTTTTCTACAGCTGAGATAAGGGAAAGCAAGTTCACATTTAACAATGTCATTCTGAAAACCCTGAGTTACGGCCGCTGGTTAGACGCCCTCTGCAGGCTCTGGCCCAGGAGCCCTCTCCCGGGCGGGGCTGGCAGGCGGGGCAGGCGCACGTACCTCCATGTGTCTCTCCAGCTCCTTGAGCAGCGCAGGGTACTTGTCCAGGCGCATGAACGGCTTGCTGAGGCCGGTGGTCAGCACGAGAATGCCTGGGCTGCTGGCGCCCTTCATCTCCATGAACTCGCCCAGCTCTTCACTGACCACGCACAGCCACGCGGGAGGGAGAAGAGGCCACCGTTAGAGCCCAGAAGGGCCGCGCCCCCGCCCCAGTCCCACCAGGACTACGAAGTACCACGCGGTGTCCCCGACGGTTCAGAGGCGACCGCTGTCACCGCCCAACACGTGCTGGTTATCTCCAAACACCAGAGGGGCGATCCCCACACAGCTCATGTTCTCGCCCTCAGTCTGAGCAAAACCACGTGTGCGTAACACAGAGCACCTGTGGTTTCCCAGCCACCACCCCCCCCACCCACCCCCCATCACGAAAGGCCACCTCAGCGAGGCACTTTCCTGTGGAAGAGTGTGAATATGAGTGGCCTCCTAAGCGCAAGAACAGGGCCCCGTTACCTGGAACCTCAAGACAGTAAAACGTGTCAGGAGATGCGTCCCAACTACCACCAACTGAATCATGGCGCTGACCCTCCAGGTGCTTTAGTCCCCGAAGGCGGCTGCATGATGCAGCACGATAAAGTAACTCACACACCCTCGGGCTTTAAACTTTCAAAAGCATTTTCGCATCATCATTTCATTTAACCCTCCCAGTGCGTGTGAAGAAAGTTTTCCGCATCTGTAGGTGAGGACACCTAGTATACGCTCAGAAGCTAACTCAGCTCTAAAAGCACGTCTTCAATACCGTACTCCTCCTCTGTCACCCTCACCCTCACCACCTTCCACCTAACGCTCCAGTGGCAACGCCCTCCTGAGCTGCCCCACATCGTGCCCTGTGCCGCCCTGGGGTCTCCAGTTCAGGAAGACCCCAGGAAGATCAGGGGCGCAGCTGTGGGTCAAGCTCTGTCACCCACACATTTGTGGCTCACGTCTGTGACTGAAACTCTGTGCTTCTGTCTCTGCACTGAGGGACAGATGACGTTTATAAAGGGTCCATGGGAGGAAGCCAGTCTATGCCCCTCACTGCTGCCGAGACGTGTCCCTCCAGACACCGGGGGACGGAGGTCACCTGGAATGCAGGCTGTGAGAAGAGGCGGCACCCACCCACTGGGAGGGCGGGACAACCTCGGGGTCCTGAAGAATCACCGAGCCCATCCCCTCTGGGTGCCGGTCAGCTGAACCCGCCGCACGCCTCACCTCCACCCCCAGCTGTACGTGGCCGCCCGCCCAAGCTTCCTAGGACCAGCAGCCCCACTGATGGCTCCTGGCGAAAAACGCGCGGTATGCAGGCTAAACCGTCTGAAACTGCGAGTTCAAAAGCGGTGAATACGAGAGTCTCCTACGGTACAACCTAGAGTGACTTTCTGCGGGAGGCCTGACGGCAGAGCTGGTGCTGGCACTGCCCACCTCTTACTCCCAACCCTGCACGTCGATTCTGCTGACATATCCAAAGGCGAAGGTACCTGACCCGACTAAACCAGCTCAGAAACAAAAGCTTCCAAATGTCAGGCTGCAGACAAATTCATCAACCCCTGGGAAATCAGCCTTATGTCTCTCAAGCAGTAAGACCTCTCTCGGAGACAGCTCCTGTCTGTGCTGGGGCTCGCGACAACGTGGGTGGCCTGAGCCGGAGCGCGTCCTGGCTGCGTACGAAGAGTGACAGCATAGTTAACAGCACTGCCATCTACCTACCTACCTATACATAGTTTTCTTCAAAAATCAACCTTTTAAATAAATGTACATACACATTTAGGAGCTATGATCAAAATCAAAGCAAATCATAAAACGGGAAAATGTTCACAAAGTCCTCGTTATAACAACTCAGCATATACAATACACATTTTTCCCACTTCCATCGGAAGGAAGGCTTCATGACGAGTTCCTTCCTGCGAGACAGCCTGCCACGGTGGTGCAATTTAAAATATTTAGCACAGAAGCGGCCTAACTACTTCTAGGGCTCTATGTGCACACGCGCTTGCATAGGCAACACGACCCAACACCTCTGTGCACAGAACTCCGTGCTTTCGAAGAACGGTTTTCCCGGAAAACCACAGGGCTGAGCTTCCGAAGCCAGGCAGGCGATGCTCCGGGACCCGGCTGTGGGGCAGCCTGGCGCTGGCACCGCTGTGCACGGTTCCATGCTCGCCATCACCCTGCCTTCCCCTCCTTGCAGGGCTGGGTCTTCCAAGCCCGACCCTCAGGGCTGCCTCCTGGCCCACCTCCCCAAGCTCGGGCAGAGGAGACGCACAGGTAGGAGCGCACGTCAGGGAGAGGGACAGAGCAGGGGCAACGGCACCGGACACGCACTGTGCATCCTTCCCGCCCACGCCACCCCGGGCCTGAGACAGGGGTCATCGCGCACATCTGCAGACGGGAGCCACTGCCAACAGCGGCCGAGCCCAGGCGGGGCCCCCTACCCACGCGCGGCCGCTCCACGTCTTGTGCCCACCACGCCCGCCCTAGCCCTCAAACATCTTCACTCGGAAACGTTCGCCTCTTCAGATCAGCCCACCCATCCCTAACATGTGAGCAGAGAGAAATGATGGCTTTACGGAGGAGACATTTATATTTTACCAGCATTTCTCTGAATGCTGAACAAAGGATCAAGCACAGTCCCATAAAAATGAAGCTTAATGATACTAACAGTACATTTCGACTCCTTTAAATATAATCCAGTTGGGGCCTTTTCTACCACAAGGAAAATCGTCAAAAAGTCTCTTCAGGCCATTTTTGATATTTCAGTATTATACGTGCAATTTCATAACCATAGTTATGGCAGACAATAATGAATAAAACTAAGCAAGTTATCCTCATCACCCACCCCCCAAAATTCCCTACAACTAAAAATTCATGTGAAATTTTTGCAAAAGCAAAAGTAACTTCTTTTAATATTCACATGACAGCCTTGCAATGCCAGACACGTGCACAGTTAAGAAAGGAAACTGAACTTTTTATAAATCTTTACAGATCACTGAAATCGTTTTTTTTTTTAGTTTTAAAAACAAATTTAGTACTACAATAAAACCAGACAAAACGGCTGGTTACAGCTTTTCTGACAAAACAAAGGCTCTTTCAGCATAATTTCTACTGAGGCCGGCGATCCTTACACAGCGTACCTCCTCCATATTTACTGAAATGACACCATGGGCCGCAAGACGGCAACCGGGGGAACACACAGAGAGCCATCAAGTAGCCCAGCAAAAAGCCACAGTTAAAGTGCTGGAAAAAACGAAACCCGTAATTCACTCAAAACAGGCAGCCATGAGCCTATGAGGCTACTATCATATGATAATGCAAAAGGTACGCGTCAGTTATAATTCAACAGAGCTGGTGCTTCTTTTTTTTGCCATCCAAGGGCAGCTGAACTTTTTTTTTTTTAAACATCTTTATTGGAGTATAATTGCTTTACAATGGTGTGCGAGTTTCTGCTGTGTAACAAAGTGAATCAGCCATATGTATACATATATCCCCATATCCCCTCCCTCTTGAGCCTCCCTCCCACCCTCCCTATCCCACCCCTCTAGGTGGTCACAAAGCACCGAGTTGATCTCCCTGTGCTATGCAGCTGCTTCCCACTGGCTATCTATTTTATGTTTGGTAGTGTATATATGTCCATGCCACTCTCTCACTTCATCCCAGCCTCCCCTTCACCCCGTGTCCCCCAGTCCATTCTCAACGTCTGCGTCTTTATTCTTCCCCTGCCAACTAGGTTCATCAGTACACTTTTTCAGATTCCATATATATGTATTAGCATAAGGTATTTTTCTCTTTCTGACTTACTTCACTCTGTAGGACAGACTCTAGGTCTATCCACCTCACTACAAATAACTCAATTTCGTTTCTTTTTATGGCTGAGTAATAGTCCATTGTATATATGTGCCACATCTTCTTTATCCATTCTTCTGTCGATGGGCATTTCAGTTGCTTTCATGACATGGCTATTGTATATAGTGCTGCAGTGAACATTGTGGTACATGACCCTTTTGAATTATGGTTTTCTCAGGGTATATGCCCAGTAGTGGGATTGCTGGGTCACATGATAGTTCTATTTGTAGTTTTTTAAGGAACCTCCATACTGTTCTCCATAGTGGCTGTACTAATTCACATTCCCACCAACAGTGCCAAGAGGGTTCCCTTTTCTCCACACCCTCTCCAGCATTTGTTGTTTGTAGATTTTCTAATGATGCCCATTCTACCTGGTGTGAGGTGATACCTCACTGTAGTTTTGATTTGCATTTCTCTAATACTTAGGGATGTTGAGCATCTTCTCATGTGCCTCTTGGCCATCTGTATGTCCTCTTTGGCGAAATGTCTATTTAGGTCTTCTGCCCATTTTTCAATCGGATTGTTTGTTTTTTTGATACTGAGCTGTTTGTATATTTTGGAGATTAATCCTTTGTCCTTTGTTTCATTTGCAAATATTTCCTCCCATCCTGAGGGTTGTCTTTTTGTCTTGTTTATGGTTTCCTTTGCTGTGCAAAAGCTTTTAAGTTTCATTCGGTCCCATTTGTTTATTTTTGTTTTTATTTCCGTTACCCCAGGAGGTGGGTCAAAAAGGATCTTGCTGGCTTTGCAGACGCTGCCACCCCAGAACCTCCCGCGCTGCCCAACCATGGTCAACCCTACCGTGTTCTTTGACATCGCCGTCAACGGCGAGCCCTTGGGCCGCGTCTCCTTCGAGGTAAGGGACCTGGAAACCAAGAAGTGACTGCTCATCCAATCCATAAAGCTACGTTAACAGATTGGAGCTGTTTGCAGACAAAGTTCCAAAGACAGCAGAAAACTTCCGTGCTCTGAGCACTGGGGAGAAAGGCTTTGGTTATAAAGGTTCCTGCTTTCACAGAATAATTCCGGCATTTCTGTACCAGGGTGGTGACTTCAGACGCCATAATGGCACTGGTGGCCAGTCCATCTACGGGGAGAAATTTGATGACGAGAATTTCCTCCTGAAGCATACGGGTCCTGGCATCTTGTCCATGGCAAATGCTGGCCCCAACACAAATGGTTCCCAGTTTTTCATCTGCACTGCCAAGACTGAGTGGTTGGATGGCAAGCATGTGGTCTCTGGCAAGGTGAAAGAGGGCACGAATACTGTGGAAGCCATGGAGCGCTTGGCGTCCAGGAATGGCAAGACCAGCAAGAAGATCACCATTGCTGACTGTGGACAAATCTAATAATAAGTTTGACTTGTGTTTTATCTTAAAAAAAAAAAAAAAAGAAGAATCTTGCTGTGATTTATGTCACAGAGTAGAACTGATGGTTCTGTATATACATTTTCAAGATTCATACTCAGAATTCAAACTAACACAATGTAAGGATCATAAGACTGTAAATAAGACTTTAAAACTGCTAAACACTACGTTTAAATCAATGCTGAAAAAGTATATTGACATATATACACTAACATGTATGAAATAGATAACTAATAAGAACCTGCTGTATAAAAAAATAAAATTAAATTTAAGAAGAAAAAAGTATATTCAAGCAAAAAACAGATTTATCTACCCCTAAGTGTGGCGGCTTTTAAGACTAGAACAAACGTAGGGAAGCGGGAAAGAGGCCACAAGCTAGGGTCCCAGAATGGAAAGTGAAGGCCGACAGAGGCCACCAGCCCGCCGCGAGCCTCCTCTCAACCCCCCGACTTACGCTTCAGAAGCAGGGTCTGACGTGCGGGCGGAGTGGGCGGTCTCGCTGCCCCAGGACCTCAGGAGGGCACACAGGCAGCGCATCCTGCGGCCTCCACGCTCTCCCGCCGTCTCCGGGCTCACAGGCCCAGAGCCTGACCTCAGTCCACCCGCCTCCCGCTCCGGGACTCGCCACGTGGAGGAGGGCAGAGGTCCCCACTCAGAACCGCATCTGTATTCTCTCCCTGCTATTCTGGGGAAAAGCTCCACTGAGGTTTCAGCTACGACACAAGCAGTCATTAACGTAATAGTACAGAAGAGAGGAAAAGAGCACACGCTTGCGAGCATTCCCCTTGAACGTCTAAACATTTCAGGAAACTTCAACAGTCTGAACTGCTTTAAATGTCACCTTCAGGACGGAGCCTCACATCCACCCTCTTTTCATACTTTCAACCCACCCCAAGGGGATCAACCCCTGACCAAAAAGGGGGAAGGAGAGAGCAAAATTGAAAAGGTGTGCAATTTTACCCTAACATTCTATTTGCTGTTCATCTCCCCCATGGCTGTGTCAGCAATTCCTGAGGAATTTTCAGAGACACAAATGTAATCTCTGCATTTCACCGGTGTGGAAATTTCAGTTAACTTGTCGTTCTCAGGAGTGGATGCCGGAGCATGTAACTGCATCCATGCTTCACGGTTTAACTAGGAAGGTACATGCTAACACTGCCCACGCTCCCAGAAGCGTGAGGAAGAAGACGACCCGACGGGTTTTTCATTTCTGTGGTCGCCGTGTATCCTAATCTCTCTTCTTTCCATCACCGTGTCGAAGACTGCTTGCTTCGCTGCAGAACTGGAAATGCTTTACTACAAATGGAGGTTCAGTATTTAAGCACACGGAGAAGCAGTAAACACCCAGAGTCCAGATAAGACAATAAAGCAGTTCGCATTATTGAGCCTTCATCGCATTATTGAGCCTTCATCATGCTCAGTCCTGACAGTTTACATGTTCTGCTTCACGCCTACAGTACCCTATGGCCAGCGCTCTCAGAGAAGAGGGGTGACCTCCTGAGACCCATCTGCTTCAGAGAGGCAGTGAGGGCTCAAACCAGGTCTGACGGACCCAGAGGCCCTGCCACCAGGCCCACACAACCCAGGCGCACACACAGGGATGCTACGCTGCCACCTCAGCTCAATCTCAGCAATGCCTGCTTCCCAGCACAGTTTCTAAGCTTTCAACCGAAATACTTAGGAGTAAGCTGAGGTTAAATATTTAAATCACAAGCACAGTGGCGTTTACCCTGATGCGACTAACACAATTTCTTCACTTACGGGTTAAACAATGACTGAACTGCTATTTATGGCTGAACTGCCGTTTTCAGAAGAAACCATAAATATTTTCTAAAACACTTAATACAAACGTGTGCCCTTCTGGGAGCAGAAACAGAGCCTCATCACCCACTCCGTCTGCAGGCCGAGCCCGTGGTCCTCGCCGCAGCCCAGGGTGCCCAGCCCTCCTCCAGGACACAGGTACGGCCTTGTCTTACCAAACAAGCAGGAAGTCAATCTGTCCACTGTTTCACTTGTTTCACCGCTGCTTCGGGGTGAAAAGCTAAAGCTAACGGTCTCCAGCTTCACGTTTTCCTAAGAAATCCAGGCCTCACTGTAAATGCACATTTACTCCTACAGCAAGCGTACTTCTGTCTCACGTGGTCTGGTGTTTACGCGCTGAGGAACGCGATTCCAGCAGCCCGGACAGCCTGCAGCCACATTCCAGAACACTTACCAGCTCCTTCAACCCACTGTCCAAAGGGTATGAGCTGAAGGGGAGACTTCAAAACACATCCTTTTCTATTATAAAAGCACTAAGCAGGATTTCAAAGACTCCCAACCAGTACTTCTCAGGCACTAATTCCGAGGGTAATTAAAATGATCATCTTTGAATAAACGCGTGAATGTTCGCACTGCACTGCACGTAATATCTGACAGAAACGAGCTGCTCCGGGGGGACCCCATGGCGCCACTCCCCGCTCGGGGAAGCAAGTCCCGGAGACGCACCTGTGCTCCGTGAGGACGCTCACTGCAGACGGGTGGTTGGCACAATACGCAAGGTACAAGGTCTTCATCTGCGGCATCAGGTTTAGAAAGCAGCCTCCGACTCTCTGCTGAGCTTCAGGCATCCTGGAGAGGAGAGGCACAAGGGAACCATCCTGAGTGCCACAGACAGTGGTGGACGTGGGAACCATGCGGGAGGAGGGCCTGTGCACCACCCCACAGAAACGACACACACGAGTCCCAGACTGTATGTGCTCTGAACACGAGCCAGCGGGGGGAGAGACCTGCCTTGGAAGCCGCTCTGCCATAAAGCAGCCAACCAAGCCCGTCCTTTTCTCCAGCGTCCAGATGCCAGGACCTGTGCACAAGTCCAGGATTCCTTGGGCAGTGAGAAAAATAATGTCATGAAGCCTTAAATTGTGTGTAAAATAAGGAGAAATATAATGTGGTTACTTGGTCGGTAAGGTTTTCTACTGAAGGAGCATCACGACAGGCAGATGAGAAAATACAACAGCCCTCTTTCCCTTTGGGCAAAGGCTGGAGAGAATCAGTGGTAGGCAGAGAGACAAGCATGCCAATGAAACCTACAGGCAATCATCATCATCATCATCACTGACGTGGGAAAAAGACGCGTCCAGAGCAGGAAAGGCACCTTAATCCTGGGGGAGGACGGGCCAGCTGTCAACAGCATTTCCCTAACGCAGCGGCCTAACCCTGACCGGGCGTGTGCTGCTTCTTGCGAGTTTCACTGCTCAGTTCATTGACTCAGACCTGAAGCCACAGTTAGCTAGCACCTGCACTTTTAGCAGACTCTTCTCCAGTGTGAACTTAGCCCTAAGTGGGTTTTTAATAGCCTTCAGGGATTAGTCACAGTTCCGTGTATCTGCAGGAGAAACAGTCACTGACTCAACAAATTAACTTCAACCATTCATTCAGGCACTGCGAACAGATTAAAAACAGAGAAAGAAATGATCTCTACCTAAAAAGTGACTGCAGTCTTTTAGGGGAATACAAAACAAGTTCAAAAATGAACTGACTATAAGACAGAGATGGTGTCTCAATTTTTCTGAGACGCAAACTGCAGCAGCGCTCAGAGGAGGACAGTACACACCTCCAGGAGAGGGAAAAAGACTGGCGTCCTTTCCAAGTCACCAAGGACCAGGCATCACACGCAGCCAAGCACGCCTTCCTCAAAGACACACTGAGGCTACCTGCTTGCTACCAGGGTCCAGGCACCTAAGACACATCTATCGAGACTATGACACACTGCATTTGAGCAGGCGATGGTCATACTCAGACACAGTGAAACAGGAGGAGGCTGGCTTCTACAACCAGAAATCCAGCAGGGAACCCCGACTGCCCAGCTGAGGGGACTGAAAGCAACGGCAATGATGGGACGTCAGAGTTTGGCCAACAAAAACAGAACACTGCCGGAGACAGGGCACAGGAAGACGAGAGATGCACTATCTACATGATGGAGTTACTGCAACGGCATACACACTGCTCAGTGCTGGGCTACACGCTGTCGTGACGTCACTTCCCACCTGGTCCAACACCACAGCCCCGATGCACTCAAAGGAGAATGTAGTTAAAATCTAGGTCTAGGGACTTTCATTTCTTACATGTCCATGGATGATATACGGACAATGACTTCACTATACAAGGTTTTCTCTCTCTTTTCTTTCCTTCCTTCCTTTTTCTTTCTTTCTTTTGACCTGTTGAGCCTTGGTCCTAGAGTTTTATGACCTCTCTTGGACCAGTTCTGCAGGAATTCACTACACTTGCCCCCCATCAGTTTATAGAGCCCTCATAATCCATCAGCTCGCCAGAAGGCACCAGCAGACAGAGCTCAGAAAGGTTACATGGGCAGTCCTAACACGGAGCCCAGGTCTTGTGCCAACACGCCTCACACGTAACACCGCCTAGAGCACTGAAATAACGGGGCACACAAAACTCACAAAGACCATCAACGTGGAATATGACTTAAGAACTGAAACAGAGGATCTTCACTGTGGTTCTCTCTTGTGCTTCTAGAGGTGGTTTTTAGAGCATGACAACGTGTAGGCAGGGCCCCCAATGGCTGTGGAGGCCACAGGGCTGCTTGTCAGCCGCATCTACCTGCAGCCTCCTGGTGGCCCAACGCCCAGCTCTGACCATGGGTACGGGGTCAGCAGTGGTCTGATAAGTATGGTTTTACCACTGACCTGATGACAGGAGGGATGTTACTAATGGCCTGATAACAGGTGGTTGTTACCAATCAGTGGTCTGATAAGGGGGGTGTTATCAACCGAGGATCTGATAACAGGTGAGGCGTTATCAATGGTCTGATAATAAGAGGCGGGGTGACACAAACAGTCCAGCCAATAGTCTCTGTAGCAAGAGGGGATAGCCAAGGGCCTTTCTCCTTCCCTCGAGTAAAAAGGAATGAATCCCAGGAAAAACCTGAGAAATCAGAACTGCTACACCATTTCCCCCGCAGAGCACATTTATTCCTGCCGGTAATGCCAGTTGGACAGACAGGGGGTTCACAGTCCGGTAACCACCGATTTCCAAGGGGACACGAAGATCAGCACGACGGCACGGCTGCGCGCCAGGTGAGCCTCAGCACGCAGTTCGCAGACAGCATCGAGAGAGGTGTCTACACGAGTGGCCACAAGCGCCCACTCGCAGGAGCCTCAGGGGCCGCCGGCAGCCCCCGGCAAGTCCTCTCCTGCTGAACCCCAAACCCTAAACGTGGACGGCCCTCCTAAGGGTGCCAGAGCCCCGGGAAGGGGCAGCATCTGAGGCTCTGGCGGGAGGAGTCCCTTCCCACCAGCCAGCAGCTCTCTCAGGCTCCCCGCCCCGGGCCATCTGCCCGAGTCCCCGCACACGCCACTGGTCTGCCTCACTTTCTGAATTCCCTAGACTCTTAAGGTTCTAGTGCTGGACATGTGCTTTGAAATCACGTTTCTATGGAAGCTTGCAGTCTCAACAAGTAAGGAAATTATGGCAAGAGCTACTCAGGGGCCTCCCAGGTGACAGCATGGCGGGCCAGGGGCAGAAGGTCAGCTTCTGACGCTGAGTCCACCGTGGAGACTCCGCCACTGAGGTCAGAGGTGATTCCCATGATCGGAATCACCTGGGTCAGTGCGCCATCAACCCCAAATCACCTCCCAATAGGCTCAAGTCCTACGCTCTGCTCTTTACTAAGGACGCGGCCCAGGCAAAACCAGACGTGCGCTCTGCATCCGAGCCAGTCTATTCTACAGAGTCGAATATTATCTCTGGGTCACCCATGCCTGCTATTATTTGGATGGTTCAAAAAAACAACCTTCAAACAAAACGAACTACATCCTCTCGTTCAAATTTGTATTTTGATAATAATCTAAAACAAATACTATTTTACTGTGAAAATGTTACAGTAATGGTCCGTTATAAAAATGAATTTATTTATATCTTAAGATACACTTTATAATTAACTTTTGAACAAAATCAATACACAATGTGTATTTAACCCACAGCAATTACACTAAATGCTTATTTATTAAATACTTTCTTCTACAAGCCGAAGCCCTGCAATACATGAGAACTGACGGGAACTCAGTCTACGATACGCTAAAGAGGAGTCTGCAGTAAACAAGGCGCAACGTGCAGGTGAAGAAACGCGGGGAGAGGGCAGGCTGGGACGGACTGACTGTGTCCACTGGGCTGAAGGAACCAGTGGGGTTTCAGTAAGAGGAACAGCAGGAGGAAGTGGATCCAAACGGAGGGGACAGCAGGCAGGGCGGGGTGGGGGGTCACCTCTCAGCAGCCCTGCTCCCTGCCCCAAGGGTGGCGGGCAGTGACAGAGGCCGGCACAAGGCGGGGAAGGAGCGGGAGAGACGGGCGGGAGCCCCTCGGGGAGGGACCCCGTCAGACTGCCACCGCGCGGGAGCTCATCCCCTAACTTAGCTCTCCCCCCACGAGGCGGCCTGTACAAGCACCTCGAAGGCCAGTCTGTAAAACGCAGCTGCGAAGCAACACATGAGGAACCGGGCGCCACCCGAAGCTCCTGAGCAGAGCTCTGACCAGAGGCTGGTGGAGAAATGGACGCGCAGGGGCCACCTGGAGGTCGAGGCCTGGCCAGGAGTCCGTGCAGGACACAGGGAGGACGAGGCCGGCCTGAGCCAGGGCAGTGTCAGCACAAGGGCAGGGCAGATGCTACCACAAGAAAGAGAACTCCTTTCAGGCCAGAAGAATGCCTGGAAAGAGAATACCAGCTACAAGAGCTCTGGGCGTGGGGTGACCCGTGAGGGAGGGGAACAGAAACAGCAAACGCATGAACGAACGGATGAATGAGCACACAAGTAAGTGATGAGACAGGCTGGGCCGCCCCGACAAGGGCAGCTAGCACAAGCCGCGGGGACCTCGGGGGCACGCTCGACCCTAGAAAACCCAACCGTGGAGACATTCTGTCTAAAGTAACTTTTACAAGAGAGAAGTCAATTTTACTAACAGGAAGGGTTTCTAACTACTCTTTGAAAATCATCCTACAAGGTGCCTGAGGGCGGGGCGGCCCAGCCCTGCCCTGAGGCTCCCCTCCTGCCTCAGGGCTTCAACCGCAGCCCGCTCCCCCCTCCGGTATCTCTCCCCCTCTAGAACCCTAATCCCACATTTGGGCTTGGCTCCCATTCCTGGCACAGAGCTCCTAAAACCCCTGTCATTTCCTGAGTGCCAGGAGCATCTTCTGTTACCCATGCCGCGCCCCTTTAACCACACCGGGGCTTGGGCTGATCCCCCAGACAGCTTCAGGATGGTGGGGGGGCTGCCGGGGGAACCCACCACGTGATTGGAGGGTGGGGACTTCAGCCCACCCCAGACCTCCACGGAGGGTAGAGGGGCCTGAGACTGGGAGGATCGCCAGCGGCCAACGATGTATTTAATCAATCTCGGCTCTGCAACGAGACTGCCGTAAAACCCCCAAACGCCGGGGCCCCGGGGCTTCCGGGCTGCTGGACACATGAAGGTGCTGGGAGGGTGGTCCCCAGGGAGGGCATGGGAGCAACGTGGCCGCCCGCACGGCGGCACGTAAGGCGCGAAGCCATGCGCACCCCAGGCCCTGCTACACACCGTGCTCTCTCCCTCTTCAGGGTTCTTCAGCCCTGCTTCCCCGACCCCGCTGGCCCCAAGCCAAAGAATCACCACTCAGGGGAAGCCTTTCTTCTTTCTCTGAATAGTCAGTAGATCCCTCCTGTGAAAATAGTCTAAAACACAGCTTTTACTATAGAAGTTGATATACCCCAAGGATTCAAAATAACCTAGTTTCCAGAGACTTCCCAGGCGCAGTCAGTGGTTAAGACTTTGCCTTCCAATGCAGGGGGTGCAGGTTCAATCCCTGGTCAGGGAGCTAAGATCCCACATGCCTCGCGGCCAAAAAAAAAACCAAAAAAACAAAAACAACATAAAACAGAAGCAATATTGTAACAAATTCAATCAAGACATTAAAAATGGTCCACATCAAAAAACTAAATAAATAAAATAACCTAGTTTCCACCTTTAGAAATGTGAATTCTAAAATTATGCTAAACCTGATCCTTTAAATGCCATTTATATCAATCTGAATTTTGCAACTTTTAGCATCTTACTTACTTGGTACATTCTTCTAAAGACTGTACAAGCATTTGCTGGAAAGAACATATTTCTTCTAGATTTCCCATTAAATATGAAGTGTTTGCTGAACTTAACCTAGAGCCGAGAAAACAACAGGAGAAATAAGTGAGCAGTTTTACTTACATTCCTCTCCTCTCCCAGCCCAGCACCCTATTAAAAGTCTAATAAACAAAGTGCTCATGTCTGTAGGAAACTGCTGCTCATTCTGTTCCAGTAGCTCAGCCTCTGTTCTCTGAAAATACGAAGGAACAGCCAAGGTGACGACTCTTTCACACTTGGCACAATTATCTAACTTACTTCTCAGTGGTCTGCAGTGGCCGCAGATAGGTTGAAAGCACAGTCTGAAGTTCTTTAGAATATTCATTTTCTGTTTCCAAAATGTTCTGTAGCACCTACAACAAATGATGAATAAATATTATTTGACATTAAGATGTCTAAGCATTGGCAAGTTCATCACCTTGTTCAATTCACATTGTTGCTTCTATGTAATACTAACTTGTTTAATATCATCAGTCACTCCCTGTGATTAACTACTAAATCCATGTAATGAACTGTTACCAAGGCTACACAACTGACTTCATCTCACCGCCAAGCACATTTGACACAGGTATACCTAGAATGAGGCCAGAATGAATTCATCATCAGATAAGTAATGCAGAGTCCGTTCAGAAAAAAAGAAGGACCCACTGATACTCGCAACAGTGTGGATGCGTGGATGACTCTCTACAACACTGTGTTGTGCAAAAGAAGCCATTCACAACAAGGACATTCCACACAGTCCATCTACGGTAAGTCCAAGCACAGGCAAAACTAACCTATGATGGCAGAAATCAAAAGGCGGGGGTGGGAGGAGGTGACAAAGGGGAAAGGGGCATGAGATAAGTTTCTGGAGTAATGGACAAGTTCTACATCATGGTTTGGGTAGCTGTGACACAGATACATATACCTATCAAAGCTCACTGACCTGTATTCTTAAAATCTATGCATTTTGACATATGGAAAGTCTATCAACTAAAAAAAACATGAAGTTTACCCTTTATACGGCGTCTAGTAAATCTCAGTCCATTTCTGGGAACCTCAGACTTTCATTAGAGAAGATGATCAACTCAGATCATCCTATAAACATTAAAAATTAAAGGTCTACCAGTGTAAAGCAACCTTTATATAGCCACTATTGTATTTAAAGATAAGAGGATAATTATAAATCAACCTTAATATAAAAATGTTTCCTGATACCCTACAGCAAATATAGCCAAAATCAGTTAACAACTCTTAAAAACATAAACACAAGTACAAAACAGCTGAACTAAAACACGTGCCCCTTTCCATCAGCAATCCCCGAAAGCAACTCTCCTCCCTGGACAGAGCGGGACGGCTCCGGGTCTGCAGGTGGAGTCTGATGGAGCCCAGGTGCCAAGGTGGCCTTCTACTAACTCCCGACGCACGCTACACTCTGGGCAGGGAGCAAGGTGCCCGACCCATAGTATCTCCAATCCTCGCAAAAACCTTCCTTTTACAGAGGAAAAGAGTAAAAGCAGAGAGAGGTTAAGTAACTTATCCAGAGCCAGAATGTGAGCCTTCAGCTGACCCTGCACTGCCCCACGCTGCCTTCTCCAGCCACAGGCTAAGGGCTGCAGTGGAAGCAAGTAAGATCCCTTCCTCAGCTATGGTTTCCATCCCGCTCTGTTAGCGAGCCAGCATCTTCCTCAGTCAGAAAATCATACTATGTGTATTTTCTGAGGACCTACTGCATGCGCTAAAATGTGCTGTCCGTCTTCCAAAACTGACACATCATCCTAAATTAATCCTGCAAAAGAAATTATACAGAATAAAGGTATCAAACACGCTCGGTTTTCTCCCACGATTTCTGATAATCAAAATGCATGTCTAAACGTTTAAGAAAAAAGTAATCATTAAGCTAGATTTAGATTTCAACACTAATACAAGCAACACGGATTATTATGCTGCTCACTGCTGTCTTCTGCATTCTCGAGGAGAGCACAGTCATTCATGAGTAAATGCAACCCTGATTAGATAACTCGCATACTACACTATGGAAGATGAAGAGAATCAGGCTCTTTCACTGACTCTCAGCTCTGGTTTCACCCCTGAATGGACCTATTCACAGATGCCTGGTGGAGCGGGCGGAGGAGGAGGGGTTTCTCCAGGAGACCCTCCCTTTGCAGGGAAATGTGGGTGCTGATCTTACAGTTACAACGCCTCCCCTCAAAGAAATACTCAGTGGACCCAAGGGTCCAAAGACTGGAGAACAGAGAGAACAGTGTGGCCCTGCCACTGCATGCCCACAGCATACACTTTAATCCACGTTGTATCCTGCAAAATGACGTGACGCAAACAAGCAAGCGTAATGAGTCCCTGAGCTAAAACGATTAAAGTTAAATCTGTCACAGGTGTGCGAGACAAAAAGCCCTTTCTGGATGTGAAAGTGAACACTAAACTATGATTTCACGTCTCAGTTACAACTGTTAGGAACTGTTAGCAGCACTGCTTAGGACGTGCTCGGAAACCTCTACACCTGTTTTCTAAAACAGAAAAACAGCTCCTGTGCGAGGGAAGAGGAGAATCCCTGCGTGGCAACATCAGGCGCACGGGCACGAGGAGAAGAAGAAAACGGCATTTCTTCCATCGCAGCATGAAGCAGAGCAAGCAGATACAAAAGCTTCCCAGAGAATGTACCAGAAGCAATGCCAAAGAAAAGACTGCAGCGATTGTGACAGTTAAGTTGGTAAATTTCAACTACTAGTTGTAAACATGATCTCCAAATAAGTGCTCAAGTCAAGCTCTATAGTAATCCCACCCAAACCATCCAAGTTACACTTAGCTTCTCACAAACACACGACCAAGACTTGCTAAGTGAGGCATGCTGGCGCCGACCGTCCACGCTGCCAGGAGGCCACACGTCCCTCCCCGAGGTCGGCGGCACGCCTGTGTGCTCCGGCCATCACCTGTCTCCCCCTTCTTGACTTCTGCACACTCTGGCTGCTGCAGGACCCCATGAGACCTCACAGCCCGGCTGCCACAGCTCCATCACACAAAGGCTGGTCCAGAGAACACGAGCAGCTTTCACAGGAAGAGCAGCCTTTACTCGGCACCGTGAGGAACAGCCGGGCTGAGCCCAGCCGACACAAGCTCTCCCCGAGGCGGGAGGCGTGGAGAGCCCAGTCGGGTCAAACAATGGTGCCACACAGGAGGACGACATTGGGCAAGCCACACAGACAATCCCTGAACTGTCAGCCGTTACAGCAAAGCAAAACAAAGGACCAACTCATTACCCTGCAGACCACAGAAACTCACTTCATTATTGCCGGCGAAGGAGCGTAGAGCAGCGCCCATTTTACAAATGAGTCACAACTTCCACTGCAAATTTTGGTAGCTGCCGTATGTTCTATTTTATGTGTCATTGATAGTCCTTTAAAAATAAATAACTGGGCTTCCCTGGTGGCGCAGTGGTTGAGAGTCCGCCTGCCGATGCGGGGGACACGGGTTCGTGCCCGGTCCGGGAAGATCCCACATGCCGCGGAGCGGCTGGGCCCGTGAGCCATGGCCGCTGAGCCTGTGCGTCCGGAGCCTGTGCTCCGCAGCGGGAGAGGCCACAACAGTGAGAGGCCCGCGTACCACAAAAAAATAAATAAATAAATAAATAACTGATTTACGTGTGAGAAATAAACAGTAACATTAAGTCATCTGATCCAGATACAATAAAAGATTATCATCGCAAACTAAAACCCAATTTCAAAACCATGAGCCTGGTTCAGAAACACAGTAGGAAACACTCAAGAATGGCACAGCTATTCTTACCCCTCTCCCACCCACCGAACTAGCCCCATGAACCACAAGGAAAAATAACCATCGCACGTTTCCTTTCAGCCTGGTCTATTTAAACTGTATTTTAGGGGTTAAAGTTTCAAAAAGTAAGAGAGGACTTGAGCGGCTCATAGCTACCCGCCGCGAGGGAAAGGAGAGGAAGGAAGGCCAGGCAGGGCAGGAAGCTGTGCCTGCAGCCGTGCCCACCCGCAGAGCCAGAGGCCTGAGGACAGGGCTGCAGCCCACTCCCCACCCCCACTGGCAGCTACTGATGTAACGCAGCGTGCTGATTTCTGCGTGCTCTTAGCACTTCACGACATTAACTTGCAGAAAGAGTCTGGGGGGCGGGGCACGCAAAATGTGTATGTTACTGTGCCTTTTAGAAGGAGTTACGTTATTTCAGTATTTCTAAACTTGGGAATTCATGCGGTCTTGGGATGTATTTCTTCCAAATGCTGAAGGTTTACTACGCAAGAGCTCCAGCAGAAGCTGCAGGGCCGCTCTGGTCTGTGCCGGCCAGGGGCTGGCCCTGGGAGCCAGCAGACCCGGGCGTGAGTCCCAGCTCTGCCATGTCTTCACCAAAGGGCTCTTACTGGTCTGTGACAGATACTCAGAGTCCACTCCCTGACTTCAGGTAGGAGGCATCTTACAAACCTCCTCGGACTCTGCCTTCCAGCCCAAACCCGCGAAAGTCCTACTTGGAGCTCCGTCACGTGACTCCATTCTTCAGGACGTGACTAGTTCACAAGACGGCCTTTCCCACGACTGAACAGCTCAACTCTTTCTTCATTCACAGGCCAAGCCTCAGCTGCTACTCTACCCAGCTCCTGCTACCAGCGGGAAATCTCCATCTATATAAAACAAGGAAATTACATAAAAACAGTGGGAGCAGAATTTGTCACAGACGCCAGCAGGCCCCTCGCCGTCGGTATGAATGTGGGTGGGATACAGGAGAGGAGGGCGCAGCTCCTCAGAGAGCGCAGGGAGCTGAGCTGCCCTGTCCCGGGTGAGAGCCATAATGGGCCTGAGCCTCGTACAGGCCCCAGGCGGAGACACCAGACGTCAGGACTGAGAAGCAGTCTTGGCTAAGGTGGGCGAGGTAAAGGGACCATAAAGGATAAAAGAAGCCAAAGCAGTGCTTGAGGTCAGTGTGGCTCGAGGCCAACCTCCGGCCACCAGGCAGAGGCTCCAGGCAACTCCAGGAGCCAAGGGGACGGACGGGCACAGATTCGCTCTGGAGCGCCTGAAAGGTCCGTGGAGGTTTCCTACAGCATTTTATGCAAGATGCACGTCTATTCTGAACATTTATTCAAACCATTGATTGCTACCTATTATACTTGCAATCTTTCAAAGACAAAGCTACCTTGCCTTTTCATTGTACTCCGGGGAGTAGAAGCAAACCATGCCTCATTTGCTGTCCACAGATAAGGAGCACTGATGTAACCCTGGAAAATAAAGCCCCAGTGCATCACAGGACACGGAAGGCCATAAGGACCCATATCTTCCCAGATGGACATATTTAAGAAACCTCGTTCTCTACCGGTGACATCCCCTAAAAGGGGTGTCAAAAGACCGTTCACTCCCTCTGGGGGTGGCATCTAGCTTCTAGAAGAGAAGGACTTTCTCTGATCTCCACCAGGAAAGGCGTCTGCTACCAGGCCGTAGGTGCAGTCAACTCCTTTCACTGTCAAACCCATCAAGCTCGGGCAGGTGACAAACATGTTCCCTTTCACTGTATGATCCTGTCGCCCTTGACTCCAGCCCTCCCAGGTAATTAATCCTCAAATGGGATGCTTGTTGGCAAATGGGCCTGATGCCCCCAGTGCTTCTAAACGCTCTTCCTAACAACCGTGAAAACCTCTTAAGGGCCAGCATTTCACCAGGCACCTTAAGGCCCACTGCTAATCCTCGCAACAACACTACAAGGCCAAGGCCAGCATTTCCAACGTCCTTTTACAAACACATGACTGCGTGAGCAGCTGGGGGGCTTCTGCCAGGCCAGCCCCCCAAGAGGACGCCCAAACACTACACACAAAGCCGGAGCACCCCTCCCCCCAGAACCTAAACAAGGGCTCTCCGGACCATTCACTGACCTAAGCCTGAAGACAGACTGACCTCAAACACCTTCACATGAGAAAACAAAGTTAACAGTGCTGGCTGGCTTTGTCACAAAAACTAATCAACTCTTTACTTAAAGCAAAGCTATGGGTTTTTTCTTCCATCATGACTCTCCGCGTCTGAGGCCCGGACTCCCCCACCTGAGGTCTCTAACGCCCTGCTGACATTTCCAGCACAGTCTGGGCTCTGGTGCCAAAGTAATCCTCCAAACACCTCTATTACTTGCATCATCAAGTAATGGGATTCTGCCACACTGTCTGGCACCCTTCCTTCTACTTGCAGGGACAACGTTTTTACATAATTACATCACATTATCTAGGTAATTTTATGTTCTGCTTACTGCACCTAAAATGAATATTTGACATTTTTTAAAGCTTCATGTGCATTTTTAAGAATTATAAATGGATGTACTGCTGGTGTCTTAACCATTCTTGTACTGCTACATATTTAGGTTGCTTGCAACTTATTGTTGTAACAAAGCACCCTATGAAAACACCCTTGAACAAGCGTCTCTGAATACCTTTCAGGTGATTTTTCTGGGGTGGATTTCAAGAAGCAGAATTACCACATTAAAGGGCTTGAGTGTTTTTAGAATTCCATGAACAGCTGCCATATTACTTTTGAGAACAGTTCCTGGTTCTGCACGTGAGGAACGTGGAAGTCGTCACTCCACCCTAACAACAAGTAAAAAGCTGAACAGACTGAAAATCGACAACTCTTCTCGAGTCCATAAGGGGAGGGGACACAAGGCTACTGCCCCCAAGATGTCGCACTGCCTGGAGCAGAGACGCTGGGGTGGGAAGACCTGGGCTGTAGTTGATGACGTGCTAGAGGCTCAGTGCAGACCAGCCTGAGCTATAAACCCTGGGGGGACACAGTCACGGGGGACCCGTACCCCCAGTATCAGGAAATTTACCTCTAGGAGCTCAACCAGGTACCCAAAGTAAATATCAGAGAAAAGTCGACAATCTGGATGATTCCAACTCTAAGGCAGTAAGAAGATTAGTGGTTGCCAGGGGTAGGGGTTAGGGTGGGGAGGAAAGAAGCCACAAAGCACAGAGGATTTTTAGGGCAGTGACATACTTGACATTGTAATGATGAATACACGCGTGTACAGAGAGTGAACGTTAAAGTAAACTGGGGAGTCTGGATGAGTGTGTGTGTCAGTGCAGGTCCATCCTCGGTGAACAATGTCCCATCTGGTGAGTGATGCTGGTAATGAGGCGTGTGTGTGTGTGTGTGTGTGTGTGTGTGTGTGTGTGTGTGTGTGTGTGTGTGTGTGTGTGTGTGTGTGTGTGTGTGTGGCGGGGTGGGAGGAAGAGGGTACGTGGGTAGTCTAGCTCCCTCTCAAGTCTACCGTCAATTTAAAACTGCCCTAAAATAATAAAAGTCCTGTTTAACAAAGTGTCCAAAGAACTAAAGAAAACTATGCTTAAAGAATTTTTTAAAGTATAAGAACAATGACTCAAATACAGTCTGTACTGAACTATAAAAATAATCAAATGGAAATTACGAATTGAAAGGTAGGCGCTCAAGATCAGATTTGAGCTAGCAAAAGCAATAATTAGCAAACACAGAAAACTCCCTAGAACAGAAGGGAAGAATGAAGAAAAATGAACAGCACCTCAGAGACCTGCAGAAGGCCAGCATGTCTGCCAACAGTGCACGGGGCGGGGGGCGTGGTCCCGGAAGGGGAGGAGAGGTGACGAACAGCCATAAGTCACTAGGAGCCATTTCCTGCTCCCCAATCTTGACCATCACATGATGGCGGAGCTTCCTCACGGCCTCTTGACCTCCACGTGTTTGGGCCTACACCTAGAATGCTCTCCCGTGCTCCCCACTGACCCCAAGTGGAGACCTAAATCTTTCACAGATCATCAGCCCACACTGGTCTCACCTCCTAGAAAGTGTTCTTATCTCTCAGTGGCGTTAAAGATATCTGTACTTCTGCAGTTTTCTGTGAAAACAAAACTACACAGGGAAGTGCGAAAAGTTTAACACATTATCTATTCTATTTGTTCTGTGTGTCATACTGTGCCCCTCATTTTACTTTTCTGTATAATTTATAAATATGGAATTCAGGAAAGCTGAAACTGACTCCTGGCTTCGTCACTAACCAGTTCTGTTCACTGCAAAGTGAGAGTGCTATATGCCGAAAGATGGTTCCCACGAGCTCTATACGTCGATGTCCGTCACGACCGCAATTTTAACATGCGCTGTTCACTCATAGAGCTTTATGTAAACAACCGTTTGGATGTGATTCTGAAGCCAAGGCGTTTCCCCATCATCCAGAATGAAAGAGTTGGCTGACTCCAAGACAACAGCACATGTGACACAAAGGCTCTTCTCCCTGTGTAAGCGCAGTAAAAGAAGGAAATCTAAAGCAGCACTGGTTACGTTTCAGTCCAGAGAGGACTGCACGACACACAGTGCCGAAGAAAACAACCCACCAGGGTTTCCAGGAAAGCACGGCTACCTACTTTTACAAAACACCCAGTGGAAGCAGGGTCCCCGGAGGCCAGCGCAGTGCTGCCGGCACCAGCTCACACGGCACCGGCTGCTTTCCTCTGATACAGTTATCTGGACGCACACCAGTGAAGAGGAGGCTCTCCCACTGTGGCACGTCACTGTGGATGAGGAGTGCGCTGCTCGCTGCAGCCTCCCCCGGAAAAGAAAGCAACGCCTCACCTGAGAACGTGCACGAAGAAAAGGCAGCTCCGTAAGCTGAAAGTTTTCCCCCTAACAAACGCTGAAGCGGCACAGGACCCCACACATAACACATTCCACGCACTGAAGAGCAAACATGTGGGCAGAGCCACGTCCCAGGAACAAACCCCGAAGAGACAAAGATTCGAAGGAGGAGGGTTTGGAGAGCAGAGCTCGGCCAGGAAAGGCAGGCGCCCTGAGCCCTCGGGACGCAGGTGTGCTCTGCCAGCGGGGGTCGGAGTCCAGATGAGGCCAGCGAAGAGCGCTAACGAGAACGGGGACAGACCAGCGAGACGGTGGAGAGATTCAAGGGAAGGAGGTGACCAACACGAGGAGAGGGGAGGCCACGGGCCACCAGGGGTGCGCTCAGCGGCCTGGCGCACGGAGACCGGACAGCAGAAGAGGTACAGAAGTGAAGTCCTGCAAAGAGGAGGCCACGGATCGGGGGCAGGTGGTGAGAGGAAACACCGACGGGGAGGGTTTCCTGCCGTTCTCTTCACCGCTGCGTAAGCAACGCCTTTAGCAGGGCCTGGCAGAGCGAGCCCCTGACAAATCCTTAAGAAATGAACGAGGGCCCCCAAGGCCAACTTGCGCTGCAAGATTTGGGGGCAAATGCGTAGAAGAGAGCTGAGCGCGCAGCCCCAGGTCACTGGTTCAGGTCTGCACGACTCTGCACCATCTCTTCATAAAAGCACCGGAGACGGAACGCTCGTGATGAAAGGGCTGCTGCCAGGAAAGGCTCAGCAGGCGCTACTTTACTTCAGATCCTCAAAGGTCTCGTGGCGCAGATTTACATCTCCAATCGAGAAAGTAAAGAAGACTGGGAGTGGGGAAGAAATAACTAAGTAAGTGCACGCTTCCCACAGAATTCAAAACATAGCTGTGTTTAGAAAGTTCACCCTGCTGGCTTATCACACCAGGTAGATACACACCGGCAATGTAACATCTACCCAAACCTAGACTATCATTTCCCATTTCCAGCAGATGGAACGGTTCAGGAAAAAGGAGGTTTGGATTAGATATTAGATTTAATGCCACAGGTACTTTTTAAGCTCACAAACTGCTCAAGTTTCAAAATGCAGCAAATTTTAGGATTCTGAAACCCTTGCCTTCACTATGTACAACGTCTAGACACTCTCCTCGAATTTCATGCTATTTGATATATATACACATATCAATCCCAGAAAAGACTACGTTAACATACAAAATGAACTAGAAACTGTATTGATCTGGAAAACTGACCGTCTACTCCCAATGGAGTATATGGCCTCTGACGTATAATGGCCTCTGACGCACATAAAACCTGTAAATCACATTACGCACCTTTTAGAATCCCAGCGTTGAAGAGCTGTAACCGCATGGGGAAATAATCACAACACCCTGTTACGCAATAAGAACAGGGTACTATTCCACACATTCATACAAAACTATAAGAGTATTATAGAAATACGTAGAGGTCAGAAGGAAACAGAGCAGAATAGTAACGGTGGTTGTATCTGTGTGGCGGACGATACGTGATTTTTATATCCTTCCTCCCTCTCTAGGCAGTTTACCTACATTCTACACTGCTCAGTTTTAGAGACATTCAAAAAAACAAGTTATTCTTCAAAACTATTTTGCGATTACTCACCACGTTGTAATAGCTTTTGTTAATGGCAGTTGTATCAAATCCTTTGGGAGGGCTCTTCAAGGCTCCAGATTTGGGTGACACGGGCTTTTCTGAAATAAAGACGTAGGGCAGGTTTACGGCTCCACCCTAGAGAGGACCACGCGCGGCAGCCCCGCACGACCCCAGCTTCTGGGCCCAAATGAGCCCCCAGTCCAACGGGCGGCGGGACAGAAGCCCATGCAGCCAGCAGGCCCCCAGCCCCATCTCCACCACACGGTCGGCTCCCTGAGCTCAGAGGCCCCCACAGCCGTGCCTCCAGCCCGTCCTCCCAGCCCAGGCTGAAAATCTGACAGATTATGCACCACTGCTGTCAACAAACAAAAAAGAACTAATCTATACGCTACACATGCAGCTCAGGCGTGCAGTACGGGTGAATTACTAGGCCCAGAGCATCAGAGACAACGTTGGCAGACACGTAACAATATTAACACATCAAGACCCACAGGCTGGACTGTATTTGGAGGGATCCAGGTTCACTCAGGATGCAGAAGTCCCTCTAAACAAGGGCAACAGACAAGGAAGGAAAGCCACCCCACACAGGGCAACAAGGAAAAACCTCACTGCCTTCGGAGCCGCCACACCAGGGACGACAAGGAAAGCGGTCACGGCTACTGCAAGGATTCAAAGACTGAACATCACATGGCTTTCATCCAATTCAAGAGAGATTTATTCAGAATAGGTACTGAAGAAGCGCTTGCCAACTGATTCCTTGGCACTCTGTGTGTGTGTGTGTGTGTGTGTGTGTGTGTGTGTGTGTGTGTGTGTGTGTGTGTGTGTGTATGTGTGTGTGCCACTGAGGTTCTGTGGGGCGGGTGTGTCTGTCACTGAGGTTCCGCGGGGTGCGTCTATCACTGGTTCTCCAAGGCTACATCAGAGTGGGGCTGGTGGGGAGGAAAGGAGAAACTGTGATGAGCACGGCCTGGGGGCCTCGGTCTGTACAACCCCCTTCCTCCCTTGCCCCCTCTGCAGGGTCCTGCTGTACAGACGGCTGCCGGGGCCCCTCCGGCGTGTTAGGTAGAAGGATGCTGAACACACCTGTCCAGAATCTCTCTCTTTAGGCAGCATTTCCCTCCCACCCCACACACTCCTGAGCTCCGGGCCCCTAATTCCAACTGCTCAATAGCTCCATTATCTTCTCAGCAACAGAAACCCCAAAAATGCCCAAAGCAAAACGCACTGTCTCTAGCTGTGGGTCCCGCTCCTCCTACGGAGCTGTTTACCTAAATCTTCTTTCAATGCCTCACTGTAAGGGCTTTCCAAACAGCTGAAAATAACGAGCAAAACAGAAGGTGTTATTCCTAGTTGAAAGAATTCTCTCTGCCCATGGGATGGAAGCAGAACTCCACAGAAAATAAACTACTTCTAAACCATGAGAAATACAAGGAGGAAAACCAATCTAGTCTAGCTAATACACTTTGCTTCCCAATCTTGTATCTGCAGCTAAGCATTTAACTGTGGAAGAAAAAACTACAACATTTCCATCCGAAGAAAAAAATGCCTTTTCATCTTTAAAATCTGCAGTTTGGGGGAAGCATATGCGACGACAGTAAAGGGAGGTGGCTGAAGCCTCAATCACCGCCCCGGGGACCATACACAGCACGTGGAGGAAGACACACAGCAACACGGGTGCAGCAAGGTTAATTCACGAGAATGACCTGAATCTGCTTTAGATTTTTTAAACGCAAATAACTTGCCAACTGCCTCATTCTACTTAAACTTAAGACATACCTCACAACATCACGGTTAATAAAATTCAGTCGATTTACTATGAGAACTACAAGGAAGAAGCTTTTTCAAAAGCAAGCTTCAATCTACTAATATTCTATAAAAATAAGGGACAGGCAGAAGAGACCCAGACAAATCAAGGTTTAAGTCCAAAGAGGCTGTCTTTTCGCCCTCAGAAAAAGGAAGCACACAGTGTGCTGGTCGCTAAACGGAAAATTCTGGGCTGGGAGGCGTCACGAACACACGCCCGAAGCCTTGGGTCCAGACGCTCAATGAGCTGTCACACGAAGGAGCCGCCAACACGCCCTCTGCAGAGGGTGCAACTGCCGCCGTGCCACCTGCGGGAGACCCGGGAGGGCAGCGCTGGCCGACGCTCCAGGCCCAGGCTCCAGGGACAGTCGTCCGTGGTGGCGGGGCGAGGAGAAGCGCAGGACCCCTGCGAGCCTCGGGTGGCCTCTAGCGCCTCCACCAGAGAAAACTTTGAAGTGTCAGTGCAACATAACAGAGGCCAAGTCATGGGCACGCATAACAGAGGAAAATGCACAGGAAACATATTAGAAAATACTCAGCCTTCCCACTATCCTAAGAAAAACAAGACATTGTTCTGGCCCATCCAATGGCTAAAACAGATTGCACTCGCTGGGACGAGGTGGGGGAGCCAGGAAGACAGCACAGCGCCACCTTCCAGGGCCGACGGACGCAACACGTGCCCCCCTTTCTCGCAATAAATGTTCAAAAACGCCGATAACAACAGAAGCTAAACACAGATGTGCTAAACGAAGACGGGGATGGGGACCACCCCCACCAGGTGCCCCAAGTAAAGGAGGCCGCAAAGCACCGGCAGTGGTGGGAGCTGCCCTGGGGCCGGGCTGCAACCAGTGCTGTTACGGGACTGCCCCCGTCCCACCGAGTGGAGCTCTGGTGACCCGCACGGCTAATGAAAGAAAGCCTAGAGACTTCTGTCCGCCGGCCAGAGAAGCAGCTAGGAAGTGTGCTGGCCACTCAGGGATGGGGGACACAGCCTGTGAGAAACCAAACCAAGGCTGACCCCGCCAAGCGTGCAGTCCAAGGCCACACCATCTCCTGCAGGACCACCAGGATTTGCCAAGGGCAAGAAAGCTCTCGGGGCCCGGAGGAAGCCAATGTCAGCCGTCTCCGTAGGCACTTCTGCAACCCAGGGTGCAGAGGTACCCACTGAACAGCCATCCATCAAAGAGCAATCTATAAATAAAGCACAAGCTCACGAAGAATGAACCACCAAGGGAGTGTAAACAGAAAACATACGAGGGGACCAGTCCCCGAGATGCAGAAATTAACAGGATAATCTAGGAGGCTGTACAGCAAATGTGCTTAAAATGCCTGGAAAGAAATTAGGACCATAATGAGTTAAAAAGGCATCACGAAAATGAAGAGCATCCGGAAAAGAATGAAACAACTTCTAGAAATGAATACGATGGTCACTAAAACGAAAATCTTGGTGGACAGGTAAACAGGGCAGTGAGGAGGGGACGGGGAAGGGAAAGATCTGAGGAATGGACTCCAAGTGTGGTCCAGTGAAGCAAAGAAACGAAAGCATGAAAAGCGGATTAAAAGCCACGGAAGGTAAAAGCTAACCGGATGTTCAGGAGACAACAAAGCAAACGAGCAGGCAACGTGACTTTCCAGAAACGGCAAGTTCTCGCGTCCTGGGCTAGGGCAGCACGGCAGCCCTAAACAGTCACCCCTCCACCCCCGGGGGGCGGCCCTGCCGCTGGCGATGCTTCCAGAGGCAAAGGCAGTCACACCCCGGCCACCTCAGGGCCCAGCTATCGTGGGCTTTTCTTCCGCCTCTTTCTGGAAGGGTAAGGGCTCCCTCTCGTCATCCCTCATTTCCCTCTGCCTCTCCTGTCCGAAGGTTTCACAGCCCTGCTTTCTGCGCTGGTGGCGGCCCTCCCGCCAGGCTGTGTGCACTGACCCCTCGGAGCCCACGGGCGACGCTCAACCCTGAGGACAACTCCAACTCTGGCTCCCGCTTCTGAGTCCCCACTGTTTGTCACCCGGCCTGGAAACCATTCTCCCATCCCCGGTCAGGCTCCCCAGGGGTTAAGCCCCACGGTCACTGGTTTCTGTGCTGCCAGTTTCCTCAACCCTGTACTCCTTCCTATTGGCTTTCAACTGCTGAGCATCTTCCTGGTTCATTTAGCCATAATCTGTCCTTGTGGACTCTCCTGAACCTCGGTCTGAGCCTCTGTTACAGAGATCTCCAAGTGTGCACAGGAGTGGGGAGAAGCCCACACACGTGTGCCCCTGCTGAGCCTGCACAGGTGCCAGCCCCCGGCTGCTCTCATACCCTCTTTCCTCCTGGAAGCCTCACAGCAAAGCCCACCAACACTTCCGTGTCCACCCTACTCAGAGGGTTCTCCTCTTTAATTAAAATCCTAACATCAGGCACTTATCACACCTGACAAATTCCTAATAATTCCTTAATATTATCTGATGCAAGTCCATATTCAAATTTCCCGGTCGGTTACAACAAGGCTTTTGTAGTTGGCTTATTTGAATTAGGAACCAAATAAGATCTACACCGTGCACGGGGGCTGCTCTGCCCTAAGCCTTCTTTATCCTCTCAAAGCCCCTCCTCTCTTTACTTAACGCCAGCAGGGAGCACAGGGCACCGCCCCCTTCCCCATCACCCATGCTACCCAGTTTTCTATTCAGGGGACCTCAGGTAGGCTTCCTGATTTATGGGTAGACATTCTGTTGTTTTTTCACTGTTGTTCCCCCAGTTCCCACAACAGTGGCCACTAAAGTAAATATTTGTTGAATGGAGGTTGGCTGTGATTTTAGAACCGAGTGCAATCGTTAACAACCTTGGAGTATGAAAAACAGAATGCAAAGGTGGAAAAAGGTCAAGGGTAAGTTCTCGTGTTACAAAGAGGGGCATCAAGAGATGACTGTCAATGTCCCTGGACATGAAATAAACGATATTAGTTAGCATTCCTGATAAAGGGAACCAACAGGAGAGAGGGCAAGGGAGGACAAGTCAGAGAGAAAGTCTGCAGGACACAAATCAGGCAGAGAAGTCCCACCACACACAGAAGGGGCTGCGCGGAGAAGGCAGCTCATGGCGGGGGCCGGGGTCTCCCAGGGGCGATGGCCAGGAGAGGGGGAGGGGGGAGCAAGCGACCTCTGCCCGTCACCCCATCGGCTTTTCTGTCCCACGTGCTCTGTTTTCACATGCCTGGATTACTTTTAACGTAATATTTCACAAATAAAACTTTTTTTGAAAAGAGCATCTCTATTACTGAAGACTATGGACCCTGACCCCAAACTGCTACAGGACAGTTGACCCATGGGCGTGTCCTTGAACCAGGGGGTGTTAATCACGGTCACTGGGACGTGGCCACGCTCATAGAACACGCCCTACAGTGCCCAGTAACATCGGTGTTCGTGTGAGCGTGCGTTTATTATGTTACTCTAGAGAGACACTCACTTCCACATTCCAGAACAAATTACCAACCCCCTAACCGCAGGCTGCTCTGTACATATGTGAGGTTCCCCACACGCCCCAGAGGTGCCAGGCTTACATTTTATACTCTCCCCACCCAAAAAATGTGCATCAGGAAGAGAGAGCATGGAGAGGCACAGCCCCATTCCGGGTGCCTTGAGAAACACAGCATCACGTGCACCCATGCACATGTGTGCATGCACACGCCCAAACCCATTCCACGCCAAAGAAGGGGGTGAGGGCAGAGGCTTTTCCCTGCCACACTAATGAAACAAGGTTCTGTGTCACCCTGTCCCTCTCCCTGCACAGGTTATATTTCTATCAAACACTGCTCTTTCACAGCCAGAGTAATAACTGCGTCCAAAATCCAGCTTGCATTTCATGTCACTTTAGTATGCCAAAAATAAACAGAAAATACTGGAAAATGAGAAACTTAGGAAATGGCAGTGTGAATGCTCATTAAACATCACGCTGCAAGTGAGAGTAGCAAGTGAGAGCCATTTAAGTTCCCACATCACTGCCAAGCACGGCTCATGACTCAGCGCCCCAAGCTCACCCGATCCTAAAGGAACACTTCCAAGAAGTGCCTTCACTGTTCACTGACGAGAAAACTCAGCGCATCAGAAATGACCGCTTAACAGAAACCCGGTGCACGAGGTGCACACGTGAACCGGGACCTGGGAGCATCCCGAGCCCACGGGTGCCCCCAGCAGCAGCCCGGCCACGGCAGTGCTCACGTTCTAACCCACGGGAGACCCAGCGTGTCCGCGTTCCCGGAAGGAGGGCAGCAGCAGCGCCGCTCACTACAGAGCCGGCCTCCTGGCTGCTTTCCTTCCATCTCTCTCGAATTTAAGAAACTATCACGCGTGCGTGCAAAATACACATATACATCTGTGTGAATAAAATGAGTTTCACGTATTCAGGAAGAACATCCAGTGCGTTTGCAGCAAAACGTGAAGCATCCTCAGGCAGACTCTTGGAAGAGATCTGTCTTCAAGGAGGGAGTATTTCAAACAAGAAACCACACACAGGTCCAAGACACAAACACGCGGGGTGAAGCCTGACCAGAGCACTGCCACCTCAGGCCACAAGGGGGCAGGCGGCCGCGGCCGCGCACACGCCCCACCCGAGAAGCCGGACGGAGGCTGGACACTCGAGAACTCACCCGGAGACGTGCAGCCCAGGGGATATCACGGAGAAGTAATCTCAGCTTTGTTTATTCGATAGAAATATTAGTAAATCAAATCAAAATTTAACGCAGAAGAGAAACTCACTGTTTAAAGGAAGTCGCTGTTGGTCTTTCGTAAGGAAATGACCCTGACATGATGGCCAGTTAGAGAAGTCTGTATGTTGGGACCTGGCACATTTTCTTTACAGAAAATTAAGCATTAATGACACTGTGAATTACAACACTTATGCTAAACTTGCCCTTTCAAAAAGGAAACCTATTCCAAAATCAAAAAGCCACATTAATTACTTTAAAAAAATGCAATACAGAAATGTTACTGTGATCCTAGAGTTTCACTCTCAACTGTTACAGAGTGATACGGTAAAAACATGGTTTCACGTCTTTCCTTCTCAAATGCCCACGTTTAAAATCAGACGGGGACAGCTTTCCTTAGAATATACTGGAGAGTAACCTGAGGACACCCGGGATAGAAACTTACCAAAAGAGGTTATTCCTTTGGTTCAACAGTCAAATAAAGAATACTCAGCATAACAGATCACCAATTTAAGCAAATATGTTATTCCCTATTATTTTAAAAAACAAACAGGAAAAAAAGGAAAGTTTTCAAAGTTACTTGGGTCTCAGTTTGGTATGAAAACTAGGGATTCCATGTGACCCCTGCAAACAGCCCTTGGACAACAATGCAGTTACGCACATACGATGAAAAGGGGTCTCTCTCTCTCTCCCTCTCTCTCCCTCTCTCTCTCTCTCTCTCTCACACACACACACACACACACACACACAGAAACACAGGATTAAGACACAGAAATAGGAATTTTAGGCAGAACAAAGTGATGCAGTCACTCCTGATGCAGGTAAACACTCATAAACATGCAATGGCTGGTTCTCCTTAGAGCCACATCTGCCCCCCTCGCCACCCCCGGCTCTCAGCCCCAAAACCCCCCTCCAAAAGTGGGGCTGAGAGCAGAACACTCATGCCAGGCTGCTAGATGCTCAGAGGCCAACAGCTGTGACAACCCGCCACCACAAATGGCACTGACCACACTCACACATCCACCTGAAAACAACAGACGACACTGACCATACTCTCATCCACCTGAAAACAACCCTCTGGGACTATCTTTGCAGTGTAATTTTCAAAGGTTAACTTTGGAGAAATACCTGAAAAGGAAAAATTCATTTGCACTCTTACTATGGTGACTCAAAATCAGACCAGAATTCCCATTTAAATGAGCTGTGCACAGCAAAATTCAAGAGGCATAGATTCAACAGACGTCTGCACAATCAGCAAGTTCCACTCTTTATGGCGTGCCCCACCACCAGCTCTGTGACCCCCTGAGGACGTGCCCACCACCAGCTCTGTGACCCCGAGGACGTGCCCACCACCAGCTCTGTGACCCCTGAGGACGTGCCCACCACCAGCTCTGTGACCCCTCAGGACATGTGTACCCTATGCCCTGAATATCCCAACAGTACTTATCCTCTGGAGTTGTGGTGAGGACTGAAGTCACAGATGAAAAGCACTTTCTACAGGAACCAGAACATAAAAACTTGGCTATTATTGCTAACAGTGTTATTATGATAATGAAAATACACTGCTTTTATTATCAACAATAGAACGATATCAACTATAGAAAAAGAGCAACAATGAGATACCACTTTACACCCGTTAGGATGGCCATTATCAAAAAAACAAAACAAAACAGAAAACAACAAGTGTCAGCAAAGATGTGGAGAAATGGGAATCCCCGTGCATTGCTGATGGGAGTGTGGAATGGTGTAGCTGCTGTGGAAGCAGCTCAGCAGTTGCTCAAAAACCGAACACAGTCGCCGTGTGAGCCAGCAATTCCACTCCCAGGGATATACCCAGGAGAGCTGAAAGGACTCAGGACAGACATCTGTACAGCCATGTTCACGGCAGCATTATTCACAAGAGCCAAAAGCTAGAAACAACCCAAAAGTCTAGGAACAGAAGAATGGATAAATAAAATTCGGGTGTGAAATAAAAACACGTACACATATGTACTGGTCTCTGCCCCCGGTTCCTGGCACGAGGCTCCTGAAGCCCTCGGAACTCCTGACGAGGCCGCTGGGAGCATCTTCTGTTCTAACACTGGGTCTCTGACCCTGTTCCTGACACACAGTCCCTAAACCCCCTGGAGTTTCCTGGGTGACAGGGGCGTCCTTTGTTCTCATGAGGCGACTCCAGGGGGGGCTTCTGGGTGGCTCCTGGTCACCACAACGACCAAGCCGTGATTAGAAGCTCGGAGCTTCCAGCCCCGCCCCATTCTCGGGAAGGCAAGAGGGCTGGAGACTGAGTTAACCATCAGTCATGCCTCTGTGATGAAACCTCCGTAAAATCCCAACAGCGTGGGGTTCAGAGAGCTTCCAGGTCGGGGAACACACCTACGTGCCAGGAAGGTGGCACCCCAACTCCACGGGGACAGAATCTCCCGCGCCTGGGACCCTTCTGGGCCTCGCCCCCTGTGCCTCTTCATCCGGCTGTTCATCTGTGTCCTCTCCTCCGGGATAAACCAGGAAACCTGAGGAGCGCTCCCCCCGAGTTCTGTGAGCCCTTCCAGCAAATTATCAAACTCTAGGAGAGGGTCACAGGAACCCCGATTTACAGCCAGTTGGTCAGAAGCCCAGGTGACAACCTGGGGCTGGTGGCGTATGAAGTGGGGTCAGTCTTGTGGGCCTGAGCCGTCAACCTCTGTGACACTGACCCCAGGCAGATGGCTATCAGAACTGAACTGAACTGCAGGACACCTAGCTGGTGTGATCCAGTGGCGTGATGTGTGGAAAGCCCACACACTGGTGTAAGAAGTGCTCCAAGTGTGGCGGCAGTGTGAGAACAGAGGAGAAACACAGAGGTGTGAGGGTTTATCAGTGGCATAACCGTACAAGGGCATATTATTCAGCCTTAAAAAGGAGTGAAATTCTGACACACACACTACAACACGGGTGAACCCAGAAGACATGCTGAGTGAAATAAGCCTGTCACAAAAGGACAAATCATGTATGATTCCCCCAACACGAGGCTCTTAGGAGTCAAACGTCAGTCGAGACAGAGTCGCACGGGGACTGCCAGGGGCTCAGGGGAGACAGGGATTGCTCGATGGGTTGAGAATCTGGGAAGATGAGGGCGCTCTGAGGCGGATGGTGGTGGTGGCTGTGCAGCAGCGTGAACCTACTTAGCGCCACTACACTGTACACGTAAACATTTTTTTTAAACGGTTAAAATGGTCAATTTTACATTATGGTAAATTTTACTACAATCTAAGAAAGACAGAAGAAGCACGTGTTATTCCCCCCCAAAATCCAACACCGGAAACCTTTACCAATCAGGGCTGCAGGCTGCCTTATTAAAATACTTATGGTTTGGCGCCACTGCTAGGAAAATACTCGTTTTATCAAAACTGTCACGTTCACTTTTAGACAGCTCTTCTTCTTGCTACCTCAAAAAGCCAAAGAACAGCAATTAGCGCTCCCCGGGCTCCTGCTCTGTGCCACCAGGCCCGCAGCACAGGCTGCACCAACGCGCACGAGGGAGCCCCGCTGACCCCACAAGGGAGCACCGTCCCCGCACCCTAACCTGAAATGCCCGTGGGCCCCGGGGCTCCTCCCGGCACGGAGCCGCTCCCATCACACTCCTTCCACGCGGCCCTACCCGCACCGCGGACCACCACCACTCTCCCCAGGCAGAAGCAGAACACCGCAGCACACAGCAAGGCCTTTCCAGACAATGGACGACATGCAAGTCAAGTCACAGCAGACTCGGCCTGCAAATCCCTCCCCACCTCTGCGTCTCCGGCCACCCACTCTTCCCTTTTAAGACGCTGGTTCTGAAATCTCACTCATCAGAGCGCCTACACCCCAGCTCCATATGAATACAAACATACACACATACACACATGAACCCATGAAGGCAAGGACTACATGACTGCACTGATAAAACCAGCAGTCTCTATGGATAAATGAACGCTGCTTCAGGGAACGAGGGACTACTGGGCAGACGTGCTCAGGAGGCCTGCCATTCCCCCCCGTGACGCCACGCAGGACAGCACCACACGCACACACGCAGAGGCCGTGCGCCTGAACTTCCACACCCATACCAGAGTGACACAAATCACAGATCCCAGGCCGCAGAGAGAACCTGCGATTCCACGACGTGAGTCTAAGCAGAAATGAAAACAGTGCCAGTGCCACTCACTATTCCCTTTCAAAACGGGATAAGCATCTGAGGGATTTTTTAAATTCAGTAATGTTAAGCAATTGCAGAAAACCTGAGGAAAGCGATGCATTTTAAAATGCTATCATGAGCACAAAGAAAAGGACAGAAATTACTTAACTGTACATGACGGGCAAAAGCACCCACAGCAAGAAACCCACCACAGCAAGAAGCCGCCACAGCCTGCGGGACAGAGCCAGCTCTCAGTCCCGACAGCAGCCCTACAAAGGGCGATAAGGTTTACCTTATGTAAAAGCGTAACCACAAAAATAAAGCCCAACAGGTTTGAGATGTTTCTCCTCACAAAGGGAAAATAGCAGAGTAAGCCTCTATTTTAAAGTGCTGATGCCGCAACGGAATGAAGAGCTAGCCTGTGACCGTGCAGCCCTTCCCCCAGCGCGGGGGCAAACACCACTCCCCCTCGCAGAAAGGACACGGGAGACCGGCCCCGCCCAGGACAGGGGGCACGTGCCCTGCCTCCTGCTCCCCCGCCGGCCACTCACCGCTGGGCTTGATCTCGCGCACGTAGTTGCTGGGGAACCAGCCGGTCCTGCCGCTGTGCGTGCCCTCCCACCAGCCCCCTTCCTCCACCCGCGTGACGTGGATGACGTCGCCTTTCGCAAAGGACAGCTCGTCTTCATTCGTCTGCTGGAAGTTAAACTTGGCTCTTACGACCAGCTGATTGTTGCTATTATCCGTCATGTCCTAAAAAGGGGAGAAGGGAGGAGACGTCATGAAGGACACACATTCTACACCGTGATGACACGAACAGATTTCGCTTGGACAGACAGGGCGTAACCACCCCGTTCATGTGGCAGAGGAGCGCTGGACACACCAAAGTCCCCACGGCCCTGTCCACTGCCCCAGGTCCAGTCCCGGAGGAAACCCTCAATGGCTGCAAAGGTCTTATTCCTGCCAGTGTGGTGCCTACATGAGCAGAGACACACTTTCACACACATTTACACGCTACACACTTCTCTACAGTTTGCAACAAGTTAATACACTTTGAGCATTTTCCTAGCAGTCCTTAATTACTTCAGTCTTAACTAACTGCTTAATATTACACTGTACGGCAGTGCCATTAGTTACTTAACCAAGTCTCCACTACTAGACTTGAGACCATGTCTAGTTGCTTTCTACTGCAAAACAAGGCTGCATCAGAACTGTCTGCACATCTTTGCACACGCCTGTAAATGAGCCGATACGTTAAATTCAGGTCAGAGAACACGGATGACACATTTTAAATCTTAACGCCCATTGCTAAGTTGCGCTCCAAAAAGGTCCCAGACATCCCCGCCAGCAGCGTCTAAGACGTCTGACTGCTTCAAACACTCACCGACACTGGATACTGCCAAACCGACAGGAAGAAAGGGTACCTCATTTTAACTTGCATCCTTCTCAGAGGTTAAGCCTAACTGCAGATCTCTGAAAAGTGGGCAGAGGAAGGCAGACTGGCTGGAATGTCTGTCTCCATCTATCCCAGACCGGGTGCTGGGGAGGTCTGCAACCTGGAACTGCCAACGGAAGTCGACAAACAAAAATCCCCAAGCAGAGTCTGCTCTCCTGGCCAAAGCGGCGGGAAAGGGACAGCACATGGGCCACTCAGCCAGCACGCGGGTGTCCAAGGGGACCAGGCAGGACATCCCGTGGCCCACCAAGCCCCAGAGCTCCTCCAGCACCAGTGACATCAGCCAAGATGAGGCTGGGAGTCCAGCGTCCAGTCCCCCCAGGTGGCAGCAGGCAGCCCCATATGCCCACACAGGTGTCCCCTGCCCTCCACCCAGCCTCGTGGGGGGAGCCAGGCCCAGCGTCTCCCCGACCCCCCTCCAGCAGCACTGTCAGGGGTCCAAGAGAAACCCCAGTGACACCAGGTCAATGAATCTGACCCGACACCACAGCAAGGAAACCAAGCTGTCCCCAGAACCACGGTCTACCACCCTCAGCCAGGACTGCCACACAAAACCCCATCAGCCAGGGCTGCAGCCGCAGACGCAAGATCTCAGCAGGATCCAGCATCTTCCAACACACTCTCCCAAGTGTCTAGGATAGAACTGAAGACACCCCTTATTCCAAGAACAAGGAAAATCGGAGCCTGACTGAGAAAAGACATGGATCCCCACACTAAGATGAAGCGCTCTCAAAACAGACAAAAGAGAAAATCCCAGAAATGAAACAGAACTTACAAAATCTACTCAAACTGACAGAGTGAAAAAAAATTAAGAGAGCCCCAGGGACTTGGGGGAAATGACAAAGATCTGAGATTGGAACCATCGAAGTCTTGGAGGAGAAAGGACAGAGTTGAAAGGGAGTCTAAGAAATACGGCTAAAAATGTCCCAAATGTGACAAAGGACACAAACACACAGGGTCAAGAAGCTGAGTGAGCCCCACACAGGACGCACCTAAAGAAACCTGGACCAAGTCACACTGTAACTAAACTGCAGAAAACTGAAGACAAAAAAACTTTCATCTCAGGATAAAAAAGACGTCTGCGGATATGCAAGATCTGAACAACTTGACCTCCCCTGCACCCTTGCTCAAGAAGTTAGTATAAGATGCACTCCTCCAAAACAGGGAATTAACCACGAAAAAAATGAAGACACAGAAAGACATGGAGGAAGTCGACTCGGGTCAAAGGAGTCTGCAGGTGATGAGGGAAGCACAGAGGCGGCGGCTGGCACGTCCTGGCTGCAACCAAGAGACGCTCCGGCAGCCAGAAGACTTCACCAGCGCCCCAGGAAGAGGAAACTGAAAAACCCGAACACGTCTGAATGCACAGACGAGATTCTTTCAAGAAAGGCCACAGACCAGACTATAATCTGCACAAGGTGCACAGAAAACTAAAGAGGCAACAGAAGGTCATCAGGAAAGCACAGTCCCAGCACACGGTGGCCCCACTGTGAGTCTGGGTCATGATGATGTTGCACTAACACCCACCCAACGAAGCCACTAGAGGACTCAGCCACGGGGAAGGGAGGCCCAGAAGCACCCGTGAAGCTAAGGCCCAGGGGAAGTGGAAGAGCCCTGATGCCCCCTGCCACTGTGGGACGTCCACAGTGGCAACACTGTGTTATTTTTTAAAAAAAACCCAAACCAACCTTTATATAAGGCATTTTATTTAGAGAGACACAGAGAAAACATGGGAAGCGGTTGTGTCTCTACTGATTGTTTCCTAATAGCAAGTCTTGCAGAGTTACCTGAGTCTTTAAACTAGGTTCATGTATCACTAAGCAAGATGAAAAAGATAAAGCACAAACACAGTGCTCAGGCAGAACGTCAAGAAGAGGAGCTGATAGAATGCCTAAAATAGTTCATGTGTGTTTATCTATTTATGTGTTTATACGTTAACTGCTATAAATCATGTTTATTTAATAATTCAAATTAATACATTAAATATCTAACGGATTAAACATTTAATGCATACTTCACATTTAATACTTAGAATATTCGATAAAGCAATCTCTCATCCACATTTGGCAGGAAGCCTCTGGCTGACCACTGTCCCCTCAAACGCAGGGTGGCAGGGGCACCTGAGCGGTGAGGGCCAGACAGGGCTCACGTCACAGCCGGGACACAGCACACACACGCTGTCCTCGCTCTGCTCAGAGAAACATGACCCGCTCATACACTGTGTCAGGTTCTCTCTCTCTGCAGACCACTGTCATCACTCATCAGCCGTCTACTCTGATCTCCATGACATTCTCCTTCTTGTGACTTCCCCTGGCTTTGCAGAGCCGATTCGGGTGACAAATTCCAATAACGAACATGACACGTAACAAACACAGGTGCAGAGCAGGCCCCTAAGGAGGTCAAACTGCCCTGGGAGCCCTGCTGCCGGCCTGTCTGTCCCCCTACTGCTGGGCGCACACCGGGCGGCATCCAGGTGGCACACGGGGCTCTCATCAGGACGCTGCCGAGGCGGTGACCTACACTCTCCCTACAGCTGCAGACCAGGCAAACACCAGGGATGCCTTCCTCACCTCAGAAAGGGACACTCCACTAAGCACAGGACAAGGTGACGTCTGCACAGGGCCAGGCGGCCAGGCTGGACCCCTTCATTCTGACGCCACAGGTTCCCAGCCGTGGAGCATGGCCTACACTCAAGGATGGGCTCTAGGAGCGCTGTGAGCGGGCGCGAGCCCAGGCGGGGTGAGGACCACGCACCAGGCAGACAGCCCAGCCCTCCACGCGGGGGGCTACTGCCACCGCTGCTGCTGCCCCGGGAGGCTGGAAAGGGCGTATTCAGTCACTAGCTTCAGCTCTTTTCCTCCCCTTTTCTAAAAGCTCCCCTGAAACGAGGGGTGGAGAAATCGTTATTCCCTTTTTTTTTAAAATAAATTTATTTATTTTATTCTTGGCTGCGTTGGGTCTTCGTTGCTGCGTGTGGGCTTTCTCTAGTTGCGGCGAGCGGGGGCTGCTCTTCGTTGTGGTGCGTGGGCTTCTCACTGCGGTGGCTTCTCTTGTTGAGGAGCACGGGCTCTAGGCACGCGGGCTTCAGTACTTCTGGCACGTGGGCTCAGTAGTTGTGGCTCGTGGGCTCTAGAGTGCAGGCTCAGTAGTTGTGGCGCACGGGCTCAGTCGCTCCGCGGCATGTGGGATCTTCCTGGACCAGGGCTCGAACCCGTGTCCCCTGCAGTGGCAGGCGGATTCCTAACTACTGTGCCGCCAGGGAAGTCCGAAATCGTTATTCTTACCTAGCAGCTCAAGAGGAGTCTCACCGCATTCGCCTCGTGAGTGGCTCACCGGGTCCACGGCACAGGCAAGGTGGCTGGGGCTTTTTAGTTCTGATGTAACTTGAACTTTCTCTTGCTAATGAAACACCAATGCTATACTTACCGTGATCTCAGCAACATTCATCACAACAGAACATTTAACTTTATCTTACTAAAATTATTCCTTTGCAATCCAGTCCTCATTTACTCAAAAACAAAACAAAAAAACCGACAACTGCCACAAGCGAATGGGTCAGACAGCAAAGGTTTCTTTATCCAAAGCTTGATTTTTCTTGCATTTTCCTTGCATATTTCATAGAGCTAACTGAAACTATTTTTCAAGTGGTCTGGGCATCTTCCCTTGCTTTGGACCACAGAGCTTGCAATGGGACCCTGTAAGCCCGTCCAGCCTCACGGGGTGGCCGTGAGGGTCACGTGAGTCAGTCCAGGTGAGACACGGAACCAGCCAGAGCTGACACAGAGAAAAAACACTCAGGTGTGTTGTGTTGCTCGCAAGGCCTGAAACAGGGCAATGGGACTTCTCAGAGAGGAAGAACAGTCACAGCCACACAACACGGAGAGTTAGTTCGAGTTCAAAAAGTTCAAAAACACATAAAAATTATATCCCTTCTACAGCTCTCCGTTTTTACCGCTGCTTCGTGACCAAACTCAAATTAACTTCTCTGTACAACACACAGCTCCAACGAGGTTAACTTCCGTTTCCGAGGATCACACCAGCTTACTGGGCAATACTCCCTTGTGGTAAAGTAGAGAGCAGCGGTCTCTGAAGACTCCAGGGGGTCGGTTCTCTTCAGACTCACAGGACGAGCTCACTGATTCTCTAACATACAATAATTTACTAAAGTGTCGCATGAAGCGAAGTCACAGCACCGGCTGATCGAGCTGAGGACCAGGCCACCATCCGGTCCAGAGCGGGCTCGGCTGTCTGGCAGGCGGACACGCACCCTGGCTGGCGGATGGGGCGGCCCCTCCCCACGGTCACCGCTCGGCCCTGTACTTCACCTTCCCAGGTCCTCATTTCCAAGCCTGTGCTCGCAGCCTGTCTCCTGACGATTTACAAATGGGTTTTCCTCACTTTCCAGGAGGACTGTTCATCTCAGGTGGCTTCCCCACCTCACCAGCACTGTTATAAGAGAGCCCCTCCTTCACAAGCTGCATCCTGACTCAGTAGGGTGCTGTCACGCTTTCATAAAGAGAAAAAAACCCTCTAGGTTCTTCGGCTTCCAGCCATTTCTTCATCATCTAAGTACTAGGTATGGATTTCTTATTCCCAAACTTCCGTACCTTTGTGCAGAGTAGGTAAGAAAATATGATGCAAGTGACCAGGAAAACGTTTTAAAGGTCACATCCCTCCAGATAAACAGGTCTATATCTTACAATAGAGCGCCCCAAATACACAGATTTCTTAGAAGCCGTCATGAAGCACGACACGCGGATAATCTGGTGATGGGCAAACGTCAGACCCGAGAATAGGAGCAACGGCAGCAAAGGCAAACCACCCTCTGGCTGAGCAACTCCCCGGAGGCCCGTGTGTCCTTCCAGACACGCTGCACACGCCCGGCTCCCCAACACACTCCCACTCTCAGGGACCAACTCTCACACTTACCAAACTCCGATACTGGCCCTGGAACAATTTTGAAGTCCGACCGTGCGAAGGCTGGGGTCCCAGGGAGTCAAAAGACTTGATCCGGTGAGAGGAGGGCCGGGCACACACGGAGTCACTTCCCAGGCCGATGTCTGCAAGGTTGTCACAGGGGAGAGAGCGAGCTGAGTCCCCTGACACTGCGCCCACACCCCGCACCGGGCTCCGAGGGTCAGGGGGCCACCCGCGCAGGAGACCAGGAGCAGAGTCCCCGCCACGGGACCGAACGACCGCACGCGCCCCAGGCACCTTCCCGGGAATTAACTGAACATAACTACTTAGCAGTCCTTCTCTAGCTAAGTTCCGAGTTTACAACGTGTTTCGTAACTGTTTTCAGTACTTTCCCCTCACCTGGAAACAAGAAGCCTCTCACGCTCGACTCCTGAGCAGACAGACTCCCCCCGCGTCCGCCCCGCACGCCCACTCCTCCAGGGTTGCTCTTCGCGCCGCGGGCGAGCCGCGAGCCTGATCGTGCCAGAGACGGAAAAGCCTCTCCTACTTGAGACAAACGGGCCCCCTGGCACCTTCCGGACAGAGAGGCCCTTCGGAGGATGATGCCCCCGGCATGACGGCAGGCACCCTGCACTCACCTCCCAGGGCTGCGAAAGGACGAGAGACCACACAGCACTAAAGGCTCAGCTCTCTCTCTGGAGTCGCTGCAAGATCACACACCCCACTCAGGCCACCAGCACGTAAATGTCAGCAGCCCACTTCGCAGAAGCGATGTGATTTTTTAAAAATGAGGCCACGAGAGAGTTTTCTAGGGAAATCACTGTTTTGACATGCACGCGCCTAGCAATTTCCTACAGCTATGTGGGGGGCCTTCTATAAAAATGTCCTGAAACTGGGGGTCTCCAGGTCCTCTTTCTCTGGCAGATCCCTTTGGATTGGCTTACACAGCGTCTTATGACATTCTGAATTAGGTACCAACAACTGGAAGTCTGGGGACTCCCCAGGGAAACCGGCATTCCCAGCTGTTCTTGAAGCACCGGGGCTCTGGCGCCTCTGGCTCCGAGCTCCCTGACTGACCCAGAGCTGAGCAGGGCCCACGCGGGCAGAGCAACCGCTGCCCTCTGCCCCCCTCGCTCCTCTATGCTGCCTGCCGGGCTCCACGGACCTGGCGTCCGGGACCCCTGCCCTAAAACCACCTTGACGTCTCAGTGTGGAAGCCCTTCCAATTCTCAGGCCCTGCTCAGTGCTGGCAGTAAGGGCCAGTGTTTGCTCCCGCCGTGTGGCAGAGGCCTGGCAACTGCGAGCACAAACAGCGCCCAGAGGACACGCGTGAAGAAACTGCCCCAGTGGCCGCCTGCCGTACCCAGGGAGTGTTTAGGATCCCTTCCTTCCCCACCTCCAATCTCTCCTCTGTCCAAGTAAAAGGCAAGTATTCCTCCACAAGCCTGGAGAACACAAAGGGTCTCCCTGAAGTGCCGGAAGCAGAGGAAAGACGGTGACGGGCTTCCCCAACAACGACCCTGGAGTCAGCAGGTGCACCTGTCTTACACTTGCGTCAGCCCCTACAGCCGGCGGCTGAAAAGGCACCGTCACCTCCTTCACGCTGACTTCAGAAACACAAATGAAGAGCAGCAGCCAACAAACACAGAAGCAAAAAGTTCTCTTCACCTGAGAAGGCTCAGTCCTCTTGTTTAAAAGCTGAAGAGAGAAGTACCAGGTTTATTTCAGAACTTCCAAACAGGTCTTCATAAAGAACAGCGCTAGATGCTCTGCGTCCAGGGTATATCCAATGATGTCAAGAACACACGAGAAACACTTCTGCATCAGATGGGGGTGGGAACGATGGTAACACATGCCCGGAAGATACAGCTCCCGGCCTGTGTCCATGCTTCCCATGGCCTGCGGGGCTCCGCCTCGATCACCGAGGGTCTCGCGGCCCGGTGGACGGAGCAAAGCTGCCCTCGTCGCTCCCCCTCTCCTTCCGACCCACCCGAACTTACACACCCAGAGCGAGAGCAAACCTGCCGTCTCCCACCCGTGGCCTCACACGTGGGGACCGTGTCTACCAAAGCCGCTCTCGCCCCAGCTGCCAGAGAGCGAGCCCAGCGGAGGGCAGTGAGTGTCAAACTGTGGCCCAGACGCCGGCAAAGTGCTGCAGGCGGGCCGGGGCCGGGGAGGCGCCCGCGCTGCACCCGCCGCCTGCACGCGCTCCTCCCCTGTGAAGCCCACTCATCGGCTGCCAACGCTTCGACCGCGGCAGGCCGGCTCCTTTATTATCTGTCTGCTCACGTTAGGTCTATCGCTTCTCCCCGGAGGGATCGAAGAGGCAGCACAAGCTTGACAAAACGCCACAAGCCTCCTGTCTGGAGGGTGCGATGGCTGCATGTCCTTATGTCCGCCTTGATGCCCCCACTTCTCCGCCCCCTCTCGCTCTCCTCCTGGACTTGGACCCTCACGCTTTCCTACACTCGCTCACCTGGGTCCTAATTTAGCGTGTCCTCAGGTGCTGTCACCTCAACAGCCCAAGACATTCTCAACTTCAAGCCCTAAGTCAAGCTATGAAAAGGGAAGCCCTGCCCGGGACGGCGGGCAGCACAGGCTGCTCTGGGCGCACGTCCGCAAGCGCAGACAGCGGGGCAGCGCCCAGACAGCCCTCCCAGCAAACGAGTGGCGTGAGGGGCCCCGGAAGCGGTTCCTGCAGCCCCGAGCGTTCCAACCCCATCCCGTCCCCACACAGTGAGGAAGGGTAGGGGCGAAATGAGAGGAGACCCTGACAAGAGAAACTTACTTTTTCTGATCAAAAGAGACAGTATCAAGGGCTAACTGCCCCTCCCAGGGATCTGAAACTACAGTCCGTAAAGGTAAGTAGAAAACAAACATGACTTTAAAACAAAAGAGCCTCTAAGCCCTTCTGGTGCCTCAGGCAGCCTCCAGGCCCGAGCTAGCCCCACAGGAGCACAGACAGACCCCGCTGTCCTCTCCGCGGTCGGGGAGCCCACCTCTCCCTAGAGGTGCAACTGGGGCTCGAACCCGCAGCCCACAGAGCCCAGGTGCCCCCGTCACCCTCAGGAAACCTGGCCCAGGTAGGTGTTTACTGTAGAGACCAGCTCACTGGCTGCACCTCAAAAACAGGCAGTAGATCTGCTCACGAGATCTGAGCTTTAATCAGCATGAACTCCAGAGCAAGGTGCTTCACGCTCCAGGACAGCCCATGCGTTGCCCCTGTGAACAAGGCACTCCCCCTCTGCTGTACTTTCCTCTCTGCTCACAGGAAGGAAAGCACTGATATCTACCAGGACCTAAAGAGGAAGACCCTGCTCGCAGCAAAGGTGACAACCAAAATTTTAATGCAACCCTTTTTTAAATTCAATAATGTTCACTCTGCCTCACTAACACAAAAGCAACAAGGTTTTTGCCCCTTTTTCTTCCCCTCCCCTCAAGTTCAGTAAAAAAGAGACTTACCTGCTGTTACTTTATTTAGAGTCACTAAGGAGCTGAGGACCTTGTTGAAATTCTGCCCCTGATACAAATCGTTTGCATCAAATGTCTGAAAGGGAAAAGTGAACAAGCAGAATTAGCAGAGTCCGGTGTCGGGCAGTTCTGCGCAGTAAGAGGAAGACAGTAGGCTTCGCAGGCGAGACCCCAGGAGGTGGCACACCTGGGAGCTCGGCTTCCAGTCGCAGCAGGAGGCCAGGCCAGATTCCCTTACTGGGGCCGCTCCGGGCCCGGGTCCAGCTCCCTAACCACCACGTCCCCACCCTGCCGCGCCCCCTTCATAACCTGGGGCACTGCCGGCACTCCGTGAAGGCTCCTCTCCTCAGACTGAGGCTGAGGCCTCAGGGCAGGCCTACTACAGACTTCCTCTCCTGGCCACAGCCGATGCCAAAACCAACAGCAGCAAAAGGGAAACGCCGACAGCAGAGAGGATACGAGAGGGAAGGAAGGGAAGGCAGGAGAGGCCGATCCCAGACGAGGGGGAGCGGGGACACCGCCACCCTCGGGGCAGAGCACGAGGCCAGACCAGGACCGTCTAGTCTGCATCGCTGCAATCTCGGCCGCCTAGAGACCGGGGACGCGCCCAAGCTAGTCCCCTCCCCGCCCACCCTCCAACACCCAGGAGCTGAAAGATGCTGCGCATCAGGCTGCCTAGGCACAGCACGGCTGATCCACGATGCGTGCGCAAACACACGCGCTAAAGCAAACACGGCTCATCCCCAAACACTGTCTGAAGACCACATACACCTTCTGATCACTGAGTAACTGCTTCCCTCCCCCAAATTTAACAGTCAAATCATCCACAACTCTGTGCCAGAAAAATGATGAAAAGCGTTCTTTGAGATGCAGGTAACAGAGATGCGCTCGGATGCCCAAAAGAAAACTGTGTTAACACTCTTCAAAGGTTCTCTCACTGGGGCAAAAACGGACTATGGTGACCAGTCATCCCAGGAGTGACTTCCTCTGCAGGCCGCCTGTCACCCCTCCCCCGACTCGGCGGCTCCTCTATCCCACACCCTGCCAGGAGCCCCGGCTTCCCCGCTTCCTGCTTCTCCCTCCCCCTGCACAGCTAACCCTCACTCATCCGGCTCCCGCCAGCCTCACCCCCCGACCAGGCTCAGCAGGGCCCAGCCAGGCTCCCGGCACACTCATCGCCACAACCTTTCGGTCTATGTGTGCGCGCTGCCCTAGACCGTGAAATCTACACAAGCAGACCTCACAACACCCAACATCCAGAAAATGGCCAGCCCACAGTAAAAACACAAATGTTCGCTGAATGGGTAACAAGGCACCAACCCAGCCCGTGGCGCTGAATGTCACCGTGGGACAGACACATAAAGAGCAGCTGAGAAGAGCCATTCCAAATCTAAATAACCACTATCTTCCACAAGTCTTCAGTCTTAATTTCTGAGATGAGTAGAAATCATCACGAGGTATGTTTATTTAAACATGAACAAGAGAGAGACAAATCCAGAAGCTGAAAAACCACCTCCAGGAAGGAGGCCATCAAATCCAAGTCAAGAGAGGAGCTGCAGACACAGAGCTGGGAAGGGAGCCGTAAACACAGACACCCAAAGCCCTCTGTGAATGTCACTCACGCATTTCTCATCTGATGGAGCAAAAAATAAAACAATTCATGCTACCAGATCCTGCCTGTAAAAAGGAGTATCCCCTTAGAACAGTCTTTAGAATCACCTAATAGCACAGACTTCAACTCATTTGTTCTGATATCTATTATGTAAAAAGAAATTTCCAAGTCAGATGAGAGCATGATCTAGGCTGATACATCCAGCTACATTTTGTAATGGGCTGGTTGCATTTTTTATCAAAGTATGACCCTCAACAGGCCTCAGCTTCCTTCTGCGCAGGACATAAAAGTGCCTTCTCTCATAATAGGTGGGAGCAGGTGATCTCAGCTCTCAAGTTCTAATTCTAGAGCTTGGAAAATTCAAATCGTGGTATTCTGCAAAAAAAGAAATATACATGAAAACATCCACTAACCTTCATCGTGGTGAGGCAGAGAGTCACAAAATCCAGAAAAACAGGATGTTGAAAACTGAAATTTCCTGTTATTCCAGAGCTATATATCTTTCTTACTTGGATACCAGGAAGCGTCTGGTTGGCTGAAACAGCCCACCAATGGGCTCCAAAGTGACATCAGAACTTAAGTGAATTCACACACACACCACATTTCTTAACAGGAAGCTACACAATGAGATGAGACAAACGCTTGCCACCAAGAGGGAAAAAAATGCACATTCTGAGTCAATAAAATGTTTTGACTAAGGTGCTTCTCTAGAGAAAGAAAACTGACTACTTCCTGAAATAGAAATCTATTCAACAAAAAGCAAAAATAGAAAAATCTTAGGGTACAGAGAAAGTCTGTACTGTGGGAATAGAGGAAGGTCTCATTAACAGGGCACACAGTGACCCCGGGGCGCTCATGCTTAGGAGATAAGCCTGCCCCTCCCGTGGACCTGCCACGTGGACCTGAGGGCACACACGCCCACCCTCCACACCCCTCAGGTCCATGCTCCCATGCCTTTCCTCAGGGGGTTCTCAGGAGGGGCTGCACGTTAGGATCTCCCAGGACCTTAGAAAACCAAGACACTCAAGCCACATCCCAGACTAATTATCAACAAATTCGAATCTCCAAGAAAGGGACCCCGAATCAGAATGTTAACACTCGTCAGGTGATTCCATGCAGCCAACGGTGAGAAGCCCCTCCCTGGAGAGAGAGGGAAGGTGTCAGGAACCCTCTCCCCAGGCAGGCTCACTCCCTCGCACCCATGACCATCCCTTATAAGCACAGAGAAGAGGGAACACATACCCCAAAGATCTTGGAATCTACCCAACTGGGAACGTGTATTTCCAAAAACTCACCCTCACTTTTATATTTAAGTGAATTAAAGGTACAGTAGACTAATCCAATATTCTCAAACTTATCCTACCAGTTTTCTACCAAAGAAACTCATAATATTAAATGTATTAGTTATAGTTCATTTTTAATATCTTACTTTCAAAAGAAACAATACTACGTAATGCAATACAACAAATACCAAACCATGTGGAAACCAGGCTAGAAGGGACCCAGAGTATTTAAAGTGGGACATAAAAATACTTTCTGAGAAGTGTCTGTCGTCACCCACAAAGGGGAGCGAGGTTGGGACGAGCTGGGAAGGAGGTGGACAGTCCTTCCGAGCTTGAAGGCTGCCCCCCCGTGGTTACGGCCCTACTCCGTGTACTGAAGCCCTCTGGGCCTCGGCTTCGCATCCTTGAGACGGAACAAGGAACAGACAAAGGCCTGAGGATGAGGACGCCAACGGCGGGAGGCAGCACCGTGCCAATGACCCCCAAGTTCAAAAATGAGTGAAATTACAGATACTCAATCTTGTACACCAAACCTCAAGGTCTCCTGAAAAAACTGACCCATTGATAACTATGTTCAACCAAGGAAAATTCTCTTTTTCTTTAATACAAACAACTACAAAGCAAAACAAAGAAACCTTCCTCAAGGTGGGGTGCTCAGGAACGGAGAAGAACACTCGAGAGCCTGTGCAGATAACAGACCACACGGCTCCGCACAGCGGCAGGCGCTGCCCTCCACGGGCCCCCAGCAGCGCCCCAGCTCGCGCTTGGGCGGGTGGCCACGTCACTCGCCGCAACGCCAAGGCTCCCCGCAGAGCTCTGTGCACACCAGAGGCGGCAGCAGCTCCACCACCGGCATCGCTCCGCGTCTGTCCAGCAGAGGTCCAGGTCCTCAGAGCACCCAACGCTCTGACCACTCAGAAAACACTGTCAGTGCCACACCACCAAAAAGGCTGAGCCTGACGTCAAGCACCTGGCCCAACCTCAACCTCCCAGCCTTCACTTCTGCTAGCCCTCTAAATTATCCTATTTTGACATATTCCTTATTTCTACTTAATATCACATTTCCAGATGTTCAGGTTTAGTTCCAGAACTAACACCTGAAATAAGGAGGACTCATCTGCACCTAAGGAAGATGAGGCTGCACGTATGTCGACCGTCACCAGCACCAACCTGGCAGGGCGAGGCCATCAGGGTGACCCACATGCATGGGCCGGAGCTCTCAAACGTGCAAACCTCTAGCCAGAAAGAGGATGACTGTGCTTTGGCAGAAAGAGCCACCGTGGTTTTCAGGGAAGCGTCACCAATAATGTTGTAAAATAAAGAGGTTTCCAAGGCACAAGATACGAACTGATGCATCAATCCAGAAAGTTCACGTTCATCACACTATTTTCCAACTTCCTTTTTTTATTCTTTTAAAATTTATTTATTTATCTATTTGTGGCTGCATTGGGTCTTCGTTACTGCGTGCGGGCTTTCTCTAGCTGTGGTGAGCAGGGGCTACTGTTTGTTGCGGTACGCAGGCTTCTCATTGCGGTGGCTTCTCTTGTTGCAGAGCACGGGCTCTAGGCACGCGGGCTTCAGTAGTTGTGGCTCTCGGGCTCAGTAGTTGTGGCTCACGGGCTCTAGAGCGCAGGCTCAGTAGTTGTGGCACACGGGCTTAGTTGCTCCGTGGCATGTGGGATCTTCCTGGGCCAGAGTTCGAACCTGTGTCCCCTGCGTTGGCAGGCGGATTCTTTACCACTGCGCCACCAGGGAAGTCCCCCAACTTCCTCTGTCTAACTCCAGGTCACCCCTAAAGAGGGGTGTGCGTCCCCACCCACTGCCACGCCTTCCCATGGGTTCCGGCCAACGAGCTGTGAGCACACGTACCCGCTCTGAGCAGGACAATGCGTGCCAGGCCCCAAGCGAAGCTTTAGGAGCCTTCAGGCGTTTCAGCCAGCCTCCCCGGTCTTTTCCTTTAAGTGAGCATGGCAAGGCCCACACTGGAGCTGCCCCACCAGCCTGGACCCGAGAATAAAGAGGACACTCGGAGCAGAGCAACCCCGTCTCTGCAGCCAACAAGACGGGCAGGATACACCTTCAGTGTTGTCAGCCGCGGAGACGAGGGGGCTGCTGGCTAACACAGCACCCCCTGGCAAGAGCTGGCGATACATCCACATCCCACATTCTCCCTAACTGAACTGGCTCTTGAAGGGGAGAGTACATCTCCAAACAACAAGCAGGAACAGAATGGTATTAAAGTGAAGCAGTCAGCTCATGTAAAGTTGGACCATTTTAACACTAAATGGTACAAGTTAAAACCTCTTAGGCTAAGTCACAGAATTCCCCGTTATTCAAAAGAAGACTGCTCCCCAAAAAGTACCTATCACTCCATAGCAAACAAAGTTCTTCCCTCCCTCCCAAATTCTAAAGACGGTCATCATGTAACTGCTAAAGGCTGCTGCTTTACAGAAATCTCCAAGAAAAGACACAAATGCCTCCGTGCTCGCCCTGAAAGAGCTCATTCTCGCTCAGAAGACTTCCTCTCCCCTCCCCGTTTATCAGCAACCTTGAGCAGGTGCCGTGAGAGCCAGGAAGGAAGGCGGGCTCAGGAGATGGAAGGAGACCAGAGCACAGCGCCACCTGTAACCTCCAGGTCATCCCGTCCATATAGCAAGTCACCCTAAAACTCAGAGGCCTAAGCACAGGTGGTCTGCGTGTCAGAGGAGCCCAGAGCCACCTGGCGGGGACGTGGCTCAGTCTCCCATGGGGAGGCCCCAGGTGTCCACGGCCAGCCTGACAGCTCCCGGGGCTGAGGCTCTGGAACGACGGCTCACCGCACGGACAAGGCCCCAGAGCCAGTGATGGGCAGCGACAGCAGGAGAGGGAAGGAAGCCCCGGGGCCTGCATCGCAGGAATGGCGTGGCCAGCGCTCCAGACTGCTCCACTCGGGGGTAGGGGCCACGCCCCACCTTCAGGAGGGAGGGGTGGCCCTGCTGGGAAACCAGCCGCCTGCCCACCCCTACGGGAGTCCTGCTTCCTGCGCCACACTCTTCTCCCCAAATCCAGCTGCCACCCTTCTAACTGGGCCCATCGGATGTCACAGCCACTCGGCAGAGCACTGGCATTCCTGACAAAGAAGTGGGGCAGACCCCGCCCCGGCAGGGTAACGGGAAGTGACGAGCACTTCCGTCTGAAAGGCTCCCCTAACCCCAGCATCAGTTAGCTGCTTCACCCCGGAGTCCAAATGCACAGGCGGCACTGGAAATCAGCACCACCTTCCACACAATACAGCAGAAAAGCCAACTTCACTTCACAAAATAGAGTGTGTTATACTCCACGTAACAAAGATCTTGTTAGTCAGGGACCTTCCAACTGTAAGCAAGTGAAACCCAACTCAAACTGGCTTGAACAACAGAAGAAATGACTGGTTCTCATAACTAACAAGTCAAGAACGGCAAGGACCACAAGCACTGAAGTCGGAAGCCTCAGGCCACCTCCTGACTCGGCTCGCCTCTGCGTGGGCTGCAGCTTCAGGAACGTCCTGGCTCAGGAGGTAACACGGCTGCCAGCAGCTCCAGGCCACAGCCAACCAGTCCACCACCTCCGCTGCACCTGGCTGGCCCTGCCTGAGTCACAGCCACACGGCCAGAGGCAGAGCGGCAAGGCGAGCTGCGCAAGGCCCCGGCGATCACGTGCGGCAGCCTCCTGGCGACCTGCACACGCGTGCGACTTGGGGCAGGCCGGTAAGGCAGCCCTGTGCAGCACCGGCACGGACCGACGGATCCAGTAAAGGATGACACGGCAGTAATGAGCTGTTACCACCACCGCCCCAGAGCCTCATCGGCAATCACAGCGACCTGGCCTTCACAGAACCCAGACATCACGACCACAGCGGACTCTGACCCAGCCGGCCACACTGATACAAACGCAGAAGTAGGTGACTCACCCCTTAATGATGTCACCACCAGCTGATGACACCCCTGGGTGTACCCAAGGAGAACATACCAGGCAGTGTGGAGAAGTCTTCCTTCCCCCACCCCAGTACTAATGGAGAGACCCCTCACCAACGCAAGGCAGACCAACCAAGCACTTTCTCAGCTCATGCAGCCTTAGTATTCCAAATGCAAGCAGCCAGGTCAGCTCCTCAGAAGAGTTCATGAGGAAGCTATTTCTGACACAAGAAGTTGTTACTTTGGGCACAGTTCTGGAGTGTGGTTCTCGAAGTTTAAAAATATAATCTTGTCCTATCACATCGTCAGATGGAATCTGTGATTTTAGAACAAGATGAGTAAAGACGAATCTTAAGTAAGTTGTGCTATTTAGGTTTAATGCAAATGGTCCACATTGTTGGGGATAGACATGTGGAAAACAGGGATCCGGCAGGGAATTCTCGCCTCCTTGGCTGCTGTAGATTTTGTACTTAATTCCACCTACTCCTACGCCCTAGGGATAAAATTAAAGTTTGATGACGATTCTATCAATACACAGCACTTTCACCCAATGTGCCCCCCATTTCTTTTAGTTTAAAATGACAATTAAATCATATTCAATTTTGTGGATTCCACTGTATCAATGCCAAAACACTAGGACAGGGACCACTTATACAAGAAAAGAGATACCAAATATTTTAGGTAGTTTCCAGGAAGGGCTGGGGCGGAAGGGAGAACAAAGTCCTGAGAAGCGAGGCAAGATGACTGATGCAATGAAAGGGCTGCTACGTCTCTGTCCACTGTAAAGGAGCAATCATCCCAGACAGACATCACCAGGTGAGGAAGAAGAGGATGAAGCATGCCCGGGGTGCTATGCTGCAGATTTCATGTCAGTCTTATTTTCTAAAGGGGAAGAATGAGGCTCCAAAACACGGTATGACACGTTCCACAGGAGAGCAAAGAATCGAACCTGATCAGTCACTGCTGCTCCCCCTGCCACACACACGGGCCCACGGGTCCCAGAGCCAGCTGGCGCAGGCGCAGCACCCGTTCAGCCCACCGTGGGCTCCAGGTCTGACTCCTAGGGACAGTGAGGCAAGCCTGCAGAGGACAGCCACACGGTCGCCAGACAGAGAGGGTCTGGGCAGGTCACAACAACTACTTAGGCTGACAATTAGTTTAGGTGCTAACACAGAGAGCCAAAAGGGCAATGAGTACCTTGCATTAACTTTAATACTCAAAACAAGTAGTTATAAAACCCAAACTTTGAGAAACATTGCAAGACAGTAAACTGCACACATACATAACCTTCCATCCCTCCCAAGGTTCCAGTGAAATAACAGAAAAGGCAGGCTTTAAAAAAAATAGTAATAAACGGGACTTCTCTGGTGGTCCAGTGGTTTAAGAATCTGCATTCCAATGCCAGGGACATGGGTTCAATCCCTGGTCGGGGAGCTAAGATCCCACGTGCCATGGGGCCTAAGCCCGCGAGCCACAAAGCCCACACATTCTGGAGCCCGCGAGCCACAACTGGAGAGAAGCCCGCATGCCTGCATGCTGCACCAGGAGATCCCGCATGCTGCAATGAAGATCCTGAGTGCCACAACTAAGACCCGATGCAACCAAATAAATAAAAAGAAAAATTTTAAAAATATATCTAGTATATAACCAAACATACTTTATTTTTAAAAAAAAAAGTATCTGGGTGAGTGGAAAGTGAGTGTGTTAAGGAGTGTGGTCTGATGTAGTATGAATGCCCAACAGCACTTGAGGTTGGAGGGCAGGAACTTAACGTGAGACGAGTTGGTATGATTAAGTATTAAAAAAAAAAACAGTAATAAAGACTCCACTGCAGTGCTAAAGGGGGTAGCGGAGAGGCCATGAGCAGTCGCAGTGAGGCTTAGGGAATCCTTGAGGACAGGAAATAGACGGGCTTTGCATGATCAAGAAGCGCTCTAAACAGCACCTGTGAGGAGCCTGGGGGAACAGTGCGGACGGCAGGATAACAGCACCCAGTAAACCGCAGCACAACAGCCCCTTCCTCTAGGAGAGGCCAAGCTTCCAGACCCCACCGAGGAGAGACCACTGCCTGCACTGGCTTCCCAACGTCAGTGACACACTTGAGGTGCTGCTAGACCCACGTAACAGGCACTGATAGGAGGAAACAAAAATGAAATACCCTAGGAGCTCTAACCACAATAAAGCCTGAACTGTCCCAGAGCTGGAGGGGGGCAAGGAAATGGGATGCAGGGACAGTCCACCCCTCCACCCTGCTCATGGGCATCACCCACAGTTCCCCTGCCTGCTCCCAGCCACGCCCCTACGGTGAAGGCATCCCACCGCCTACGTGGCTTTACACTCCCATCAGCTACTGGGCCCGTATTCACAAACAGGAAGAGGAACCAGGGCCACGTTTGACAGAATAGTAAAGAGGAGGACAGGTGAGTTCCGGCTCCGAACAAGATGCGGCAGACACACTCTCCTATTCCTCCGCCTCAGTGCAGCAAAAAGCCCTGGGCGTCCATGTAGAACAAACGTAGGACAAGACAGTGCTGGACATGACAGGCCAACTGCCCACGGGCTTCAAGACCTGAGAAACAACATGGCAGTGGGTCCTCTGCATCTTCTTTGTGCTCCCCCAGACTGGGTGCTGGAGAAGCCTGCAATCCAGACACACCAAAGGGTGCAGACTAACAAAGTGCTGGGAGAAGCCTGCCCTCTCCGGCCAGAGCACCAGGACAGGAGCAGCCCGGCAGACAGGAAACTTGTCGACAGTAACCAACCCCCCACCAAAGCCCGCAGGAAACACGGCCCACCCTACCAAGGCCTTAACAAAGACCCTCCCTCGGCCCTGCCTACAGGGGCCCGCAGAGTCACGCTGAGTTCCTCAGCTTTCAGACAGGAGTAAAGTCTAAGACGATAAACCAAGAGATACAGGCTTCTGGCTCATTATTTATAAAGGGAGCTACTGAAAAATTAAGAATCACCGAACAGTGCAGTTAGTAAAATGTGGGACACAGAGGGGCTGTGAGGACTCAGGGCACGGGTGCCAAGTCCTGTCCTTTCATGCGGATCTAAAGGAAGCCAGAGCAGGACAGACAGGAGGAGCCGGCTTACAAGAGGATTTCACGGGTAAAAACGAAAGGGCTTTGAAAGAATGAGCTATTACAGTGAGAAAATGAGAAAGTACGAGTACGTCACAAACTATTCAACGCTACGCAAGTTTAACTTTCACCACACACACGAGACGTTCAAAGGAAGCTTGAGTGACCAGAAAAGTGAGAATCGTAGATGGTGCTTGACATGAGACTTCAGGGTAGATGCGAGATCAAACCATCCAGATGGAGGTGTTCAGACCATTTCATACAGAAATAAAGCCAAGAAAAACTCAGCTGTGACCAAACATTTTCATTCAGAACATCTTTGTTTTTTCCTGAAAATTAGGCGCCAGTACTTCTACCTAAATGCAGTAAAATGCTACATCTCTCTCTGCCTTTCTCTATTTAACTTCCCGTTTCCAGTCCGTGTACATCGTGCGCTGATTTCAAAATAAGTGCTGTTTACTAAAGCTTGCCAGCACAAACACAACGCTAATATGAGGACACCGTGGCCACTGGCACGCTGTCTCCCCAGAATTCTTCGCCACTTACTGGTCTTAATTCCACCTTGTAGGGCTATATTTGAGTCCCCAGTGCTGGGCCCAATTTCTCTTAATAAAAAGTTTTCTCAAACATTTGGGCACTTGTCTATCTAGTCTGAGCACTCCCTTCCAAGCCTATTATGATCTCCAAGAGAACGCTAAAATTTTCCCATCAAAGTTCAAGGTTATCACATACCCCCAAGCAGTTAGGACCCGGAACGCCACAATTCCCCTGTAATTTCTCTTTAGGACAGTTCACCAATTTTAGGACGTTTTGTTGGTTCAACTCCACAAATCAACTTGAGAAGCCTGGAGGAAGCAGGAAGCAGCGGCAGGCCCCACCCACCCAGGGGTACCCAACCTGGCCAACTGGAGGGTCTCCTTCTCTCTCTAAATCCCAACCCCATGTCACCGTCCCTCCTGCAGGACTTACAGTCACTGCCCTGTAGCCCAGTTACATAGATTCATTTCATGAGCCACACGACGCTCCACGATGCGTCTGGCAGACACATGTTGTGCCTCTGTGTCTCCTCAGAACAAGGCTCAGGGAATGTCCTCATAAATCCTGTGCAGACTAACAGCACCTGGAAAAACACGTCCCTGTTCTACACTCACAATGAAATAGAAACTTACTCTTCAGTCTCCTATAACACATTCTACCCAATAAATAAATGCTCTGGTTGAAGGATCCACCACCTCATCCTATCTGAGCTGTGTACCAGTCATCCTAGGAACGCTCCAGTCGCATAAGAATTCAAACTCTCCTCTCCCAGGGCCGGTTCTAAAGTAAGATTCCAACAAGATGATGGAAAACGAGAAGGGAAGTTTCCAGGTCTTCTCTTGGCAAAGAGGTGTCAAATCTGAAGCTGGACCAACATGAGACTCTCCCTATACATACATCCCATCCCCTGAGCTGCCTTGTCCTTCCTGGTCCTCCAAACATCGCCATTTGACTGATGTGCTTCAAATTCCTGACCATGATCCTCAATAGAGAATGCATTTTACATCACAACCAGTACACACACACACAAAATCCAGACAGCTGTTGTGCAATCTGAATTTTTAATAAATTCACCACTAAGTAAGAGATAAGCGGTTAACAAATGCAACAAGGATAGAATTTATTCAGGCTTTAAATAAAGTTGCTAGTGAGCCATGGGTTCTAATTTCTTTATTCTCCAGTTATAAATCTTTCATTACACTGAATGGCTTTAACTGAGTTACATATTACACCCAAAATGATGGAGGGATATGTAGAAAATTAACATTCTGCAACTAAACCCCCTAAATCTTAAGTAAATTCCCTCTTCAGTTGCATGGTGCAGATTATTTATAACTACATTAACACATTTATTACAAATTCAAATTGCATGAATTATAGACACTACATTCAATGGTTCCCTAGAGAAGATCAAATGCCCAGGTGCCCACCGTCTTCCCTCTTAACGGAGCTTCCACCAACTGGAGGGCCGCTGTCCCCTTCTTCCAGCTGACCTTTAGTTCTAAATGTATAAGTTCTGGAATCTCTGTAAACCTGGATTCAAGTACCAACTCTGCCCCTTAGTGACTATTAGAGATCAGGCATGTTCCCTCACCTCCCCACATCTCATTTCTCCTCTGTGTACCGGGGCTCACTGCAGCTACCTGGCAACACTGCCTTGTGGCTGCTTCGGTGCTTAGGAGCCAGTCAGCAAGCTGCTATGCGGCTTTAAAGGCCTTGACAGGCACACCTTGGAGATATTGCAGGTTCGGTTCCAGACCACTGCGATAAAGCGAATATCACAATAGAGTCCCATGAATTTTTTGGTTTCCCAGAGCAAATAAGTTATGTTTATACTGCAGTCTGTTGAGTGTGCAACAGCATTATGTCTAAGAAAAAAAGGTGCATGTCTTAATTTTAAAATACTTTATAGCTAAAAAATGCCAACCATCATCTGAGCCTTCAGCTAGTCATAATCTTTTGCTGGTGGAGGGTCTGGCCTCGACACTGATGGCTGCTGACTTTTCAGGGTGGTTCGTGGTCGCTGAAGGCTGGGGCGGCTGCTGCAATTTCTTAAAATAAGACAACAATGAAGTCTGCCACGTCGACGGACTCTTCCTTTCACGATTTCTCTGCAGGATGCGGTGCTGTCTGATACCATTTTACTCACAGTGGAACTTGTTTCAAAATCGCAGTCAGTCCTCACACACCCTGCCGCTGCTGTATCAACTAAGTTTACATCATATTCTAAATCCTTTGGTGTCATTTCAACCACCTTCACAGCCTCTTCACCAGGAGCAGATTCCATCTCAGGAAACCACTTCCTCTGCTCATCCATAAGAAGCAGCTCCTCGTCCGTTAATGTTTTATTGTAAGGTGGCAGCAATTCAGTCCCACCTTCAGGCTCCACTTCTAGTTCTAGTTCTCTTGCTGTTTCCACCACATCTACAGTTCCTTCCTCTACTGAGGTCCTGAACCCCTTGAAGTCATCCATGAGGGTTGGAATCAACTTCTTCCAAACTCTGTTAATGTTGGTATTTTGACCATTTCCTATGAATCACAAATGTTCTTAATGGCATCCGGAACGGTAAATCCTTTCCAGAAGGTTTTCAACTGACTCTGCACTGATCCATCAGAGGAATCACCATCCGTGGCAGCTGTAGCCTTACAAAATGCACTCTTTAAATAATAAGACTTAGAAGTTGGAATTCCTCCTTGATCCATGGGCTGCAGAAAGGATACAGTGTTAGCAACATGGAAACAACATTAATCTCATTGTATATCTCCATCAGAGCTCTTGGGTGACCAGGTACATTGTCAATGAGCAGTAACATTTTGAAAGGAATCTTTCTGAGCAGTAGGTCTCAAGAGTAGGCTTAAAATATTCAGTAAACCATGTTATACACAAACGTACTGTCATTCAGGCTTTGTTGTCCCATTTACAGAGCGCAGGCAGAGTACTTTAGCATAATTCTTAAGGGCCCTAGGATTTTCAGAATAGTAAATGAGCACTGGCTTCAACTTAATGTCACCTGCTGCGTTAGCCCCTAATGAAAGAGGCAGTCTGACCTTTGAAGCCAGGTACTGACTTCTCCTCTCTAGCTATGAGAGTCCTAGATAGCCTCTTGTTCCAATAGAAGGCTGTTTCATCTACATTAAAAATCTGCTGTGTAGTGTAGCCGCCTTCACTGATTATCTTAGCTAGATCTTCTGGATAACTTGCTGCAGCTTCCATATCAGCACTTGCTGCTTGACCTTGTACTTTTATGTTAGGGTGATGGCTTCTCTCCTTCAACCTCATGAAGCAACAACCTCTGCCAGCTTCAAACTTTTCTTCCGTAGCTTCACCTCTCTCAGCCTTCATAGAATTAAAGAGAGGGAGTTGCTCTAGATTAGGCTTTGGCATAAGGGAACGTTGTGGCTGGTTTCATCTTCTATCCGGCTCACTAAAATTTTCTCCATATTACCAATAAGGCTGTTTTGCTTTCTTATTTGTGTGTTCACTGGAGTAGCACTTTTAATTTCCCTCAAGAACTTTTCCTTTGCATTTTACAACTTGGCTAACTGTTTGGTGCAAGAGGCCTAGCTTTTAGCCTATCTCAGCTTTTGACACAGCTTCCTAAGCTTAATCATGTCTAGCTTTTGAATTAAAGTGAGAGACGTGCAACTCTTCCTTTCACTTGAACACTCAAGAGGCCACTGTAGGGTTATGAACTGGCCTAATTTCAATATTGTTGTGCCTCGGGACAGGGAGGCTGGAGGAGAGGGAACGGCTGGTTGGTGGGGTGGTGAGAACACACACAACATTTGTTAAGTTCTGCCGTCTTATGTGGGTGTGGTTTGTGACAGCCCCAAACAATTACAATAGTAACAAAGATCACTAATCACAGATCACCATAACAAATATAATAATGGAAAAGTATGAAATACGTTGAGAACTACCCAAATGCGACACAGATATGAAGTGAGCGTGAAGTGAGCTAATGCTGTCGGAAAAACAGCACCAACAGACTTGCTCCACGGATGGTTGCCACAAACCTTCCATTTGTAAAAACTACAGTATCTACAAAAGTATGGGAAGTTTGTACACAGGTATGCGGAGCTCAGAAGTGAATAGCTAAGTTCACAAACAGTACCGGTCTTCAGATTCTGGAAAGCAGAGGTAACATTTTCTCCTCTCCCACATGCCAAAATATACACAACTTTCTAGCTCAGATCCCAACACCTCCCTCAAATGTCCCTTCCTGACCAGAGCTTGAGGTCCCAGAGGCAGCCTCGGGCCACAAGTCCCCATCGGGCAACCCCGAGAGGAAGGAGCCCTGGGCAAAGGGCTCTGGGGCCCCGCCCCACAGACTGCATGGCTAGTACAAAGGGAAAGGGCACCTTCACAACGGAGAGACCTGGTGGACGTCACCTTAGCCAAGTGATGGAACTCAGCGCCGGCAGCACAGAGCACGTCAACATCGTAGGTCTGATACGACCCACCGGAACACAGAACAGCACCTGTGCAGAATTCCTGCCTAAAACGTTTGACCTGAATCAGATCCTGTCCAGACTGTGGGGCAGCCTACATGATAACAATCCCAGATTCTTCAAAAACGTGCAAGTCATCAAGGATAACGGTGGAGGAACCGTTCTGGAAACTACAGAGACCAACGAGACACGACAAACTGAATGCAGCACAAGACCTCTGTTTGGTGCCTGTGTTTAAAGAAAAGCCACAAAGGTCGCCTGGAGACCACTGGGACCGCGTCCGAGACAGCACCCTGGAACAGTGTACAGTGTACAGTGTCGCGGCTGTGCCAGCAGGAAGGACATGGCCGCACGGGAGGAGGCCCCCGCTGTACAAATGCACGTGCTGAGAGCACGGGCAGGCCAGTGGCGCGATGCGTGCACACGGTTAAACGGTCAGCGCAGCGATGTCTGCACAACGATGGAGTGAAGGCACAGGGCACTTACACTAGTCTTCCTGCCTTTCTGCTAGTTTTAAACCTCTCAAAATAAAGAAAAGGGGGGCAGGGCTTCCCGGGTGGCGCAGTGGCTGAGAGTCCGCCTGCCGGTGCAGGGGACGCGGGTTCGTGCCCCGGTCCGGGAGGATCCCACATGCCGCGGAGTGGCTGGGCCCGTGAGCCATGGCTGCTGAGCCTGCGCGTCCGGACCTGTGCTCCGCAACGGGAGAGGCCGCAGCGGTGAGAGGCCCGCGTACCGCAAAAAAAAAAAAAAAAAAAAAAAGGGGGGGTGGGGGGCAGATTATGAGGCTCTCTCGCATCCCCTCGCCACTCTGGCTTCACTTTTAAGTAGACAGCGAAGACTCCACTCACCATCCACAGTTTTCCTGTAAAGGTCTCACGGAACAAGGACTCAAACCAGCGACCTGACAGGCCCCCGTCACTTCAATCGCGGCCACACCAACTTCCCTCAAATGCCCGGCACAGCCAGGCTGGCGTCATTCTGCCACAAGAAGTCCGGAGGAAAGCAGACTTCCCTCTCCGTCTCCTCAGCTGGCCAGGCCCCTTGGCCCTTCGGCAAGCCTGGGGAAAACACACGGCTCCCTCTCCCGGCCAGACCGCTCCTGATGTCACCAAACCGTCATTTAAAGGGCCTGCCAGGTCAGCTTTAAACACGAACTAATTAAATCAGATACTCTCCAAGGGGATGCTGGAATCACTACCTTAAAAGCTCCACAGTCTACAGCCCAAGCGGGCACCACGATCTACCTATTAGTCTTCCTGAAGAGCACGTGCATGCACGTCATTAACCCCAGAGCATGGTGGAAGGTACTAACGGTCGGAGGGAGTGAGGCCCTTCCCTTCTCAGCTCAAGGACCAGGCACTTTCTCTAAACTACCAGGGAAAATACCCAATACACACCAAATAAATTGGGTCCAAAATTTGGGACAAATTAGGTCAGAAATGCATATTCTGGCTAGGAAGTTCATTTTTTAAAACATACAAAATGCAGATCTTCACATCTAAACACGGTCTGAAAGGCCTCGAGATTTGTTTTGCTCTGTAATTATTCACTGGGAATCTCTCCACTCGCTGGTTCCCAGGACTTAAGGGAACTCCTCAGGGACACAAACTGCTTTAGGGCAACGGGGGGAAGGGGCTGCGCCTTCCTGCGAGACCAACGGGGAAATGCCTGTCAGGAAAAGGGGTCCCCTTCCTGAGAGACCAATGGGGATTTTCTTGATTTGTTTTAAAATGAAAATGTCAATAGAAAAGTGACAGCTAAAAGATATTCAAAGAAGTCTGTTTTACTAGACTTAAAAAAGGTGGGAAATAGGAAGTAAAAGAGGGGAATGAGGTCAAAAGGCAGGACCCCAAGTGACTAGAATTTCCTACGGCCAGAGAAACAGGCGGTCGCACCAGCTCAGGACTCTCCCCATGTGCAGGCAGAACGCAGCGTCCAACAGCAGCTGCTCTACCTGAGTCGCTTCCCAAAGGCCACTGGGCCGTGACCAGTTTGCAACAGGAGAAAGAGCGTGTAGAGGGACAAGGGCACACGGCAGAGCGGCACGTGGGTTTCTCCAACACACAGCTGCCCGCCCTGCTCCAGGCCCTCCCACGGCCTTCCACGGTGCGGCCAGAGGACACGGTGGGGACCAACAACGCAGCCCTGTGTGCCACCTCGGCACGTGGAAACAAATGTCCCCCCCGAGGCTCCCACCAAGAGCCCACCCAGCTGACACCCCGTCCAGGGCCTGTGAGACCCCGAGCACAGAGCCCAGCCGAGCTCACCGGACCGCCGGCCTCACTGCAGAGCTGAGAGGCAGGAAATGGCAGTGTTTCTGCCACTACATTTGGGGTCATTTGTTAGGCAGCTACAGAAAACCAACACACGACACCAGCTGTCTCACAAATAAGATGCAAGAACTGAGATCAATTTTACCGCAGAGTAGCTATAAACCCACTGAAACCAAAACTTCTGTAAGAGATCTAGACTCTCAACTCAGTTCTCCCTTTGGCAGAAACTGAGGCACCTTTCTCATTCCAGTTGATAGGAGACTTAGTGCAACAATGGAAACAATAGTGAATGGAATGAAAGTACTCTTATCGATCTTAGAAAAATGTAAGCTTTTTGTTTTTGTTTTAAACAAGTCAGGAGATGCATCTGCTACCCTGCAGTACTAAAGAAAGCACTTCCGGGATCAATTCTCCCCTCTCGGCTTAGTGAAGTGGGTGGTGGGCTCCTAGCCTCGGAACCGGAACCGCACTGGCAGCCGGATATCACTCCCTGGGATACACAAGAGCTGCTCCAGATACTCTTCCAAATGACTCAGTAACCGACACACGACTCCACAGGATCCGAAGCTGCCTTCAGGCTCAATTCAGGTCACAAGGTGAAGCTAACAGACCCGCTGGCATGCCTCGATGCTGCAGCTACTGCTCAGCTAAGCACGACCTCATTTTAAAGCACCATCTTTGGCACAGGCTGGGCATTAGCCAGGTAGCCTCCGTCTTAAATTAGCACCTTGCGTGAAGGAGCTCCAAGAGGGAGCTCTGACAAAACGAGCAGCTGTGGAAAGATGCAACAACTAGAATTTTACTAATAAATGCCCCTCGAAAGCGACAAGCTAACCATTATCAACACAATAAACTGAAGTAAAGATGTCGCGGTGTCTCATCTTCTGCCTCTCAGATGATCACACAGACCCATTCCAAGGTCTACAGATTATACTTTTCAAAGTTGCATTTTACAGAAGAAGAAACTGAGTCCCAAAGGGGCTATGGGTCCTTATCTGCCCCGAACGTTTCCAGACATCTTCTGGGGATCTGCCCTCATACAAACCCAATTCATGGACATCCAAACTGAGGTCTGACCCAAGAGCGGAGACCAGCAGGTGTCTACCTTCAAAGCCCTACAGAGCGTCCTGAACGCACCTGTCCTGTATGCCGGCACCTCCTCGGCAGCTGGCCACGGCTGAGACCATCCTTCCTGCAAGGGACAGTCCATTCCCATGAAGAGCGTCTGAACGACACATCAGAACCCTGCAACATGAGCTAAAAGGGTAGAGGCACAATCGTTCACATGGATAAAGTGAACGTTAACGGACTAAACCTTACTGCTGTCCCGTCCATCTTGCTCATCCTTGGTCTCAGGCATTCAACACACATCTGGCCTGAGTGCCCCTGCGCGCCAGCGCCGGGGCCTGCGTGCTCACAGTGCCCGCGAGGTTCCCAGGCCAGCGGGCTGGGGGGGGGGCAGCTTCACTGAAGACCGCAACCCTGGCTTTGCAGGACGCGGACACGTGCCCCGCCCAACACCCAGCCTGTAGCCGAGCCCCTTCCTGGAGGCTCGGAAGAGTCAGACACAAAGTGAAGAGACATGATTCCAATTCCTCCAAGAGAGCCGTCCTCCGCTTTCACTCCACAGTTCTCCTGCCTCCCACCCTCCACCACCCAACAGTGGTCAACAGTCCTCAAAAGGACCCTTTGGAAAAGCAGCCCCAGGTCCATGTGCTGCTTCCTGTCATTACTACTGACAGGCGGGAGGAATGGCGGCTGCCTGGGAAGCTGCACTGAACCTCAGTGCACGAGACGAGGAGGTGCCCTCGCGGCGCGGACGGACGCGGGCCGAGCTGCCGCGTCCCATCTCAGCCTCGCTCCTCCGTCTCCTCCAGCCCGGGTCAGGGACACAGCTCACTGGGCTCACCCAGCCTGCCTGGGACCAGCCTGGGGCTTTAGCCTCATCGATACGACAAGTGACAGGAGCTTAAAATATCCGAGCCACCTCCACTTTTCCCATTTCACCCTTAATTCCACCTTGCTCTGTTCCTGAACCTCTTCGGGAAGCTTCTTAAGGGGTGTCATTGTTCAGGAGGCCTCTGATGAGCGGGACGGCGGGCGGCTCCACCTTCACTAGCTGCGGACGTAGGCAGGCACCCTAAACCAAGCCAGCGCCTTGGTTTCCTAGTCACAGCGCGGGCAGAACGATCCAACCTGAGAGAGCTGCTTGAAGACTGAGCGAGCTGACCCGCGTCTACGGGGCAGAGCCCAGGATGCAGTGGGCACTCAGGGGCCGCCACTCATTCTCGCCACCTCTCGGGCTCCTCTAAGAGCACCGCCACCAGGGGAAGCCCAGCGCAAACTGAAACTGCAGAGCTCGTCAGAGGGGGACAGCAGAGCATTAAACCCAGCACGGGGCTCCACGTGACGACTCGGTGGCATGCCCACGAGGCCAGCCCTGCCACCAACCAAGCTCCCCTGAGAACCCCCGCTAGGAGTCAGGCTAAGAGGACTGCCCTGCAATCCTCAGTTCACCTAGTCCAGCCCGGGCACAGCGTGCCCGGCAGAATGCAAACGCTGGTTCGCACCCACTGGGCTGTGACCCGAGACCTCCTCACCACCTCAAGTCTCCACCTCCTCGGCTGCAAAATGGGGAAAGCACCACCTCCTCCGCAGGACATCTGGGAGGATTAGACGATACAGCACATATGAAACGCCTAGGCACCTACTTTGTACCTGACAAATGCTAACCCCATTTAATTCCAAGCTGACTGCCCACCCCCAGCCTCTCCAGTGACCTAGACTCGCGCAGTCCAACGTGGGGCCGCCTGCCTTGTGAGCTGCTGAGCGCTTCCAGTGTAGCTGATTCAGAGTGAGAGGTGCTGTGAGTGTGAGAAACACACACCAGATTTTAAAGACTTAATGTGAAAAGACAAAGTAACGTCAATAATATTTTAATGTTAACTACACGTTGAAACAAGAACATTATAGGTACACTGGGTTAAAGACAATGTATTATTAAAAATAACTTCATGTTTCTTTTCACTTTTTTTTAATGTAGTTTCCAGGAAGTTTTAAAAAAACAAATGTGGCTCACATTATATTTCTATTGGATGGTGCTGATCTAGACAATGAGACACCCGAAGACCTGAAGGGAAGTCTAGTTCTCCACAGTGGAAAGCAGCCTGGATGCAGAAGGGACTAACCACTCGCCCACAGGACAGCTGGCCAGGCTCTACAATGGAACACAGAGGGTGAACGCAGACACTGTCTGCCAGGAAAAATTAAATAGAATCATAATATCAGAGTAGAATTTGACATTCTCTGCTTATAAGTACCTACAAGATATTCAGAGAATAGTTATTCATCTCCTAAATGACTTTTTAATTACTTACTGTGTCTCAACTTCTTTAAACGGCAAGTTCTGGCAAAAACATGAATAAACTGACTTCAAGAATTGAGTCGGTCAATAAATACTACATCATTACCTACCACTTCCAGCTCACCATGGAGTCAGGAGCACAGGTGACCAGCTAAGATGACAGACTGCTGTGTGACCTCAAACACACCTTCAGTACAAAGTTGTAGCAAACAACTTTACCTGAATCTAGGTCGAAGGTAACACCTGGGTGGGGCATCTCATTCCCAGGGAAAGGACTATATACCTTTGTCTTTGTTTCAATTAATCCTGAAGCCTACATCAACAAGTTTCAAGTTTTCACATGAGCATGGCTTAGTTATTCCAATAGTATTTTTAAATATTCTTTTGGAGAAAATCTCAATCATAACCTTGTTAAAAATCTAGAAGAGAATTGAGCACGAGGACAAAGAAGTTTAACAAAAGAATCTGTCTGTCGGAAATACACAAAGAAGACGAACGTTTTAGAAAGATAAGTTCTTTCCCTAACTCATCAGCCCATCAGCCTAGCTGATTACAACACTGGAGAGCCCGCCTAATACCTTTCCCTTCTCTCCCGACTTTAAAGACAGAAAATGAAAACTTCATCACTCACACAGAGGGAAATCGGCACCTCTGCACACAGTCTCAAGCCGTGCTTCCAGCCAGAGTTCCCCCTTTATAGATCGACCCCGAAACAGCCAGAGGTTACTTGTCAGAAAGCTGGAAGGAGCTCTGCCAACGTCTACAGTTTTCAACTTTGATTTCCTAGGCTAGCAGCTTTCCTTTCACATCCTCCTTTGTGAGTCCAATGGAGGAAACCTTGACTGCGTCATATGTGCTTTTGTTTACCATTTACGCAGAAATGCGGGCACTGCAGACGATAGAAGAAAGAAAAGCCAAAATGTTTACCCCAAGGGGCTTCCATTTTCCCGAGGGCAAGAGAAGCAACTGATATAGGCAGTCACAGGACTGACTGCAAAGGCGTGCTCTCACACACTGCTACGGGCAAGGCAGAAGGATAAAAATGTCTCTGGAGACAATTGGGCAATAGTGCTTTAAATGTTTAAAAGCCCCTACCTTTGACCTATGCACTGCCCTACCAGGGAATTTCTCCTTCAGAGATAATCAAAGATGCAGGATTCTGTACAGAAATGGCCATCACACAGATCACTGTCTACCACAATGAAAACTCAGAAACAACCTCTACATCCAAAAGTGGGGATTAGCACCACGAACTACGGAGAAGCCATTAAAGATAACTCGACAGATATTGAACACAAGAGAACAGCCACTACGTTAAGTTAAAGCACATTATAAAACATTTATACTATGATGTCATGGATATTTTAAAAGCATATTTACGTATGTGCAAAGCAGGGGAAAGACTGAAAAATATACACTAATTTTCATATTGGTTATCTCTAGATGGCATCATTATATAATTATTTTCTTCTTACATTTCTCCATTTCCTGAAGTCTGTATAACTGAATATGGATTATGGGGTAAAGTTTTTCAAAAATACATACCAACGTCGTTCAAACTACAAGAAAACGATAACAGTAACAGCCACTGTCTATTTAGCACCAAAAACACGTGAGGCACTGTTCTAAGTGCTATATGCTAATTCACTTAATCCTACAACAAATACGAAGGGCCTGCATCGTGGTGATGCCCCTTATCCAGGTGGTAGAGCTGGCAAGAGGCAGAGTGGGACAGAAACCCAGCGGGCTTCAGGCCAATGTGCTTACCGGCCCTGCGAAGCAGAAAGCTGATATTCATGGGCAACCACCAGGAGGTGAGCAAGGCCCTGCAAGTACACAGGGCGCTTTTACTGAAGGCCCAAATCGCAGTGGGAGAGCACGCCCAGCTGACTGTTCAGCGCCCGCCCCAGCACGACCTGCTCGCAGCTGCTCAGCACCATGTGCACAATTCCCGGGAAGTGAGACAAACTGGGTTTTCGGTGAAAAGTTACTCTGTGAAGTGGCCAACTGCCACTGATGGTGATACAGGTGGAGAGGCCTAAGAAAGTAATAACTCAGCGAACAGATATCACGTTGTTAAAAACAGGTAAAAAATAAGACAGCATCCAAGCCAGCAAAGACTCACATCTGTGATGTGAACAAGTCCACCATTCACCCTGCAAAACAAACACCAAAGCGCCACCAAAACAGTCTCATAGAGCGAAAGTCAGAGCGTTTCCTCCTCGACAGTCTCACGGTCAAGGGAACAGTTTTCTTTCACAGTTTTAAGCACTAATAAACGACTACGGCATTATTTCCCTTACATAGATCTGCCTGTTCCGGCTTACCTGTGGTCATTACAGACGTACATTAGTTTGCAACTGCTGACGATTTACCTAACCACACAGATTAGTATAAAGTGAGTAATGCTGCATCCCAAACCGGACACCACCTGCTTCTCCAGGAAGGGTCCAAGAAGCAGGGCTGCCTGCAGCAGTGGAAAAGCCCCTCACTCAGGGCCAAACACCAGCTCCGTGCCCCAGCTCCGGACCCCCAGTGCCCTCAGCGGGTTGCACAGCCCCGGCTGGCCTTTCTGCTTACTGCCAGCATGGAGACTCTCACATCCACCCCCACTCCCCAGGACCTGCTGAACCTCTGGAGATGGGTCCACACATCAGTATTGCTTAAAAAGCCCAACAGCAGCCCTGTGGCTAACGTTCAGGCAGTTAATAGTGAGAACTGACGAGTCAGGCTGTGTCTCCTTCCTGTAAAACAAGGACTGTAGTAACTCAAAAGACGAAGGAGCAAACTAAGACAACACGTGGAAGTCCTTTAGAAAGTGTTACAAATAACCAAAAACAGCGTGCTATTGAGAACTGATATCAGGGGTCAGATGGAAACTCTGGAAAACTACACAAAGACAGGACCTGGTCAGCATGAGCAACCTTCTCTCTCACACACGACGTTGCCTGCATGTCCAGGACAAGTTCTGTCCTTGCTACACGTGCTAGGCAAACGAGGGTTTCCAAACACAATATTCCCAAGCTGGAGACAATCACGGTGCCTGGCTCCTTGTATCAGTAAACTTAACTTTCTAGAAAAGTTCCAACTTTATTTATCAAGACATAATAGTTAAAAAAAAAAAAAGACATAATAGTTCTAAACAGGGTCATCTTACATCCTTATTACACCATTAGGAACATGAGAAAAAACCTAAATTCTTATCAAATTCCATACTATTTAAGGAAACAAAAAAGTCAAACAAGATGCTTGCTAGGAAGCAAACATTATATGAAAGATGAAAAGATCATCCAAGATATATGTGCTGTTTTCCTAAACACAGTTTTCCAATTTTTAAGTTTTTTTAAATTTTCCAAATTTAAAAATGTTTTCCAACTTAAAACTTAAATTGCTTCTCAAAGTTTAACAATAAATGCAAATCGTACAATACTCCTTTAAAATTAAAACTCCTTTCATAATCAGAACTCATTAGGGGAATAATACTTGATTTTCCACAGCGAGTTAAGGTGTGTATGTGTTAAAATAACTGATAAAGTAATTATGACGTTCAGTTCCTCTCTTCCTTTAAGAAATCTGAAGACAGTTTTTTTTTAATAAATTTATTTATTTATTTTCGGCTGCATTGGGTCTTTGTTGCTGTGCGCGGGCTTTCTCTAGTTGCGGCAAGTGGGGGCTACTCTTCCAGTGCATGGGTTTCTCATTGCCGTGGCTTCTCTTGTTGCGGAGCACAGACTCTAGAGCACAGGCTCAGTAGTTGTGGCGCACAGGCTTAGCTGCTCCGTGGCATGTGGGGTCTTCCCAGACCAGGGCTTGAACCCGTGTCCCCTGCCCCTTAAGACAGTTTATAATGGTGGTAGACAAGAAAATACATATACCAAAGACAGGCAGTCTGTTACAAACACAATGCAGTCTAAACTAACCCCTGGAAAAACCTACCTTGACACTTATATAGAACAAAAGCTAATCTACAATTCAAGCTATCAATCTTGAGTTTCATGCTTGTAATTTCAAAAGCTTTCCTGTCAGTCTCTTGTCTTCCAGCATTTTGTGAAAATGAAGTGTGTAGAGCTACAAAGTGTTTCAAAAGAGCCAAGTCCTTCCCTCCTCACTCCCTTTCCATGTATTTTTCTTTAAAAACACTGGGAAGCCACCCGCCACACTGCGTTCCATGTGTGAGGCTGTCTTTCAGTGAACAAGCCTGTCCCTTCACATCACAGATTACAAGTCTGGAAGCCCAAGTTGAGTCCATACCGTACAGAGTGACTAACAAATGTATGAGCCTTCTGATGTGCTTTTTTAAATTGTTACCTCTTCTGTAATTGAAAGTTTTAAAGTTTAACTTATAACTGAGTTTGAAAGAATGTTAACTAAACTTGCCTCTGTTGTAAATTTACTGGAAGAGATATTTAAATACCACAAAATAAGTCATACTTGACTTCTTTATATAAAAGGAAACCTTTCCTACCAACTACAACTGCCAGGTCATCAGGCAATCACAAGTATTAACTGAAGGCCTACTATACGCCAAGCACTGCTCTAGATACTTAGGATGTGTTAGTGAACAAAGTCTCTTCTAGAACATCTTAAATAAACTCAATTTAACAAAAATAGTAGCTATATAAAATTTCAACAGCAACCTTTGGAAAACTAAGGATGAGGTGTTTTGGTTTTTTTTACGTTCAACATTCTTTAAAACAATACCTTCTTGCAAAGTGAGTTTCAAATTTAGTCTAATGAGAAACTAAACTCAATAGTTTGAAGGGGATAATAAAATTCCTCAACAAAGGTCAAAAAAAGCAAAAACTGCTACAAGCATTTATTATCACAGCCTAACAGGGAAACTCAATGATAAAACGACAAAGCCCATCCAGCAGAGGAAAAGACCTTTCTGAAACAATGTCTCTCCCACGCCTAAACAGCCACCATCTCCACTTTGGACTCTCCTCTGAGCATTTTCACTTATCTGTACATGATTTCCTCACAGACATCAAATGCTACCAACTTAGTGTTTCCAATCATATTCATAAAGACAGTAATTTACTCTTATCAAACTTCAACCAAGAGATAAGCGTTCCATATAGCCTTCCTCACAGATCTGATGACTTCTACATTTATTTCCCAAGAAACCTAAGAGACGGTTCTTTTAGGATACAATGGTTCTGTTGCAGATGCTTTCATATACTGTTACCTAGAAGCCTGGTATAATTCATCTCAGTACTCAGATAAGGAAACAAAGGCAGAGAGTGGTAAAGCCGCAGGTAGAAAAGGCAAGATTTAAACCCCCAACTGACTATAACCACATTAGTCTGTAATTTCCAAATAAAAAAGCTGCTACATTTCTGATCTAAAGTCCTATCCCAGGATTAAGAAAAACCACACGTGGTAACATAAGATGAAAAAGAAATTTCCAGGGCTTCCCTGGTGGCGCAGTGGTTGAGAGTCCACCTGCCGATGCCAGGGGACACGGGTTCGTGCCCCGGTCCGGGAAGATCCCACAGGCCGCGGAGTGGCTGGGCCCGTGAGCCATGGCCGCTGAGCCTGCGCGTCCGGAGCCTGTGCTCCGCAACGGGAGAGGCCACGACAGTGAGAGGCCCGCGCGTACCGCAAAAAAAAAAGAAAGAAATTTCCAGAGAGCTGCTACTGAAAGACTGTATTTAGCACAGTGACAAAATTCTAAGCAACATGGAAATGACACCCACGCCCCAAGACATAGATTAACATGTCCCTAACCTAAACATCAACTGTCAGAGTAAGAACCACCTAAAGGGAGTGACACTTGGAGGACTGGGGGTCCATTTTCTTTCTCCCGGCTCCGCCTGATCACCTGCTTAGGGTTCTGACGGCTGACCCAGACCTGGATGCGCGTCCCCCGAGAATCCCTAGGGCAGAGTTAAAGCTAAGGCAAGTACCAAGGAGTCAGAAAGCGCCCCTGCCCAACAAACGGCTGTCGAAAACGTGTTGTCACCTGCACCACGAGCTACTGTAACCACCTGTCCCCATCGCAGCGGGCAAAATGTGGGGCTCCTCCCTGCCCTGAGCCCGCAGTCGCCCCTGCGGAACCCGCGAGCCGAGCCCCGGGCGCCGCCGCTGCGGGCCGTTACCACGCCCGCCCGCCTCGCGCCCCAGCGCCCCGCCGGCTCCGCCACTCACCTCCAGGCGCAGGGACGCCCCGCAGCCTCGCAGGAACTCGCGGATGTTGCTCAGGCACTCGCCCTCGCTCCGGGGCTCCGGGTAGACCTGCAACACAGAGAACAGGCGCTGAGCGCCGCGGGCAGGCCGCAAACGCGCCCTGAGGGGAACGCGACGCGGCCCCGGCGGGCGTGCCGGCCGCGCGAGCGACCAGGGCGGGCTGCCCCGGCGGCCCGGAGCTAGCCCGGCCGCCCCCGGCGCCCGCCCGCTCGGCCGCCGCCTCTCCTCACCCTTTTTCCTTCCTCCGGGATGCACCAATCTCAGCCCCTTCCCTCACCAGGAAGTGGAGCGGCGCCGGAAGTGACGTCTTCAGACCGCGCCCCGGCAGGCCCCGCCCGCAACCTCTTCCGGTCCCCCGCCGTGAGGGCGCGGTCTCTTCTCTCGGCAGCTGGCGCTGGCCTTCCGACGCGGCCTACCTGGGCCGGCCCACGCGCGTACTTCTCCTCCCCGCACTTGGAGCTCGCCCTCGGACGCGGCCCACGTGGCCCGGCTCACGCGCGGATTCCCCATCCCCGCACCCGGCGCTCGCCTTCCGACGCGGCCTAGGGGGCGCAGCCCGCCCCGCCCGGAGGGACCCGGGAAAGCTTGGCCTCCTCCGCTTGAAGCAACCACGAAGGGACTGTTGAGAACCTGTTGTTTTCTCAGTTCTTCCCTGCCCCCGGCTCGGGGAGAGTGGAGCTGGAATTCTAATACGATGACTTAAAACAATTAGCGACGTAAATTATGCCGGCTGGGATTAGAGTGCAGTGTTTTCTTTTACTACATATAGACCGTGTGCTTCATCAATGATTAGCCAAAATAGCTGGTCCCTCGTCAGCGAAAAGTCAGCTGGGGAGAGATTGTGGCGAATGCAGCCTCCATCACAGGTGAAGAGCAGCGAGGGCTCCTGCAGACTGTCTGGTGCTTGGTCCGAGGCAGAGCTGTAAAGGCCACGGCCACACGTGTAACCAGTCACTGACAGCTTCCCAGGGCAAGAAACAAAGGAAACCAGGAACGGCATCGGTTACACAGAACCATCAAGGGAGAAGCCTGAGATCTCAGAAGAGCTTTTTGTTGTTGTTCTGAACAGCATGTGAAGACTGTTTACACTAAAGTATCGTACAGAATTCTAGCATTTGGGGACGTTCAAGACATTTTGTCCTTCTGTCCTCTAGGGGGAAATCACGACATTCATTTAGGCCTCTCTCAGGAATACTGCAGTTTCATTTCAAAGTGGTCAGGTCTTCTAAAACTACAAAAGAAAACCAGGGTGTTGAGCAGTGCCAAGAAGGAGGAAATGACACTTTTTTTTCTCTACAGTTTAAAAATTCTTAGGAGTGCCAGCATATTTCCCTCCAAATACTGAACAGATTTGTTTTTTTCGGTGGAACTTGAGAGAGAGTGGAACAGCAAAACCAAAGCTGCCTTCTAGTCCATTTTACTCCTCCCTCACACTTTTTGCATACAAATACAATCAATCCTCATTCACGGATTCTATATTTGCAAATTTGCCTACTCGATAATATTTATGTGTAACCCCAAAATCTGTATTTGCGGCACTTTCTCATTTACAGACGTGTGCAAAGCAGCAAAATATTTGAATTGCCTTATGCACACGTTCCCAGCTGAATTTGAACAAGGCCATGCTCTGCCATCTTCTTGTAGCTCATAATGTAAGCAAATGTCCTTTTCACTCTACTGGTGCCACATTTTTCACTTTTTTTTGTTTTTTGCTTTTTCTTGGTGATTTCACTGTTTTAAATGGCCCCCAAACGTAGTGCTAAAGCACTGTCTGGCATTCCTAAGCGCAAGAAGGTTGTAATGTGCCTTACAGAGAAAATACGTGTGTTAGATAAGCTTCACTCAGGCCTGAGTTATAGTGCTGTTGGCCGAGAATTCAATGTTAATGAGTCAACAATACGGTACATCCAGAAAAAGGAAGAGGATATTCGCAGATCTGTACGTGAAGCCGCTCCGGAAAGTGCTAAAGTAACCTCTGTAGTGCGTGATGGAGCTATGGAAAAGATGGAAAAGCAACTAAATTTGTGGATTCATGAGATGACAAGCAATAAAAAGAGTGTAGTGGACAGCGTTGTTGTGAGGCTGAAAGCCAAAGAAATTTACGGTCATGTTACCCAGGGTCAAGAAAATGTTAAACCCTTCTCAGCTAGTGCAGGTTGGCTTGCAAGATTCAAAAGGCGATACCACATGAAAAATGTTAAACTTTCAGGCAAGGTGGGTTCTACAGATCAGGAGGCTGCAGAAGAATTTAAAAAATACCTGCTAAGCATTATACATGAAAAGGGTTATATGGAAGAGCAGGTTTTCAACGCTGATGAAACTGGCTTATTTTACAAGAATGTTGGCAAACGAACCTATGTAATGCAAATGGCCTCCAAAACTCCTGGCTTTAAATCATTCAAAGACTGTGCAACCTTGCTATTATGTGCAAACGCCAAGGGTGACTTTAAGTGCAAACCCCTCATGGTACACAGAGCACAAAACCCACAATCACTTAGAGGGAAAAACTTGAACTGTATGCCAGTCCACTGGAGATGGAACAAAAAAGCATGGATGGCGTCCAGAATATTCTGGGATTGGTTCCACAACTGCTTCATCCCAGAAGCTGAACGTTATCTCCATGGCAAAAACCTTGCTTTCAGGGTTTTATTAATTTTGGATAACGCCCCAGTTCATTGCCGTGAAGAACTCGAAAATGCCCACCCCAACATAGAAGTTCTCTTCATGCCCCCAAACACAGCATCTCTTATCCAACCCCTCAATCAGGGCGTGATAAAAGCTTTCAAGGCACACTACACCAGGGAGCTTTATAGCAAGGCTTTTGAGGCTCTCAACGCCAATGAGGAGACCACCATGATGGACTACTGGAAGTCAGTCACCATACGCAATGTTATTGATTACATCAGCACAGCCTGGGACAGCGTCAAGCAGGCTACTATCAACAATTGTTGGGGAAATGTTTGGCCAGACTGTGTGAAAAATTTTGAAGGTTTTGAAGGTGTTACAGAAAATATAACGAGCAGTGTCAAAAACATAATGCATATTGCACAACAGATAAGTGGAGAAGGTTTCAGTGACATGAAGGAAGGCGATGTGGAGGAAATTTTGGCAGAAGTGGCAGTAGAACCCACCAACAAAGACCTGGACGAGATGGCAAAACAAGGCAATGGAGTTAGTGATGATGAGGATGGTGATAGTCAGCCTGAGACTCCAAGAATCGTCCCTCTCACAGCAGCCAAAATAGCAGAATGGAATTCTGCCTTGGAAAAAATTTTCAATGACATGGAAAAGTGTGACCCTGTGCCCGAACGCAGCCTCACGTTTAAGCGCCTCACCTCCACCGCGTTCATCCCTTATGCCGAAACGCTTAAAGATTTGAGGCAAAAAGCCAAGCGGGTGAGGCTGAAGCAGTTTTTCAAGCCAGATTGGGAGGGCAAGTTGCTGACACTGTCACCAAACTGGGAAAGCCAGACTCCTGAGGCAGAGCTGCCAGATCTCACAGGCCACCCTCCCTGACATCTTCCTTCCTGACTCTCCCTCCGTTCCCGTACAGCAAGCCGAGGTCACCAGGTTTAACCCCACCGTGCACTGCCCTATCACGTGTCCCATGGCTCCATCAACAGTAAGGTGGTTTCCATAAATTTTAAATGTTTGATCTTTGGTTAATGCTTTTTTTTTGGGGGGGGGCTTTCTTTCTTGCATTATGCTGTAGTATCCAATATACAGTGTGTATTTGTGTGTGTATGTGAGCGGTGAACATGTGTACTGTGTATGTGACTGAATGGAAGAGCTAAATTAGAACAGTCACACTATGGTAGACTACATTACATAATGCTGTAATTGAGATGGTGTTTTATTATAAAGATATACTGCATGTAATTATTTGTAAATATATATATATGTTAAATAAGCTATCTTTAAACAGAAATACACCTAAAAACAAGATTATGTATTGATTGGTTGACCAGATGTTGTGACCAGAGGTTCAAAGGAAACTAACCCTGTATTTCTCCATGAACAGTGGTTCAGTAGTTGCTAATTCAGTGGTCATGGTGCCCTTGTAGAATGTAACTACCACAAATAATGAAATCAACTCTACGTTTAAAATTATTGATCCATAAGGATCTAATTGTTATGATTTCTCTTCTGAATTGAGTCAATACAGCTATTGTGAGTTCACAAATGATGGAAACATATGTTACAGTTCTTGATAAAAATTATTAAATATAAACTGCAAATTTTATTTGGAAATATATATCTTCATGAGATGTATAGGGTTTTTTTTTAATTAGTTCATTAACCCATGGATAATCATCACTTACTGCTGGAAAGAGATACGGACCAGCGCCAATTCTGTTCCTATCTTGGGGTTTTTTTAATGCAAAAACTGAGAAACCTTGTTCATAAAAATAAGCACATGGAAATGGAAAGGAGTTTTATTAGGATGCCTCTTTGAAGCCTTCTGAGTTACATAGCCAAAGTCCAGATATAATCTGTCATAAATAAAAACTTAAAATCGTTAGCCAACAGCTTGATTGGGGTCTCCTTCAATTTCTGTGAAAGCTAAGAAGTACAACCCTGAGCTGCAACATGCAGTCATCAGAGTCACTCCCCTCCCAGCACCGGCACCCTTTGTGACAGCTGGGAGGCCTTCCACCTGGCAGCGTGCACCTCGGGAAGACAACAAAGGGTGAAGTGGGAGAAGGCCATTGTGAAAGGGGAGGTGGGACAGTCGGACCAGTGTGATGCTCTCCTTGCTCAGAGACAGCTGCTCTGGCTCCTTGGTTTTAGTTGAGCATGGATGCAAGCTGAGGACCTAGAAATGGAAATGGATTCCCTTAAAACTATCCTGAACTTTACCTAAAGCAACATACCTGTTTGGAGAACTGTAATGTAAAAGAGTCAAAACTTTATAGTAAGTAGTTCCTAACTGTAACACACATACTGACCGCAAACAAGCCACTTGACCCCTCTATGTCTACACCTCTATCTCCAGTTTAAGGCTGACACGTTCAGCGTTTGTCAACAGGGCTGTTGGGAGGATCAGATGCATAATAAATTGGTCTGACAATATTGGACCTAGACTCCTGCCAGGTCATGTGATGAGCACTGTGACTGCAAAGAAGAGGGGGGCACAGCCCCTGCCCTCGGTGAGGAAGAACTGCTCACAGTGTGGCAAGTGCAGCCACACAGGTGTATGCTCAGGACCCTGGAGGCACAGACAGGGCAGGCCAGAGGCTTAGCCACCCCAAACAGTGACAACCGAGTTGGGGACGAAAGGGTGAAGAGGCAGATGGGACTGCATTATCAAGGGTGTGACACTTGAAAAGTCCATCATGTTTTCAAGGGTGGTGAATAATCAGGGCAACTGAGATCATGGGTGAAGCTGCAATGGAAAAAAATGCATTGGAGCGATGATGATACAAAAGGAGATATTTAAAAGCTCCCCCTCCCACCATATTTTGCTGAAGAAGCTGTATGAATGGTAAGTGAGCACATGAAAAAGTGTTGAGCATCATTAGTCATCAGGGAAATGCAAATTAAAAGCACAGATAACACTGCCCACCCACCAGAGCAGTGAGATGGAAAAGGCTGACAGTATCAAGCGTTGGCAAGGATGGGAAGCAACTGGAGCTCCCACGCGTGACCGGTGGGAGTGTCAGGTGGTGCGCTTGGGAAACCAGCAGTTCCTTGCAAAGTTAAACATACCTAAGCCCCAGCAATTCCTCCCCTAGGTGTTTACCCAAGAGGGATGAAAACATATGGCCACAAAAAGCCGTGTTCAAGAATGTTTACAGCAGCTTTATTTACAGTCACCAGAGCCTTCAGAAAGTGAAGGCGGGCTCCGCTCAGTGCATCTCCAGATGTGTTCAGAGAGGAGCTCTGGCCTCAGATGACCAACAGCTGCCCCATGTGCTTTCCAGAAATCCTCTCCCAAACTTGCCACGATAATAAACTCCAGGCTTTCCCGCCAAAACCTCTAATCAGGCAGAGGCATAGACAGCCCCCAAACCATTGTGATTTTCCTTTGAAATACGGCTTTTGTACTCAATATTTGGCAAGGGGTGTGTCTGACACTCTGAGAATTTGCTACAAACTAAATGACAAGGCAATGTTAAGGCCAGACTTCAGAGACCTCCGCAGCTGCCCAGCTCCCACCTTCTCAACTCCTTTCTACCACCCACTCCACGCTGGGGACAGCCAGCTCTACCCTCAGTCCAAATAAAGTGCCAACTAGAGGAGCTGCCTTCTCTCCACGTCTGAAGGAGTTTAGAGTTTTAGTTTCCAAAACTGCTTGAGGAAGAAGAATAGGCAGTTCTAGCAAGCAAAGAATTAACATAGGTTCAGTGTTACTGCAACACTTAAGATGGAGAGTACAGAAAACCACTGCAGCTTGTAACAGCTGGGAAACACTCAGCTGCTCAGGAGCCTAGTTCCCAGAAGTGGTGGCCTGAACTGGTGACTTCCCAGGGTGCCTCCATGTCCTTATCCCTGCCCTCATTTTGTAAATAGTCTCTTTGTTAAACTCTCTTCAACCATTTCTGTTTAGCATGCCGTCTGTTTCCTGCTGGGACCCTAACCCAGTGAGCTTCCTGGTGGTACGGTTAAAAATAGAAAACAGTGTCACAGCAAAAGATGAGAAACAATTTAGGGAAAGGATTAGGTCAATTACAGTCCTGCCACAGAACAGACCACCAGCCTACCACACAGCATTTAAAAAGAGTCAGCTTTATATACTGATATGTCACAACCTCCTGGTTACAGTAGGTGTGGGACAAGGAACATGGGGAACAGTATGCAGGACATGCTGCCTTAGCGTTTAAAGAAAAAAGCAAGAAGAAGATGTGCCTGGGTGTTCAGGAATGCATGGCCTGGGACTTCCCTGGCAGTGCAGTGGTTAAGAATCCGCCTGCCAATGCAGGGGACACGGGTTCGATTTCTGGTCCGGGAATATCCCACATGCCGCGGAGCAACTAAGCCCGTGCGCCACAACTACTGAAGCCCGCATGCCTAGAGCCCATGCTCTGTAACAGGAGAAGCCACCACAATGAGAAGCCCGCACACCACAACGAAGAGTAGCCCCCGCTCGCCGCAACTAGAGAAAGCCCGCGTGCAGCAACAAAGACCCAACGCACCCAAAAATAAAATATAATAAAATAAATCTTAAAAATAATAAAAGAGATGCATGCCCTGTCTCTGGAAGCACATGCCGGATAACAGGGGCTGCCTCCAGGGAGAGGACCCGGGGCTTGGAGGACAGAGGGGGAGAAGGGAAACTTGCTTTGCACTCTGTACCTTTTGGTACCCTTTGAATTTTGTACCACATGAAATTATTATTAAATAAATACATTTTTAAAAAGAACACTCCATTCTAATGCTCTCACAGGTCAAGGTGCCTCCCCATTAGAAAACATTCCTCTTTGGAGAGCCCAGCTGTCAGTGTGTTGGGGTCCTCGTGAGGCAGATCTCCACCACACCATGCCAATATGCAACACTATGCTTAAAATCCTAAATTCACCACCTAATAATTAGCACTGAATGTAATGACCTGGTAGCCATGGCTTTATTCTAACTAGAGTGCAGCTGTCTCCTGATCAGGGACCACACTTGTCCATAGCTCTCCGCTCACTCTGCAGCCAGAGAGTTTCAGGGGAGTAAAGGCAGAGGTCTGCAGAGCCCACTTGGAGGCTACGGGGCTCCTCCTGCAAATCCATGGAAAACAGTGAAGTGTCCAGCAGGGAGCTCAAGGTCTTGGCAGCGAAATGCCAGATAGTAAATTAGCTCCCAAAGTGTGTGGCCTGGGTTACAAGTAGTTTACTGGAAGACACTTCAGACACTTCAATAAAGTACATTTTCCTTTGGCTTCCCTTCTTCATTATATCCCAAAGCCCAGCTCCTGTATGGATGCTATGGTCATCTGGGGAAAAATAAAGATGTCATCCATTAGTGTGGAGCTAGGCAAGCCATAAAGGGTGATCAGAAATAGGAATGCACTGAGTTCAGCCATCCCAGACATGGGGGATGTCAGGGGCAGGCGGACCAGCAAGACTGCGTGGTTAGCTCGGGTGTCCCCTGAGGCTCAGTTCCCACAAGCTGCAAAAGCACATTTTAAGTCCTTCAGAGATGGTGGCGACAGTCCCAAATTGATACCAATGCCAAAAATGGATTTTTTAAAATGTGGGCACAAGCTTTCACCAGACTACCTAGGTTAAATTTCTCCACTGCATTTGTGTTTTGCTCTCCCAGTAATGTTAGATCAAAACAGGTAGGTGTGTAGTAATCGTCAAATGAGAGCAGTCTTGAAAACAGCACATGCCCTGTGGTGGCTGTGATCCAGATACCTGGGACGCAGAGGGGCACGGGCCAGGCCGTCATTAATGTCTTGTGCCTTCCTTAAGCAGACGCCATTTCTTACACCTCGGAAGGATCTTGATGCAGGGAAACAGGAGTACGAATTCCTAAGACAACTCAGATTGGGCCTTGTAATCAGAGATTTTTCTTAACTGAAGTTTCACCTGTTCATATGGAATAATCATCCCTTTTTTCCTCTCATTCTCATGCTTTCAACCCAACGGAAACATGTATTTTGTAAATCTGAGCCAGTGCTTACTTTCTTCTTAAGCTCAAGTTCTGCAGTGTTTCGGGTCCTTTGACATCCATCTCCTCTCCTACTGAGCACATTTCAGAATGGCTACCGATGTCTTTGCCTGTGTCCATTGGTGGAAAAGCCTGTAGAGAGGCTCGTGGTCTCCGATGGGAGGGTGCCATGTACCTCTGCAGTGTCAGTGCAGCAGGCAGGGGCGAGAATACCCCCAGGAGAGGAGCCCCGCCCCCCAGGAGCATGGGGCACTGGTGGCCGCAGGTCTCACGGGTCTGCCCTTTGCCTCACGGACAACCCAACCCCCTACCTTTGACCGAGACGCCTCAAGGGAGAATGTCAAGTCCTGTCCCCGCAGCCACTGCTGGGATTGCACCGATGAAACCTGTGTCCTCAGATGTCTGTGCGGGGCCTGTGTGGCCTGCCACCCCATTGGTTTACCTCACTGTGCACGCTCCGCCCTTTCCCACGCAGTGAAGCCAGGGGCAGCAGTGGGAACTTCGGAGCAGCGCCCTGCCTCGTGCCTGACCAGCCCTCCCGGTGAAAGAACCTGTCTTTCATTTCTAAACAGCCCAAGAAGCTGCATTTAAGGCAAGTTAACGCCTCTGGGCCAGAAGACGGGACACTGACCACCTTGGAGAAAGTTCTGTTTTCACCCACACGTTAGCATGTGGGAGGCTTGAAGGCGCGCAGAGCGGGCTGGCTGACTTTGGAGAGAGGCTGGGAAGCGAAAAGGGAGCCTTCACCAGAGGAAGGAACGTGAATAAGGGGAGAGGAAAAAGCGGAGGACGCTCAGTGGCAAGTGTGCCTCTCTATAACTAGCAGCGAAGACCCTCCCCAGAGGGAACGGCAGGGGAAGCAGGCGACCACAGCTCGGAGCACTCGTGCTGTAAAAGCCTCTTGCGTGAAAAAAGCCAGTCGAGACTTCATATTAAGTGTGAGTAATAAAAAGGTGATAGGAAGCTCATTATCTCCCGAGCTCTTAAGTACCCGCTGAAATAGGGCCGTAGCTGTAAGATGTGGAGCAGTATGTAGTTCAAAACTACGTTTTCAAACGATCACTTAGAAAAACTGAGCTTCATTAGTTAAAGATAAGGTGGCCAATGCATACTCAGGAATTCTATTTCTTCCATACTACTATAGCTGGAACATCTCCCTGCACATTTATAATTTGCCTGTCACATCACTCCTCTGCTCAAAACCCTCAAAAGCCCCCCATTTCACTCAGAGTAAAAGCCAAAATCCTTTAAGAGAATAAAAGGTAAGACACAGACTGGACGAAAGTACTGCATTTGCAAAACACACATCCAATCACGGACTTTTATCTAAAACATACAAAGAACTACTAAAACTCAACAATAAGAAAACAGCCCAATGGAAAAATGGGCAAAAGACCTGAACAGTCTCCTTACCAAAGAAGATATACAGATGGCAAGGCCACTAAACATATGAAAAGATGCTCCACATCATATGTCATCAGGGAAATGCAAATTAAAAGAACAGTGAGACACTGCTGCACACCCATTAGAATGACACAAATCTGGACTTCCTTGGCAGTCCAGCAGTTAACGCTTCACCTTCCAGTGCAAGGGGTGTGGGTTTAATCCCTGGTTGGGGAGCTAAGAGCCCACATGCCCCGCAGCCAAAAAACCAAAACATAAAACAGAAGCAATATTGTAACAAATTCAGTAAAGACTTTAAAAATGGTCCACATCAAAAGAAAAAAAAAAAAAGAATGACACAAATTCAACACTGACAGCACCCAATGGTGGCAAGGACGTGGAGCGACAGGACCTCTCATCTGCTGCTGATGGGAATATACACTGGTCCACACCGTGGAAGAGACTTACTTATAAAACTAAACATCCTCTTATCATAAGGTCCAAAAATCTTGCTTCTTGGGTAAATTCGCTTTACCCAAATGAGTTGAAAACGTGTCCACGCAAAAACCTGAATACAAATGTTTATAGCAGCTTTATTCATAATTGCCCAACGCTGGAAGTAATCAAGATGACCTTCAGTAGGCGAATGAACAAATAGACTGTGGTCGGTTCAGAAGATGGAAGATCATTCAGCAATAAAAGAAGATGAGCCACGAAAAGGCATGGAGGAGACTTCATGTTACTAAGTGAAAGAAGCCAATCTGAAAAGGCTACGCACCGTATGATTCCAACAATGTGACATCCCGGAAAAAGTAAAACTATGGCAACAGTAAAAAGATCAATGGTTGCCAGGGACTAGGGGAGAGGGCAGAATGAACAGGCAGAGCACAGAGAATTTTTAGGGCAGTGAAACCATCCTGTGTGACACTGTGATGACGGATACGTGTCATGTCCAAACCCACGGACTGCACAGCACAGAGTGAACCCTAATGTACATTATGGACTTTACTTAGTAATGTATCGGTACTGCTTCATCAACTGTAACAGGTGTCCCACACTAGCACAAGACGTTAATAATAGGGGAAAGTGGAGAGGGGTGGATGGAAATTCTGTGTACTTTCTGCTAAATTTTCTGGAAACCTAAAACTGCAAATAAAGTCTACTCATTTATTTTTAAAGTCTAAGTCCTTATGATGCCTGAGCAGGCCCTGCACGGTCTGTTCCCTCGTTCCCTCCTTGACCTCATCATCAGCCAGCTGCTACTCTCCCCCAACTCACAGTGCCCTCTGCTGTTCCCAGAATTTGCCAGGCAGGCTCCTACCTCAGGACCTTTGCACAGCCTAGTCTCTCCACCTGAAATTCCCTTCTCCCCAATATTCACGTCACGCCTTGCTCATATACATCAAGTCTTTGTTCAAATGTCACTTCTCTGTAACGCCTACCCTACCTACCAGAAGTAAAACTGCAATGTCACCCTAATTGCTGGCATCCCCCCCATTTTTCTCCATAGCCCTATCACTGTCTAACGTGCTGTGCAATCTACTTGTGTACTATGTACGCGTCCAGAATACCTCCCTGTGCCGTGAAATATATGCCCCACAGGCAGTCTGTTTGATGAGTGTTACATCTCAACACCTGGCACATACAAGCACTTAGTATATTATTGGTTCAGTGAATTAATGGTTTAATTAAGGACCTTTGCCTATGACACTAATTCAGTACCAGAATCACTTGGTTATAGCCACCGGAAGTGAAGGTGTGATGCTGACAGCACCTAGAACCAGAAAGTAATATAATTGGTCTCATATGAGAATTGAATATTTGAGACAGGAACTGTGCTGAAAAACACTTGGAAATATAATCACCGTAGACAAAACATTACAGAGACATAAAAGACGCTCTTGGGTTTTACCATAAACCCTAAGCCCTGTCTGTCACGGCTGACGGATGCATCCTGTTACCACCGGCTCCGTCTGAGGCCGGCCGCCCGGCTGCTGCCCAGCCCTCCGAGGACCGCCAGCTCGGCGTCCAGGGCTCCGTTTTCGCTCTGTGGGTATCAGGCGTCGGTCAGCCGGGCGCCGCTGAGAGCCAGCACTCTGGTTTCAGCGCCGTCTCCTGTCACTAAGGAAGATCGCTGCCTCGAAGCGGGGCTCCCGGAACCAGCTGGCTGGCTCCCCCAGGCCTCGGCTCCTGTCGGCGGCTGGCATGTTGTACAGCTGCCCACGAGACCTGCGTGGGGACAGGCTTGCCTTATGCCCGGGTCCTAAGTTTCACAAAGGGGCCGGAACAAGTTGATGAGGCCCTCTCGTGATTCTGACATTTCAGAGCTGAGAGACACACGGGGAGAGCGGGACAGGGAAAGCAGTGAGAAAGGGCGCCGCCAGCGCTGCCGCTTGTCCTTGGTCCGCTAGCTCGTCTCCCCGCGGCCTCGGGAGGCAGGCGCAGCCTCACCGCATCCCCCTCCTTCAGCCTGCTTCCTCTCCGTCCCCAGGTTCTGTCCTCTCCACTCCACTTCTGAGCCCAGCCGGTGAGCTTTACTTCAGTTATTCTGTATTTCAGCTCTGTAATTTCCGTATGTTTCTTTTTCATAAGCCCTCTCTCTTTGCTGCGATCTCCTATTCTTCACTTGTCTCAAGAGAATCTGTAATCGTTTTTGAAGCCTTTTTATGATGGCGGCTTGAAAACCCTTGTCAGGTGATTCCAGACTCATTCACTGCGAGGAGACGGTCGCTGAAGCTCGTCTCCGCCACGACACCTAGAAAAGCAGGTCCTGTGACCAGACGTGGGTAGGGGTCTGGGAGGTTGCCAGAAACCATCTCTGTTTTCTCCGTATTCAGTGACAAAGTGAATTCTTAGTTGGCTACTGAATTGAAAAGCATAGACTGGATTGAACTCAAGACGCACGTCCTCGGTGGCGGTGGAAGGCCAGCATGCGCCACAGACCCTGCAGACCTGCGGAGAAGCAGGGCCCCAGTTTAAGGACCCTAGGCCCACGGCCCCTGGGAGCAGCAAGGGACGGAGGCACAGCTCAGCAGACCTACTCGCTGGACCCAGATGCCCCCCGCCCACAGCTCAGCAGTGCGGGTGACTTACCCCTCCCCCGAAAGCTGTAGTTTCACAGAGAACCCTTACCCACAGGTAAGGGTTACCCACAGGTTACCCACAGCTTACCCACAGGTAAAGCTACCTTTTGGTAGCTTTTAGTGACTCATCATCTTATTTAGCTAGAGTTCCTCCCAACCCTAATATGAATATTTCAAGGATTCCTCCTTAAGTGCCTCAACTTAAATAATACATTTATTAAATCTCATACAAGCCTCCTGAGCTGGGCCTCAATACGGATGGTGTTTCTCTTCTGTGTATTTTTTTAAATATGTGTTTATTTGGCTGCGCCGGGTCTTAGTGGCAGCACGTGGGATCTTTAGTTGCAGCGTGTGGGATCTCTTGAGTTGCGGCTGTGGGATCTAGATCCCTGACCAGGGATCGAACCCCAGGCCCCCTGCATTGGGAGTGTGGAGTCTTAGCCACTGAACCACCAGGGAAGTCCCTCTCTTCTGTTTTATGCAACAATTTTCTAGATGTAAAGAAACATGAGGAATCCCATTTTCCAGGTAAACTCCAAGTGCCCCTTCCAATCCAAGGCAGGATTCGTTCCAGGCTCTCTACCTCCATGTTTCAATGCCCCAAAAGCCCACAGAGAAGCAGCATGGGGTCTGCTCTGTCCTGAATTAAAAGGCACTAGGTTAGGAAATTTCCCAAGCATGGGGTTGGGGGCCACATCCAGGTAGGCGAGCAGCCTGTGCTCACCTGTGGAAAAGCTCCCAGGTGACCACATCTTGGTCTCCCGTCTTCTTAAAGATGCACTGCCGTGCATGCAGTCTGGTTAGTCCCAGGTTACGGTACTCCTGGGCTGAGGAGCTCAGTGGGCTGTCAGAGGTGCTGAAATGTGTCCCCTGGACCAGCTGCATCAGCATGGCCTGCACACCTGTGAGAAACGCCGATCCTACCTGCACACCTGTGAGAAACACGGATCCTACCTGCACACCTGTGAGAAGCGCGGATCCTACCTGCACACCTGTGAGAAGCGCGGATCCTACCTGCACACCTGTGAGAAGCGCTGATCCTACCTGCACACCTGTGAGAAGCGCGGATCCTACCTGCACACCTGTGAGAAGCGCGGATCCTACCTGCACACCTGTGAGAAACGCTGATCCTACCTGCACACCTGTGAGAAACGCTGATCCTCAGCCCCAGTCAGACCTACAGAATCAGAGACTCTGGGCTGGAGTCCGGCAGTCTATTTTCACAAGCCGTCCAGGCGCATCTGGGCACACTCAAGTGTAAGAACCACATAACCACCTAAGCCAAAGGTACAAAGCGCTGAAAAACCCATCATTACTTGAAAACAACTTGAAATGCAGGTACTGCTAACTCTGATATCAGGTAATTTCACTAACATTTTTACATAAAATTGTAAAAATTTTTATACAAAAAATTAATTGTTGGGCAGCTATGCCACTTCCAGCTGTAAGAAAAAGAAAACCATCCCAACCCAGAAATTTTCAGGCCATAAGCTCCTCAATGAGAGAGAAAGAGAGAGAGAGAGAGAGACTTCTTCCTTCCCTACCCCCGCTCCCAATAATACTCTCCCCACCATCCTCTCAAAGAAGAAGGATTAAGGAGAAAAAATAACTGGTGAGCTTCCATTCCCCACACGTGGAGACAGGCTGAATAGTGCGGGTTTTATTGCTTTGACTGGGAAAAACAATACCCAAAAGCTAAACACTGCTTACATTTACTGTGGTTATTTAGGGACAATATTCCCGATAAACACTACTTGATTTACCTTTATCTCCCTTCTTTTATTATGATATGTAACTAATTGTGAGCATTTTCTAAATGAGAAAGAGAAAGCAAATCCCAGGAGAGATGTGTGTATACTCATAAAATTATAAAACAAATAGTCCTCAACTTGAACCTGAACTTTCTAAAAATTATACGTTGACATCCCTAAAAGGCCTTACCTCCATCAGATCTGGGCTTTCAAATGTCAGTGGCAAAACACAGAGACAGCCTAGAGCAGTAAGTTCTCAGCCATGTCCCCATCTTTACCTTTAAAGCCATTCATGAATGTAAAATGAATCAAAGGGGTAAACACCTGACGTTAATTCATTTAAGACAAGACGGAAACCTCAGAGTCACCACTGTTTAGTCTCAACACACTCTGGACTTGAACACATGTTAAAACAGGTAGGAAATGAGGGAAAAAACACCATAGATATACTTCCCTGAAGCCACTGAAAGTAATAGAGTTTTCTAGAGTCTCCTTTATCAAGAAAAAACAACTGAAGGTCAACTTCCTCTTAACAAAATTTCCGAGTTCCTGAGCTCATGATGTGAAAACTCGCTGTAAATTCATACATCCCTGCGTCCAGCGGGCCCTCTGTGGGTGCCCAGCTGTCCCCCACTCTCTCACGCTCCACACTCTACTCCAACATTCTCTGCTCCCCACCTCCGTGTCCGCAGCTGCCTCCGTTCCAACACCCCCTCCCCAGCTCCTCTGTCTGTCCTGAGCTCACACTCCCCCCCTTTACCTGAGCACAGGCGCCCTTGCTAAGATCACAAATGACTGGGTTGAGCGCCCAGCCAGGCCTGCCCAGCACAGTCCAGGCGTGCCCGCTGTCCCAGGATGATCAGTGACAGAGCCCTCTTCCCTTCAAACACACTGCCAATGCTTTTTGGGTGTGGGGTTTTGAAGCCCACTCCCTTGGCCTCTTGCAGTCTACTGGACATCCTCCTCCACTGACTTCAGGTCACCACACTCCCCCCCCGGACTTAACCACCACCTTCCTTAGCCCCTCAGGCTCATCCGCATTGCCTGGCCAGCCACGTCTGAGTCCCCAAGGCCTTCTGGAGTTCTCACCTATAATTTCCCCTTGGGAAACCTCAACACCCCACACTTGCATTCACATCTCTATGGTGTCACTCCCAAATTTACACCCAGCCCAAATGTCCTCTCTGAGCTCCAGTTCAGCACCCTCAGCACTGAATCCATTCATGACCTTCTTGTTCCAAGCCTAGGCCCCAGGCCAGGCTGCCACTGTGACTCTGCCAGCCATCCCGGTGCGCAGCCAGAATCCTGAGAGTTACCGTGGACCCACCATGGAGCCCCACTGACTGCCTTCCCTCACCCTCTCCCCCGCCATCTTCGTGGTGTTTGCAGCACGGTGTCCATCCCAATCCCAGCTCCCGCTGGCTCTCAATGGACCACACTAAGAACTTAATAACGCTCTTCTCCGCATCCGTTCTGGGCCCCATCTAATCCATTTCCCACACTGGGAAGTTTGGAGTATTGTTTTCAAAATCTGCAACTGATCACATCATCCTTCCCTTTAAAACTCTGAAAAATCTTTAAAACCCAAAGTCACTCAACGTCCTGTGGGGCCTGGCGCGTGGCGCTCTCTCCAGGAGCACTTGAGCTCTCCCTCGGTCTCAGCACTGTGGCTACCCAGGAGTCCCCCACTGCTCCTCGAATTACACACCCCCTCTACTCACGCCAGAGCCCACTCATGTACTGCTTCTGGAGGAGACCTTCCCTAAGACACCACCTGTCCCATCTGCCAGGGGTAAATCAGCTTCCTCTGCTACACACTTTGAGAAATCTGTTCCTTGCCTTCAGAGCACATATCTCAATCTGTAAAGCAAATTCAAACAGTATCTTTAACGTGCTTCTCCTTCACTAGATGGTATGCGAGTCTATTTTTGTTAATCATTAAGTGTCCCAGCACAATCCTTGAACCACAGTAGACACCTGATACAGATTTGATGAGAAGATAGACAGATAAATAAGTGAGCTCTTGGGCAAGGAGGCTAAGTATACTTGCACTTTAAAATTCCGTACACGTTTTCTGAACAATCAGGTTCAGAAGTAGAGGGCTGGCAGTAAAATGAATTAAAGCTCCACTCTGTGCAACATGCAGGGTGAAACTGTCATGTAACACACACTGAGATGTGATCCACATACAGTAAACTGCTCATACTTAGTGTACAGTTGGAGCAGTTGCAACACATGTGCACTTGTGAAACCATCACCAGAATCAAGGTAATGAACACCCCTACCCTCCAAAGGACTCCTTGTGCCCTCAGAGTGTCTCTATGCAAGCACTGGTCTACTTTCTGTCACTACAGATTATGATGGCTTTTTTTGTAGAATTTTACATAAGGGGAATCATACAGTATGAACTTTTTTTCTAGCTTCTTTACTCAGCATAATTTTTACCCACGCTATAGCATATTCCCTTTTATTGCTGAGTAGTATTCTATGGAAATACAATACTTTGTTTATCCATATACCAGTTGAAAATATCTGGGTTGTGTCTAGTTTGTGGCTATTTAAAAATGAAGTCCCATTTTCTTGGGTAAACACCTAGAAATGGAATTGCTAAGTCATTTGGTTGATGTGTATCTAATATTTCAAGAAACACCATTTTCTAAAGCGCCTGTACAATTTTCATTCACATCAGCAGTGGATGAGAGTCCCAGCCCATCCACATCCTTGCCGACACGTGGTAGGATCAGTCTTTTCAGTTTTAGCTGTTCCAATAGGTGTGTGTAGTGGTATCTCACTGTGGCTTTAATTTACTTTCCCTAGTGACTAATAATGTCGAGCATCTTTTCATGTGCCTGCCATCTGTATATCTTCTTTGGTGAAGGATCTGCTCAAAACGTTTTAACGTCATTTTTTAAATCGACTATTTCCTTATTATTGAGTCTTGAGAGTTCCTTATACATTCTGGATATAAGTCTTACTTGGTAGAATTCACCAGTTAGGCCATCTGGCCTGGAATTTTCTTTATGAGAAGCTTTTAAACTACAAGTTTAAATTTTGTAATAGATACAGGGCTACTGAAGTTATCCGTTTCTTCTTGAACGAGCTTTGGTAGTCTGTGTCTTCCATGGAAATTGTACTTTTCATCTAAGATATAGAATGTATCGGCATAAAAACGTTCATAATATCCCGTTATTACCCTTTAAATAACTGTAGAATCTATAGTGATTCTCCACATTGGTCATTTGTGTCTTCTATTTTTCCTGACCAGTTTAAGAGGTCCATCAACTTTATTGATTTTTCTCAGAGAACCAAGCTCTTGGTTTTGTTGGTTTTCTCTAGTAATTTTCTGTTTTCCACGTCACCCATTCCCATTCTGTCCTTTATTGTTCTCTTTTGTCTATTAGTTGCTGTGGGTTTAATTTTGCCCATATTTTTCTATCTTCCTAAGGTAGAAGCTCTATTACAGCCAACAAAAGACTTAAATCATATGCGGGGTGAGTTCTCTCTCACTCCCAGAATATCGTTTTAACTAACAATTTATAATCAGGGTGCTTAAGACTCACACCCGGGTTTCCCTGGTGGCGCAGTGGTTGAGAGTCCGCCTGCCGATGCAGGGGACACGGGTTCGTGCCCCGGCCCGGGAAGATCCCATGTGCCACAGAGTGGCTGGGCCTGTGAGCCATGGCCGCTGAGGCTGAGCGTCTGGAGCCTGTGCTCTGCGTCCGGAGCCTGTGCTCCGCAAGGGGAGAGGCCACAGCGGTGACAGGCCCGCGTACCGCAAAAAAAAAAAAAAAAGACTCACACCCAACAAAATATAGTTACTGTTAGTTATTTGAAGAACCAGCCTTGGCTCACTGACATGGCAGTTACTTGAATTCAATCTAAGTAAATGTGCTTGGTCAGAGGTCAGAGGAAGGAGAAACAAACTCTTCTTCTCCATCTCTCATCCACTGATTAAGTCTGGGAGACACTCAGTTCCAGTCTCTCATCACTTAAAAGCAAGGCTTAAAAGTGTGGTACTTTCTGGAAGCTTAACCTTTGACACAAGGCTGTCGAGAATTTAACCCCATTCTATTTATGGAGCTTGTTTTCAAAAGAAACAAAAATGCCTTAACAAATAAGAGAACTGAGACCAGAAAATTTCATGTTTCCGTGGGAAGAAATCTGTTACCAGCACCAATGTCATATGAGCATCGTTGAACAAGGCAATTTCTCCAGCACCACAGAAAGATCGCCTGAAGAAGATTCCATGTGTTCCCACGCCTCTTACACCTCCTGAGAGCAAGGAACAGAGGCTATGGGCCAGGATGATCTCTCTGAAACTCCTAATTTTCTGTCAAAACCCCTCTAACTTTCTTTTGTAAAGTGAATGACAGTCATAACCTTTTGGCATGCGTTCAGAAAGTAACAGGCTTTTTCAGATAATCTGTATTCCTGACAAAAGACTTCTGAACAAATTTGCTAACTTCAGATGGAACTTAAAAGTCTCTTATGAACTTAAACTGTCTCAAGCACAGGAAATCAGTGGGAAAGTGTCTTCCTGGCAGAAGCATAGCAGTGAGACACTCAGAACTGAGGGAGAAAGGCCACCACAGGCCAGGGTGTTTACAAATAACCCAAACCAGACTGTTCTAAGGATTTTTGTTAGACTGCTAAAAAATCACGCTGCCAGGGCTTCCCTGGTGGCGCAGTGGTTGAGAGTCCGCCTGCCGATGCAGGGGACACGGGTTCGTGCCCCGGTCCGGGAAGATCCCACATGCCGTGGAGTGGCTGGGCCCGTGAGCCATGGCCGCTGAGCCTGCGCGTTCGGAGCCTGTGCTCCGCAACGGGAGAGGCCACAAGAGTGAGAGGCCCGCTTACCGCAAAAAAAAAAAAAAAAAAAATCATGCTGCCAGAGCATGACTTCACTGCCAGAAACTGCGACTTCAAAGCAAACTTGGAAATGAGGATTCCCATTTTAAACTAAAACTAGATAGAAACTGGAGGAGGTTTCAAGTGCCACACTTTTTCTGGCGCTGAATTACATTCACCTTCTTTAAAGAAAAGATAGGAACTTTATCGGTCCCTTTAAAAAAAGCTGCTCTAAGTGTAATAATAATTAAAGTTACGCACAAAACACCACTTCCGTTCTCCAGACTTGCACCGTGTCTACTGCCACGGTGAGGCTGCAGGACAGGCAGCCACGAAACCTCAGTGGCAGCTGAAGTGAGCTTGCGTTTTGTCTGTGGGGCTGCAGGTCCACCGGGCAGCGCTGGGCTCACCTGAGCTCGCTCACGCAGCAGTGAACTCTGATCCGGGTAGCAGCTCTGCCAACCTTGGCTAGCCTCTCTCACAATTGGGGTTGGTGGGCTGCGGGTGGGTCCAGGAGGCCTCGGCACGGACAGTTGAGCTCTCTGCCTTGTGGTCTTGCATCCCTCAGCATCTGGGGCCCGGGCTGGTCCTCAGGGTGGAAGCAGGGTCTGAGAGAGCATGGAAACACACAAGGCCTCTTCAGGCCTGGGCTAGCAAGTAGCACTTGTCACTTCTTTTTTGTTTTTAATTAATTTTTTTGGTGGTGCTGGGTCTTAGTTGTGGTAGGCGGGCTCCTTAGTTGTGGCTCCAGGGCTCCTTAGTTGCGGCATGCATGTGGGATCTAGCTCCCTGACCAGGGATCGAATCTGGGCCCCCTGCATTGGGAGCACGGAGTCTTATCCACTGTGCCACCAGGGAAGTCCCACACCTGTCATTTCTGCCACGTCCCATTGGCCAGAACAAGTCAAGGTCAGCTCAGATGCAAGAAGTGAGGAAACAGGCTTCACCTCTCAATGGGAAGAGCTGCAGTGTCACGCTACGAGGGCATGGCTACAGGGAGGATGGAGAATTGGGGCCACCTCCATAAACTACCTCAACCTTCCTCTAATCTGCTGTGTACCCTAGGAAGCTCACCTCCATAGAGGCTCACCTTTATGCACCACGCCCCAGAGCCTTCCCCCAGCACTGTCCTGGAGACACCATGCACTTAGACTACAGTGTGAATGACTCTCCCTAGACTGTGCAGTGCACAACTTACACAGCCATATGGTGCTGCCCTCAGTGAACCCAATGATGAGTTTGGGCTGCGTGACGTCTTGAGTATTCCTTCCACTGAGAATTCACAAATGCTTTACACTTCAGACCCGACGGCTTCTCTTATGACTTGACTGAAAAGTCAGTACAGAACACATGTATGTGTGTGCATGTGTTTCCGTGTATATGACGCGTACACTAGGTTGCACACAGTAGGTGATAAATACATCAGTTAGATTTAACTATTTTGAAAAACTGTGTTGGAAATGTGTAAACGTCCCCACCCTATCTCCCTGCCTTTAGACTGCAGCAGACACAGCACACTATCCCACAGAAGCAAGGCTGAGAACTACCAGACTGGTTCATAAAACTTTAAAACTTCAGAGCTAACATTAGAAATATAAAAACATCGGGAAACAAATTCTCCTAACCTAAGTTGGTAGAATTGAAGAAGGGGAGGGGAAAAGTCAGAAGTCGAACCCAGGATACACAGGGCCCAGGGGTGGCCCCAACACCCCCCCTCTGCAGACACAGGGCGGGCTGGTGGGCCCTCACTGCCCATCTGTGACTCCTGGCCCTTCCCATGTGTGAAACTCTATCTACACGAAACCTGAGCCCGCAGCTTGGCCCTCTGGCCCCGCGAGCCAGCAGCTGCGTGCGCTCAGCAGAGGGCTCAGGAAGCCACATTCCGTGTTCCCACCACCCCAGACGATGGTAGTCTGGCAGGGTGGGAAGGGAGGGGCCGCCAGCCCGCTGAGGTTGCAAGAATCTGCCCAGTTGTGAGAATAAGGAAATATTCCAGGATTCGAGTAGCGTTCCGGTTCAGATCCGGGCTTAGAGTTTTCCTGGACATAGCAGGAGAAGTTTTCCGTGTTGATCCATAAAATAATAATAACTTCCATCTACGAGGACCTGTTCTGTGCCCAGCACTGCACAAAACCCCTCACATCTACTTGTTTCCCCTCATAATGACCCTACTGCCCCAATAGGCCATTCCCTCCAGACAGGAATCGTTAATCTTATTTTTAGGAGGAGGCAACTGAGAGAAGTGAGGCAGGTTGCCCAAGGTCACACAGCAACTGATGACTCTGGAGCACATACTGGGACCACCCCATTTTACAGTGGCCCCGGGGGGGCGGCCAGTGGGTCTTAGGGACCGCTAAACCTCCCAGCGCCCCCATGCTGCCCGTGGCGGAGGTGAGTGCCCAGAGGGAGGGTGTGCCTTTTGCCAACTTCTACCAACAGTGACAGACTCATGGGCGACTCCGGCTCCCATGTGATTCCAGTCCAAAAGTCTAGAGACAGCCCTACCAAAAAAGTTTATTATACACACACACACAGTATTGTTTCAGATCTTGGTTTAGATAGACTCCCAGTAAATGCAGAGTAATCCCTGAAGCAGGAACCAGCCCTGACTTAGCGCAGGTCGGTGCCCAGCGGGTGCTCCCTAAGGCAGCCCGAAAGGTCCCCGACCAGGGCAGCAGGCGCACCTGGGCAGAGCCTTCCACCCTGAGCCAGCTGGGGGCCCGGGCTCGGCCACTGCTGGTCTCAGTGTCTTCACCTGTGACACGGGGAGACCCGGGAGGACAGCGGGACAGCAGTTTAGCACGGTGCCCGCAGCTCGGGGCGCCCACAGTTGTTTCTTTAAAAGAGAAGCAACTAAAGGCGGGCAGTGCTCAAAGAAATGAGGGAAGAAGGCCACGACGGGTGTCACTTCTATTAATAGAATGCGGTCCTGGGAGAGCACAGACGCTGAGTCCTCCCACCGGAGAGCTCCCAGAGGCAGCTGCCCCTGATGAAAGGCCATCCTGCAGCCCTTCCCCCAGCGCCCTGCCCTGCAAGCCCAAGTCACCCTGGGCGCGCGCGCGTGCGCGTGCGCGTGTGCGTGCGTGCGGGGGTTGTGTGTGTGCGCGTGCACGCGGGTGTGTGTGCGTGTGCGCGGGTGTGTGTGTGCGTGCATGTGGGGGGGGTGCGTGCGTGCCGGCGTCCACACCATAGCACTTCCAGCGTGGCTCTCGGGAGATCTCTGGAGGTAGTCCCGATTTAAATTGATTTTAGGTGGGGTTGTTCTGAATGAGCCCGCAAATGCAGTTACATGGGGCCTAAAACCCAAACAAGAATCACCCTGGTGCAGGGTCAAGATGGTACTTGAAAGTCACATGCTTCAAAGGCAGATGTTCATCATGACAAAATGAGCCATTCTGAAACCTTAAGCAGTTTCATTAGAAGCACCTTAATACAGCCAATAATTCAGTTTGCAAACTTTAAAGAAGCCTCCTTAAAAAACACAGGAGGTCACGTGTTCTATAACTTTTCCCCCTGCGGGCTTCACCCGCGCTGCTGAGCAGGTATTTACGGCAGCTACAGGGAAGGGCGCCGGCTTCCAAACCAGCTGGTCCTGAGTGAGGCCTCACACACCACACTGCCATTGCTGACCACGTCCTTCTCAGGGCCGAAGGGCCTAGAAAAGGCAAACTGCTCTCAGCGGACACTCAGAACTGCTGTCCGACGGCCACTGGGACTTCTCTTCCACCCCACCCCGCCCAGCCCCAGAATCCTAGGACAGAGCAGAAAGCAAGTCAGGAATCAATTAGGAAAAAGCAGTTTCTCCTTCCCGTGCTGCATCAGAATTCACTGATTTTCTGCAAGTCTGTGGAAGATCAGCGAGGACTGCCAGATCACAGTTTGGGGAAATACAAACCATATTCTAATCCACGTGTCAGAAAAATCAGCGGAGGCTGGGCAGCCCAGACGCAGGTCCCTCCAAGGCCTTCGTTCCTCAGCGCCCGTTCCCTCTGCCTGACATCCTGACATCCTTGACATCCTGACTTTTGAGTTCCTTCTGCCCCACGCTGCTTGGGTTTTTTTTGGGGTTTTTTTTGAAATTTTGAATTTTATTTATTTTTTATACAGCAGGTTCTTCTTAGTTATCTATTTACACATATGAGTGGATACATGTCTATCCCAATCTCCCAATCCATCCACCACCACCCCCCCGACCACTTTCCCCGCTTGGTGTCCATACGTTTGTCCTCTACATCTGTGTCTCTATTTCTACTGCTCTTGTTTTTATAGTTACGTTTTCTCCTGGACTAAAACGCTTAAGAACTTGTTATTCAGTCTTTTTATCTCCAACAGCGCTTTGCACCCTGCAGACAGGTAAACACTTAATAAGTTGGTTTGGTTCCAACGTATCATCCGACCTGTTATGGGTTGGATTGTGACCCCTGAAATTCATATGTTCAAGCCCTAGGCCCCAGGGCTGCTGAACCGTGATCTTATTTGGAAACAAGGTCATTGCCGATGTAATCAGTTGAGGTCATACTGGGGGAGGGAGGCCCTAATCCAATGACTGGTGTCCTTATAAAACGGAAGTTTGGACACAGAAGAGACCCCAGGAGACGCCATGGGAAGACTGGACTTGAGCTGCCCCAAGCCAGGAACCTCGAGAGGCCTCGGGGAGGCCGGGACAGACCCTCCCCACCCCTGCAGAGGGGCGGCCCTGCCCACGCCGCCATCCGGGACTTGTGTCCCCAGGGTGTGAGAGAATGGAGTTCTGTGTTTAAGTGCCTGGTCTGTGGTACTTTGTTACAGCAACCCTAGGAAGCTAAAACACAGCCAACAGCTTAAACCAGTCTGAACACACACGCACACCCAGGGCATCTAGCAGGGCCAGAGGGCAGCACCTGATTTGTGCATTGCACAAACACTGACAGATGGAGTGTCTCCTGGGCAGCATTTTACGGGTTACGGTGTGCTCTGTTTTCCTGGGCAAAGAGAGAGAGAACCAGGTTCCTTGAGTGTTTCGTGGTGAACCAAGAAACTTCATCTGCTGCAGTTACACGTAAAATTAAAGCAGCCTTGGGAATTCCCTGGCCGTCCAGTGGCTGGGACTCGGCTCTTTCACCGCCATGGGCCCGGGTTCAGTCCCTGGTCGGGGAACTAAGATCCCGCAAGCCACGTGGTGTGGCCGATAACTGACTGACTGACTAACTAACTAAATCAAGCAGCCTTTCATGACTTCCATCATCTGAATGTGTCTTCCTAGTCTTAAGGAAGTTGCAGAGGATGGAACATGACTGCCCCTCAAGTTCACCCCCTCTGACTAAGTAGCCCAGGGATGTTTAAAGTGTTAACTCACGAGCTCAGGGCTCACACGCCTCCCCGGAGTCTCCAGCCTTCGTGTGTTTCTCATCACAGGAGGAATGACGGAAGCAAACAGCGTGGGCAGGTCGGCAAAACATCCTGGCCACTACTAGACAAAATCAAAGCAGCGGAGCCTCATACACGAAGATTCAGGAGACCTTGTAACACCCATTTTTCTCTCCCCTACGGCAGAGAACGTATCAGAACACAGCGTTGGCGATAACTCAATGTGTCTCTTTTCACAGCCCCTCTCGTCCCTGGCTGACCTTCCACCTAAAGAAAAGCAGGCTGCGCGAGGGGAACCTCAACAGAAGCACGAGGGGAACCTCCACAGAACGCTTTTTAAAATGAGCAGAACAATCTGAACTGAAACGAACCTGCCCTTCGGTCTTCACCCTCTTCGCTGGCCCTAAAACAGAACAAACCAACAGAATGCATGAAACACACTACGACATGTTTTCTTAATAAAAGGCACATGGGAAACCCAAGCCACCTCGACACTTTTCTCCATTCTGCACTATGCTATCGCCGGCTGAATGGGTCGTGTTACATTTTGTGAATTTGCAAAAGTTAAGCTGCAGGCTGCTTACATCCCGTTAATCAGTCTTCTGTGTGTTCACGTAGCAAACTGGGGTCAAGTTAAGAGCCTTTCAATTCCATGTGAATACTCGGTGAAGTTCCCAAATGTTCCTTTTTAAGGAAAAACGTCCTCAGACTAACATTCCCACATTCGGTGAAGGCTGTTCAGCGTGTGAGCTCTCTGGCAGACGTCATTCAGTGTGCACGCAGACATCGGAAAGTTCAACTAAATAACTCTTCTTGGGAAATGGAAAATGCTCGTGACATTTCTAAAACCCAGGGTTTCCAGAGGTGGAGAATGGCTAACAGTTTACTGTCCAAACCTACATTCATACCACAGAGAATCGGTAGCTCTGTCTCTAATTTGCTACTTTGACGTTGAACTTTCACTGTGACTGTGTCCCTCTAAACAAACCAGTTGGGGCCCGGGGGGGAATAAAAGGGTAGTTACGCTATAAGAAGTTTCAAATGACCACAGTTTTAGAACATGTTGGGTTGTTTCAGTTTGGCTTCTGCAAATTAAACATGTTAATCATTCCTCTCTTTGTTGTTTCCGAGATGAAAGGAATGCTACAGTTTTCTAAGAAAATCTTTCTACATTTAAAAGAAAGTGATTATTGAAGTCTGCCGGTCAGTATGAATGCAGTTAATATGCCAAGTAACATATGCATTGATAATGACATGTTTTTATCAAACAGCCTCCGAAGTTTCTTAAAGCTTCACTTTTAGAAATGGAAGTCTTTCACATAAGCCTATTTTGGTAAACTTAGCATGCATTTTCAATGCCTTTCAACATCTGTCTTTTATTACCAGAGGTCCTGATATCCAGATGACAGCGGAGTATTCTGAGCGCCTGGAAAGATAGAGCTGCTCCTTATTCTTGCCTTAAATCATAATTTTATTGTGACATCAGGTTCATTTAGAAGCAACATTTTTATCTCCTGGACAGACAGGCAGCTGTTCACTCTAAAATGCAGGTTCTGTTTTCATAAATATGTTCCTAAAACTAGTAGGCGTACACAATTCATATTAAATAAAATCTTTTCTGACCTTTTAAATGTAGTGTCAGAACATGGGCAACTTAAAAGTTTAAACAGTTTACTTTTTAAAGTCACCTAATTAACATTTTATTATTAGCAAATTGATACTGTGCGTTTCGGGCCAATACACCCCATTTAAAAAATTAAATAGTTTTTCCTAATTATGCTGCACTTTAATTTCTACATTTAACACCATTTAAGTAATTGTTGATCCTAAGATTATGTACTGGCAAAAAGACTGGGATAAGACTCTAGTGTCTTTGAATACAGGGATCCACCGTTTTAAAAAGCGCTCTCTCCACTCGCCCCTGCTTTGTCAGCTGAGCCAGAGGAAAGCAAACTTGAATCACTCAGGAGTTGCAGCCAGGGTTCACCCTCCAGCCCCGAGGAAACCACAAGTCACGAAGAGGAGAAGCAGGGTCTGTAGGACTAGGGATTCTGTTCAAAATCAGGTACGAACCTGAAACTGAAATCTAGGACTTTAAGCCAGGCTTGAAGTATGCCAGGGTTTTCCAACCCTGTGTCTGCCATCCTTTGGGCTTGGAGACATGAGCATTCTTTCATGGGGAGGGCAGTAAATCATTTCACAACCCAGCCCTCAGCTACTGATACATGCATCCTTTAAAAATGCATAGCAATTGGTCAATTAAACAGAGGGCGAAACTCTCCTACGATACCACCAACAAAAGCTGTTCAAACAAAGCCTGGGAGGACGCTTTGCACGGCGGTTTTCTGCTCAGGTCACAGAGAGGGGCGACTCCTCCTTCGGGCGGGGCAGAGCGGAGCTCCCCGTCCCTCCCGGCCTCCCCGGGGCCGTTCCCCTTGAACGCGGCTCGGACCCCTCCCCAGCCGGCCCCGCACACAATGGCGCCCCGAGCGGGATCCCGCCACCGGGTCCTCGCGCCAACAGCGCGCCCCCCGCGCGGGCCGCGTTCCCGGGTCCGCGCACAAAGGAGGCGCGTGGGCTCCTCCGCGCCCCGCGCTCTCCCGGCCCGCGCGGCCACCAGGTGCCGGCGCCAGCGACCCCGCGCCCGAGCGCCTCCGCGCATCCCGGGCCGCGGCGGGGGCAAGGTGGGGCGCGGGGCCTCCAGCCGCCCGCGGCGCCCGCCGCCGGGCCTCCCAACGCCCCGGGCCTGGCCGCCGCGGGGGCACGGGCCGGGGGGCACTCACTTTCTCGATGGTCCCGGGCAGCAGGCGCTCCAGCAGCCTGCAGAGGACCACCCCATCCTTCAGAGACGCCTGCAGGAAGCCCTCCGGGTCCGAGATGGTTTTCTTGGGCGACTCCAGCACCCCCAAGGTAATGAGCCACGTAACGGTCTGCTCGGCGGAATTCATAGCGGCGGCGCGCCCGGCCTCCCCGCGCCGCGAGCCCGTCTCGGCGCCGTTCACCTCGGAGCGGCCGCGGCCCGGCCGGCTGCGCCCACCGCCCCCTCCTCCTGCTCGCCCATGGAGAGGCCGGCGACGGCGATTGGCTCGGGCGGCGCCGCGGTCCGGCCGGCTCGCGCTCCCTCGCGTGCGTCCTGGCCGACTGTCAAGTGCCTTTTCATTAGATGCACATGAACCTGCGGCGGCCGCCCGGCGCCGCCCCCGCCGCCGCCTCCCGGCTTCCAGCCGCTGCCGCCGATGACATCACCGAGAGGAGAAGAAAGACGCCGCGCTGGAGCGGCCCCGGGCCTCCCGGACCCCGACCCCCGGCCGCCCCGGCACCCGGCGGCCGCACACGCGCCCCCGCGCTCGGGCCCGCCGCCGTGCGCCCTCCGCGCCCCGGCCGGCTGTGCGCGCGCGTCCCCACCTGCGCCGCCGGGTGCCGGGCCCCCGCCCCAAGGGCCCGATGACCTCCAGCAGGCGACAGCCCGCCGGCCGGGAGGGCTCTACGGGCCTCCCAACCCGCGGGCCGCGCGCGCCCTTAACGGATGGCGCCTGGCTGGGCCCAAGCGCAGCCCCCTGGGACGCGAGCACCCGGCCAGGCTCTTCTCGTTGTCCTGTCCCTTCTGCTTCCTTCTTCCCTCCTTGGAAGACTTGGAATCCTTTCCTTGTATTCTTAATTCATGAGTGTTTAAATTATTAAGTGCTTCCCAGAATGCTCTTTTTATTTTTGCCGGTTTTATTTCAAGAGGTAGGGGGTGAGGGGAGCTGCAAACGACACGCTTGCTTCTCTCCGCTACCTTGCAAGCCAATAATTACAGAACACGGTGATAATTAAGTCTGTAACCAGATGGGTCTAATTCGGGGAGGAATTGATTTTCCTGATACTGCTGCGATCCGTGGGGACGTGGACGCCCCGGAGCGCGGCGTGGCCAGTGTCACGTGTGCCCCCTGCCGGGAGGACGGTCCACAGCGCGTGTGACCTCCCCGGCCGGGAGGGGGCCGCGGGCCCACTCTCCAGGACCAGAAACCTTGGAGCGGCTCCACTTTAAACTGATGCTGATGTTTCAGACACTGTCAGAGGAAGGTCAGGAAAACAGCAGCGCCTGAACTGGGTGATGATGGGGAAGGAAGGACTGTGAGAACAGCCCAGTCCTAACAGGCCGCTTGGCCAGATCGCACGGTGGGCAAGAGATGCGCAGTTGGAGACCCGGCTGCGAACCCACGCGAGGGCCAGACATAAAGCGCTCAGACATCCCACCGCCAGGCAAAGAAGAAGCTTCTTCGAATCAGGAATGACCCTGACACATGTACATGCTAAGGAAGGGAGAGAGAGTCTCCTTAAAGAAGGACCGCGAAGGTGTGCACGTGTGTCCATTTGCTCTGCCCTGTACCCGAGTGCCTTTCCTGTTTGCTTGCTGTGACTCTGCCCTGGCAACTTACAACAGCATTTGCAGTCACCCACAGAGAGCTTACTGTGTGCCGGGCGCATATATTAATCTCATTAGTGACAAAAGCTAGAAAACGTGAAGATTTCAAAAAACAGAAGCTTAACTCTCCCCTTCCTCTGCTTGCTTTTGCAATTGTGAATTGCATTTATTTCCAGCTTCGAGTTAAGCGGTCCAGTTTCCTTTCCACGTGAGAACACAAAGTGATTTGAAGAGCAGTACGAACTCTGGATTATAAGGGCCACGTGTTCGGTGGTCACAGCTCCCACTTCCTGAGCTCCCAGTGTCTCCCAGCGCTTGCTCCCTGCTTCGTGTGGCATAATCACGACGACAGCCTTAGGGAGTCTCTCTCATCGTCCCCATTTTACTGGTTGCACATCCCACAAGTGGTGAAGATGGACTCAAGCCTGGGCTCTGCAACTCCAGGACCAACCCGCCTCGCCCATTGTCCAGACCGCTTCCCTCTACACTTTCTGGGAAACAGGACGATTCACAGCTCCGTCAAGTTTTGTGCCCAAGGACACTTTATCAACAGAAGGGTGTTAACCCAAGAGTAGCTGTTCACTGAGATTCCTGTTTACTCTCATTCCTGCTGAATTGGACACGTGATTTAGAATACAGTCATTACAATTCCAGATTCCATTAAATTAGGTCTGGCGCTTATCATCTGGTAAACAAGAGTAAGATTCAACTTGACTCAAGGAAATGGTCCTGCAGAAAGGCAGCTCTAGGGAGTGGCCTTAGGTGGCCAGTGAACCTGGCAGCCAGTCATTGTCAGAAGGGGGACCCAGAGGCCACCTGCTATAACTGGTCTTGGAAGTCCCTGAACGTTTTAATGCTTTATAGCGACTAGTGGCATTCTTTTACCTTGGATGTACATTTATTTCAAAAAAGCTTATTTGGAAGGTATTCTAGAAAGTAACATTGTTCAAAGCTAGGCGTTTGGGGGACTTCTCTGGTGGTCCAGTGGTTAAGACTTCACCTTCCAGTGCAGGGGGTGCGGGTTCGATCCCTGTTCAGGGAGCTAAGATCCCACGTGTCCTGTGGCCAAAAGACCAAAACACAAAACAGAAGCCATATTGTAACAAATTCAATGAAAGGCTTTAAGAATGGTCCACATCAAAAAAAAAAATCTTAAAAATAGCTAGATGTTTTTAAGGGTTTAATTGAGCTGAGTATCCAAGGTGAGCATTTGGTTAAACTTAACATTTTTCCAAGCTCCTATTACAGAGGACACGTGCTGTGGAGGAGAACTCATTGTTCTGGTGGGCTGGCATGAGTGAAGGTTGTTGTTGGCGGAGGACTCTGGCCTTGCCTCTGGAGGCCCTTTGGCGCACCTAAGGATCATGGAAGGGCTCTCAGGTCAGGCGTGTGTCCTTCGCTTCCCTCATTTCTCACGAGGGAACGTCAGCCTCATGTCCAGCCTGGCCGGCTGTTAATGCCCGATGGCCACACGCAGGCCATTGTTAGGGGTTCACCCACACATAGCCCCAAACCAGGAGCTACCCAAGGCTCAGCTGAACTGTGCTAACTCAGTTGGAGGACGGTGTTACAAAGATGTTAAAATCTACCCCAGCCTGAAGCCAGACGGACAGATGGCTGTTTACCTGGCCATCAAACCCCGTAGAGTCGCTTTTGTTGAATTGGACCATCACCTAGATTGAAAAATGCAGCAAGAAGCAGTCCCATGAAGCTCACTCTATCTAATGTAAGTATTACCAACGGCCTCAGTTTCTCAAGCAGTGTACTATTTATTTGGCATATATATGGTCAAATGCTAAAAATTAAAGATGCAAGGCAGGAAAAAGCATTTTCTGAACATATATAGCTGAGAAGCTACTCAGGACAGGAAGACATTTACAGATATAGTAATCATGACACGTAATGTCAACAAGACGCGTATCCTGGTTTGGGTCCTGGAGCAGATCCTGCGCCACCTTGGGTGAACATAGTTCACTTGGGGAGTGATCCCAGGGAGGACAAGTGAAGAAAAGGAGAAAGTGACCCAAAGGTGTGCAGTGAGCAGCGGGGCTCAGCTCCCCCAGGAGCCTTGAGAAGCAAAGTGGATGCTGTATCAGTCAGGGCTCTCCAGAGAAACAGAACCAGTAGGATATGTATAAAGACATTTATTACAAGGAATCGGCTCACGTGATTACAGAAGCTGGCAAGTCGAATCTGCAGGTGGGCCTGCAGGCTGGAGACGTGCAGGAAGCTGACGATCAAGCGTGAAGACATCTGTTGGAGAGTCTTCCCTTACCTGGAGGAGGACTGGTGTTTTTGTTCTATTCGGGCCTTCAACTGATTGGGTGAGGCCCACCCATATTGGGGACGGCAATCTGCTTTACTCAGTCTACCAATTCAAACGGTAATCCCACCCAGCTGTGGCGCCAGAGGTGCGTTAACAAGCTGGCTACCGCTGGCGGCATGTGGGTCCCTCTGGGGCCCTGTATGAGATTCTTGCCGTGAACAATAAAGCACCACAAACCTGGGGGCTCAAAACAACAGAAATGGATTCTCTCACAGTCTGGAGGCTGGAAGTCTGAGATCCAGGTGTGGGCAGGGTGGGCTCCTTCCGAGGCCGTGAGGGAGGACCTGCTCCAGGCCTCTCCCAGCTCCTGGTGGTGGCGGGCCATCCCTGACCTTCCTTCCACCTCCTGGTGGTGGCGGGCCATCCCTGACCTTCCTTCCAGCTCCTGGTGGTGGCGGGCCATCCCTGACCTTCCTTCCATCTCCTGGTGGTGGCGGGCCATCCCTGACCTTCCTTCCAGCTCCTGGTGGTGGCGGGCCATCCCTGACCTTCCTTCCAGCTCCTGGTGGTGACGGGCCATCCCTGACCTTCCTTCCAGCTCCTGGTGGTGGCGGGCCATCCCTGACCTTCCTTCTTGGCTTGTAGATCCATCCCTCCAGTCTCTGCCTCTGTCTTCACATGGCATTCTCTCTTTTTCTGTGTCAGTGTCCAAATTTCCCTCATTTTATAAGGATACCAGTCACCAGATTAGGGCCCATTCTCATCTTAACTTGATTACGTCTGCAAAGATCCTATTTCCCAATAAGATCACATCCAGAGGTACTGGGAGTTAGGACTTGAGCATATCTTTTGGGAGAGAAAATTCAACCCACCATAGTACCCTTTGAGAAACCAGGACCATGCCTGCCCCAGACATATCCCACCAGAGGAAGGGGAGGCCAAGCTTCCTATCACGTGACATCAAAGCAAGTACGAAATCTCAGAATCTCTCTTTAGATGATGCTCGGATCCATGGGAGATTCTGGTGGTGTCATCCCGATCCGTCCATGATGAATCTCCCCGTCCCTGTCATTCGTTTCAGGAGCTGTCAATAATTCCCTCCCAGATTCCATATTTCACTTGGAATTGCCATGGCTTGACGTCCCTCCGATACTTATCAGCTGGAATTCTGTAAAGAGGCCCTGTTATTATACAGATAGTTCCTACAGGACAGAGAAGATAAACGCTTATTTTCTGCGTTTACCAGTTTTCAGGGTCATGGGTTGATGCTGTAGCATCCTGCCGAGGAGACCGATGATTTTTGTAAGTTTCATTATGAATTACGGATCTTGGAAAACATACTCGATGCATTTCAGCTTATCTCCCTCTTCCTAGGTTCTCTTTTTTGTACGTTTGGGAGATGCTTCTCCGAGAGTCGCTCACATTTCTGAATATCTGAGCAGAAGTAGTGATAGCTTTTGTCCTATCTTGTCAAGAGTGTTTTAGACCAAACACCAAGCCCTTTGAAGATAGAGATATGGTCCCCTCCTGGGCAGAGGACAAACCTGCTTGCTGACCAGGAGATTAAAAGTAAGGTCTCCTCCGGGACGAAGTTCAGGCAGGTTCACTTGCAGTCCCTATAAGATCGGGGTTTGCTAAGCTGGGGTTCCTCAGCTGTGACACAAGCCCACCGTGTGTGTGGCGCCCACCTGAGCCCAGGGTGCATTGCCTTGGACTTGGGAGCAGGGGGCCCTGGTGAGAACCTGAGGCCTATGCTGTCTGCCCTGCCAAGTCACGTATCCTTTGTCTCTGACCCGGGAGTCTTGTGTCTTCTGCCAGCGCCACGAAACTCTGGCTTAACTGTGTTAGCTTTTGAGTAGGTTAAAAATCCCAGATCCGTTATAGTTCTTTATGGTGCTGTTACTCATTTCCCAAGATTAGTTATCAATTACCCTTTTATTTTGTTCTGAATATGGCTTTCACTGTGTCCCATGAGTTTTATTAGAAAGTACTTTCTTTTTCATTGCTCCCAAGAGGATTTGCAATTTCCCTTTTGAGTTCCTCCTTGAGCAAATCTTTTCTAGGAATATGGTTCTTAATTACCAAGAAATTGAGAGTTTGTTGGCCATTGACTGTGATTAGTCAGCTGAGCCTATGAATCTCTGCTTTTCAAAATGTGCTAAGATTTTAAACGTCCCATGAACTTAAAAGGATGCATATTCTCTGTTCAAGAGATTATATACTTATATGTATTATGTAAGGTTTTGTGCTTTTTTAAAAAGAACTTTTTATTCCAAAATAATTTTAGACCCACAATAGGTTGCAAAAATAGTACAGAAGGCTCCCAGGTAGCTTCACCCAGCTTCCTTCAAAGATAACATCTCACACAACCAGAGAACAGTTCAAAGCAAGGGAGTTGACATTGCTGTAAGACTATCAGCTAACCTACAGACATTATTGGATTTCACCAGGTTTTATATGTATTTTTTGTATGTACTTCTATCAACTCCACCGCGTGTGTAGGTGGTGTCATCACCACCACAATTGGGCTGCAGAACTGATCCACTACCGCAGCAAAAGTCCCTGCCGCTGTCCCTTTGGAGTCACACTCTCCCCCGCTGAACTGTTGAGTCTTGTCCCGCCTTTCCTATGAGATACATCTAGTTGTCAAAGACATAAACGTTAAGATCAAGTTTTCCCTAAATCTCAAGTCACACATTTGAGATGTTCAAAGCACAGGTTAATTGAAAACGTTTATCTTTTTTTTTACAAATTATGCCTTAAGTCAATTAGATTGTGTAAAGAGCATAAATGGGTTTATTTTTTGTGCCTCATTGACAGTGTCTGGTTTTTTTAAATAAGAAAATAAGTCCATTCATGTTTAGTGTACTGACTGATAGACTTTATTTTGTCCCTGTTATTTTAAATAGATTATTTTTTACTTTACTTTACTTTTCCTCTTCTATGTGTTGACTGGTGTGTTCAAATGGCTCTTCATTCCATTTTTTGTCCATTGTTTTCAAATTCAAAATTGCATCATCGTTTTCCCTTTAACAAATGGTTATCTTTCCTATCTTGGCTTGTAGTCAGGCTCGTATACCCTTACTTTTTACGGTGAGATGCCATGACAAACTATTTCCCCACCAATACGCTCTGTTTTCTACCTGCTCACCACCCGCCCCATAAGATGAGACTTGGGGGACTTCCCTGGTGGTCCAGCAGTTAAGACTCTACGCTCCCAGTGCAGGGGGCCCGGTTCGATCCCTGGTTGGGGAACTAGATCCCGAATGCCGCAACTAAGGATCCTGCATACTGTAATGAAGATTCCGTGTGCCACAACTAAGACCTAGCGCAGCCAGATAAATAATTTTTTTTTTTTTAAAGATGAGACTCGGAGAATGCTTGTGCCACCTCCTCTTCATCTGCCTCAACCCCGCGCTTTCACAGAAACCACTGGAGAGCTTTGCCTGCTCCCCTTCCTTTACCCCAAATGCCCATATTTTGCAATCAGTCTAGCTATCTATTGTAGGATATACCTTCTTTTCCAGGAGTCTTTATTGAGCACTTGTATTATACACATGGGCGTGTGTGCGTGTGTGTCTATATGTCACTGCTCATCACCACTTGTTTACCCCTCCCTTCATGCATTCTAAGGTTTGTGTGCTGTTGGTGTCATGTCTCAGATATCTACCTCTAACAGGGCACAGGTGATAGACTATTTTATTTCACCCATGCATGTAAAAATACCTTTATCCCCCAACAGTGAATGGGACCTTGGCTGGGTATAGAATTACTAGGATGAGTCCTCTTTTGATCCTAGTATCTGGGTGGAATACTAGGGTGGAAGTATCCCATCCAGGTGCTCTCCCATTGTCCCGCAGCTTCTAGTGTTGCAGAGTGGGAGTCTGCTAGTCTGATCCTTTTATTCTCTGTAGGTAACTTTTTCTTTTGGTCTAGAAACTTGTAGGATTTTCCTCTTTATTGTTAGAGATTAGGATTTTCATCAGGATATGATCAAGGTGTGTGTGTGTGTGTGTGTGTGTGTGTGTACTCCCCGTGTGTGTGTGTGTGTGTGTGTGTGCGTGTGTACACACACATGTATTTATCCTCATTCTTGCCTGGACCTTGATGGCCTTTTCAAACTCCTGACTCGCATCTCTCTGCAGCTTAGGGAAATCTTCTTAAATTACTTATATTTAATACCTTTCCTTCTTCTCCTCTTTTTTTTTTTTTAAACATCCTGGAGCCTCTCTTATTTTCCTGTTAACCCTTCTTTACGTATTTTCAATGTTGCTTTTTTCCCCTCGTGATTTCTATTCTATATTTTTCCTCTGTGCTTTGAGGTATGTCTTCCATTTTATATTCTAGTCCAACAATGTGGGTGTTCTCCTCCGATTCAGCAATTACATTTTTCTTTTAGATTCAGGAAGTCATTTTTGTGTTGTACTTGAAACTCCTTAAGCCTCTTTTTGTCTCATGTTTATAATTTTAGGAAAGAAAGTATATTTTGAGAGGAAACATACTCCCCTTCGCAATAAGGGGATCTATGGTGGCTAAAATGATTGTTGCATGATTTTGTGGCCCAAGCAGAGAACTAACGGGAGATTCAGGAGGTTCCTGGGGATTGGCAGCCCTCTCTTCTCGTTTCACAGCCACTCTTAGTATTTCCGCCCTGTTCAAACGCTTCACTCTGATTCTGCATTCCCTTCTTTCTGGAACGTGCGTGTCGTACTAACTCAGATTTGCAGTCTGTTTGTCACACTGAGCTCTTGCCCGTCCTCTGGACAGTGTTCTGCTAACCTCCCCCTCTTTGCCATCTCCTCTCTCCTCCACTGGTCCCTTCCTGTCCTCCGCTAACACATCCTTGGTTCTCCCCACCCTCTCACCCATCACCCCCACCGCACTCCCAGCCTTTAGGGATCCCTCCAGCACCCCATCCTCCCCTCACCTCACTGTCCTGTGATCTCCTTCCCTGCACCAATCCCTCACCCCCCGTCACCGTGCACTGAGTGAGTCTCTGTCACGGGTTCATGGAAACAAAGCACAGTTTATGTTGGGCACAGAGTTAACTCTCTGGCTGGTATCAGAACCTCACCGGGGCTGAAAGGCTTCCACACCTTTCTTATCTCCAGGAGGAGAATGAATCCGAGGTTCTCAGGCAGGCTTTTCACACTGGCTCTGTAAGGTCTTGGGGTTAAGAAGCCCTTTGAGATCTGATGGAAACTAAGAAACCCTCCTTGGAGGCAGGGAATGTCAGAGGGCTGTGGGATTCCCTGGAGTGTGTCCACGGGCCTCAGGTCAAGACCATGCTGGCTCGAGAGCAACTGTGAGCAGAAGACACACACGCCTAACAGCTTCTGTGGCTGAGCAAACCTACTTAGACAAAAGCAACAGGCACTAAGATTAAACTATTCCAGTCATTTTTGTTTGTGTAAATTGTGATGAGGTTGTAATAGACAAGGATTTTAGAAAACAGAATGTTTCACAAATCTGTTTCTTCCCTCATGTGAAGTTACTTTGGGGATACCAGTGGGTATCGTTCTCAGTGCCCCCGCCTGAATATTATATAAAATATATACAAAACACCAGAGACAGGAGTAGATCTGGGTGCCAGGGCTCTGTGAATCTGCTATAAGCCTGAAATAAACAGTGACCCTAAAAGTAGGCGGTGCTTTGATTTTTATTTTAAAATACCCATTGATTTTTTTTTAACCTATATTTCCTGCAAAACCTAAAAATATTTTTCTGTTGAGAAGTACTTTTTGAAAAAGAACAGAAGCCAACAAATAAATATTTGGTGGCGTAATTAGCTGCTGTCATATTTTATACGAGCGCAACAAAATCCATCTTACATGGACATTTTTTGCTTTATAAATGGTTTCATCCATTTGGATGTAAAGTCTACTTCCAAAAGGAAATTTTTTTTTTTTTTTGCGGTAAGCGGGCCTCTCACTGTTGTGGCCTCTCCCGCTGCGGAGCACAGGTTCCGGACGCGCAGGCCCAGCGGCCGTGGCTCAGGGGCCCAGCCGCTCCGCGGCATGTGGGATCCTCCCGGACCTGGGCACGAACCCGTGTCCCCTGCATCGGCAGGCGGACTGTCAACCACTGCGCCACCGGGGAAGCCTGGAAACGTTTTTAATTGCCCCATTTTCTGTCCTTTTGACTTATTGCAGAAAAAAGCACCTCAAATGAATCATGGGTTTGATTAATTGGAACCCAATTTTTAGAAGCCACAAATTATTGAAGATTGAAAATAGAGAAGTCCCTTAGGGAACAAGGCCTTACGTGCTTATCCAGTTACTAAACTTCATTAAGATGCTGCCTGAACAGTGAGCGAATTAGCCTGGTGTGGAAAAGCCTCAGTCCCCACAGAGCAGTTTCTGATGGAGAAGGTCCTCTTAGCTCACGGAAACCAAGCAGAGAGGAAGGTGATGAAGTAAAATGTGGATTCACAGCAGAGTTGAGAAAATACGGCTGGAATTACGAGTCCAGTAGAACAGGAATCAACCACAAGGATCAAGAATGGGGCTTCCCTGGTGGCACAGTGGTTGAGAGTCCGCCTGCCGATGCAGGGGACGCGGGTTCGTGCCCTGGTCTGGGAAGATCCCACATGCCGCAGCGCAGCTGGGCCCGTGAGCCACAGCCGCTGAGCCTGCGCATCCGGAGCCTGTGCTCCGCAACGGGAGAGGCCACAGCAGAGAGGCCCGCGTACCGCAAAAAAAATAAAGAAAGAATGGTGGTGGAGCAGATGGAGAGGCCCAGAGCACAGGCTGGCAGGGATGTTGCAGGGACACGTGGTTTGGGTACCAGGTGACCTCACTGGAAGGTGGAGATGGCCTCCGAGTAAAGGGTGAGGGTTAGGATACACGTCCAGTGAGGGGAACGTAACACAGACACACGTGCTTTCATAGCAGCAGCGTCTATTAACGTAAGAAGCAGGAAGATGTTCACATGATTGGGAAAGAGCTTGGCAAACATCCATGAGATAGGAAATGCGAAGAGTGGGAACCAAGTGTGTATGAACTAAAGCCAGATTGTGGCCACCGTGACTGCTGAGCAGTGGGACAGGGCCGCAGGGACCGCTCGGAGGAGCTGGGATGCTGTACATGAGCGTGTAATCATTCCCAAGGTCGGGAGACAGCCCGGGGGTTGCCACCGTGCGATGGTGCCTGGGGACACGCGGATAGAGAGCGGGACTGCCTGGTTCCCTAGAAAGGGGTCCTCCCTGCCCCGGGGCTGCTGCACCTGCAGTGCACCCTGGTCGGCTGGCCCAGCAGGGCTGGAAGGTGGCACGTTGCGCTCACTGCCCCTGCCACCCCTGCACCAGGCGTGGGCTGCTGCCCGTCTTCAGTTCTGCCCGCACTCCCAGCTGTCCGGGCACCACCCCGCTGGGCAGACCCTGGCCAGAGGGCTGAGCCTCTGGGCCGCCCACCACAGCCCCGTGTCCCTCCCGCGTCCCTCTCACAGCCCCCCTGCCCCTCCCCCCAGCACCCCTGTGCCTCGGCCATCCTCCCACTCCTCCTACTCGGCAGCGCATCCCGTGGACTCATCCTGTCCGTTCGGACAGCCTGTGTGGCTTCATCCTCCTGCAGCACCCGGGCTGACACAGGATCCTGGAGAGTGAGACATCCAGTCCAAGTCAGGCCTAGGGTGGTGTAGACACAGGGAGCTGAGGACGGTTCCACAGGAGATACAGAGCAGGGCTGTGTGGGGTAGGATAAGAGCCTACCGGAAACGTCGACAAGCAAAGGGAAGAAACAAGGGCTGCTGCAGAGAAACGCCTGGTAGGGATCCCACATTCTAAAGTAAGGTGCTGGGGGCGCCCGGAGCCAGGGTGCTGCCAGCCCCCCTCATCCCGGCCGAAAAGGGGAGGCCGGGAATCGGGGGGGGTCAGAGAGAGCTGGGGAGCCTCCTCTGGAAGGGGGGGCCGAGACTCTGCCCGAAGGCAAGAAAGGGCACCTGGGGCCACTCAGAGCTTCATCCACTCCCCGGGTTGGGGGTGTAGCGACAGGCACCCAAGCTGACTCATCTGAGCGGTGAGACCGGCGCTGGACCAGGACCCTGTGTCCGGACTTGGTGCCTCAGAGAGGCTCACCTCTGAAGCAGACCTCTGGAGAGGTGAGGTGACAGCAACAGTGTGGTCTCGGCGGGAGGAGGGGGTCCTTCTGAGGCTCAGGAACAGGCCAGGTGCACGCCAGGGACCTGCAGGCAGGAGGTTCCCTCGGGGCCATCTCAAAGGACCCACCCGGGGCCCTTCTGTTGGCAGGAGGTACCAATCCCCATGCAAGCGCGTGGCAGGGGAGGGGAGGGGATCCAGGTGGGAACCTGCTAGAAGCACAGCGCCCCTACCCCTCTGCATCCTGGGTCACGGTTGGGACCAGGCTGGGGGAGGAGAGCGGTTTCTAGCTGAATAAGAAGTGGAAGCCTTCATAGTAGAGTGGACCGGGAATTTTTTATGCCCCAAAAATGTGATCCTTTGTTAACACCTGACAAGGACCAGAAAAGCGACGCCCTCTGCCCTAGATCTCTTGCAGCGTGTTTCTGGGCTGCCCGCAAGGAGAGGGCAGACAGAGCGGCTTAAAGGGGCTGGAGAGAAGGAATAAAGGCTCTTTCCTTTTTCATCCTACTGAAGCCAACTTATTAATAAACTGCAGACTCTCTTCCGTGAAAGAGAACGTTCTGACAACATGGGATGGTCAGCACGAAGCTGGAACGTGGGCGCATGAGCAGGAAGCTGTCCTGGGCTCGGGACCAGAGGGGTGGGCGTGGCCAGGGACAGGGGACCGAGGGGGCACTGGGCGCGAGGGTCGTGCTCCCAAGAGGGGACTCCTGTGCGGCGAGGAGACCTGAGGGCTGGTCCCCACACGCCACGCGCCACCTTCTGGCTTAGTGAACAAGCTGGCGTTCCGAGTGTGCGCCTGGAGGGTGTGAGCCACCCTTTCTGCCCACGGCCAAGGTCTGGTTTCTGGTCCTGGAAGTTTGGGTCCACGCTTCAGAGTGTTTCTACAGGTAAGTAACCACGTGCTGGCAAGACTGCTCTGCCCCGCCCTGGGCTGAAAACGGGCCCTGCCCTCTTGTTTCTCCTGTGAAGAGTTCGACACTGGCCTGGGGTGGGGAGACTGGGACCCCCCGGCGGGCTTGCAGCCAGTGGTGGCGAGCGGCGCACACCCTGCGTCTGGCCTCTCTCGGCTCTTTGTCATTAACCAGGGGGAGTACGCCTGTCCTGGGCACCACGGAATCCCTCCATCCTCTAAGGGCTGGGTGGCTGGTGGGTATGAGGGTGTCGGGGAAAGAGGCGGGGGTGCGTGTTTCAACACAGACCCAGGAGCAAGAGAACCTATCTTCAGTCATAGCAACCCTTACCTTATTCCGTACGAGGCAGTCTGCAGCTTCTGAACAAGCTGATAGGATGGGTAAACGTATTGGATTGACCTACTGGTCAGCTCAGTGACTTTTCTGTCATGTAGAAGAAAACTCAAGCTATGTGGGCAATCTTCATAATGAGGATATACCAAAGCTAAGCTGTGTACACCCATTTTTACATAAGGAATTTATTAGTAACCTAGACGTCCAAAACCCAGACTCACGGAATGAGACTTGAAATTGGCACAGTAAATTATTCTCCCTGTGCCTGTATATCTTACAGCTTAATAGTTTTTAATGTTCTGTCCTCAAGCTAATGTTTACTGTTACAAAATAACAGATGCGTCCAGCACAGGTGCACTTACAGCCGTCCTGAGGCCGGGAGACCCTCGGGTCAGCTACTTGAGAAAAGGGGAAGCACTTGTATCCAGACACGGCTGGTTGCTGATGTGTTTGGTACTGGCCCTGTCACACCCCAAAACCCAGCCACCACACCAGGTATAAGCTGGGGTTCGGAGCAGTGGTTTTCATATACTTTTACTTATGAAAAATTAGTATAGCCTTGCAAACTTTTAATTTGATTTCTAAAAGTTTATTTGTAAGTTAAAATTGTTGCAAAGGGTGTAATGTTCAGTGTGTCATAAACACTGGCTTAAAAATAAAATCAGGTCACTCCTTTAATGGTATTCAATGGAATCTCTAACAATAAAAATTATAGTTAGAGATGAACACCCACCATATCCATTAAAAAATGCACTGATTAAAAAAATGCACTGACAAGTTCTTTAAAAGTCTAATTTTACTTTTTCCCCTTAAAATTGTATGTTTTAATATACTTTCTCCACAGAAAGTGGAGTATATTGACACAACTTCTGACCAGTATAGTATGGCAATGTCTTTCACAATTATAAAAGCACACTTTAAATCAGTAATTCCACTTCTAGGACTTTAAATTTAACCTTCAGATATATTCTCACCAAATGTGAAATAACACATGTAAGAGGTTACTTATTATAGCATTATTTGTAATAACAAAAATTAGAAATAATTAATTGCCTTGGAGCCCTAAAAAGAAAAAAAAAAAAGAGAGAGAGACACTAAACGCCCGGATACGATATCCAAAAATAAGGGAAACAGGCAGGCTGTACAACAAGTGTAATGTGTGCTGATGTTGCCGTTTGTCTGATGTAATACACTTTTAATCTTAATGTAATATACTTGTATATTAGAAAGACTTTTACTAATCACTCGAGTAGACTTCTCTGCATACAAAATACAGATATAAATAGAAATACATATTATTAAATGTGATCAAAAAGCTGTAGGTGTCAAAAACATTTATTCTAGATTGTATCATTATAATTTTTTTTAGTTCACCACTGATGAGAACAACGCAGCATACCAATTTTTATAACTGAGTATTAAGTATAAAAAACTACTTCTGGAAATGATGGAGATGGATGGGGCCATTTTACTTTTCGATTAATTTACGGATGCGAGTATAAATAGTTCCTATCGCCAGCCTGAGACAAAGGGCATTTTTGTTAAAGGTTTCTCCCTTGCTGTGGAAATGTGACCTTGGGTTAACTTCCCAGCTGTGCTCCCCTGAAAGCTTTATCCGGGTGTCACCTGTGTCACCAGGTAACATCGCTTATGATGGAAATCACTGCCCTGCCTCTGGACTGGGGGCCCCAGCGGGGTGACACCTAACTGGGCGTGTCGGCGCCCCGTGTATTACAAGACCTAAAATTCCACGTGCTGCCTTGATGCCTTTGAGGCTCACGGGGCCCCAAAGGTCTGATCATGAGCTGCCCTGTCCTCGCCAGCTGTGCCCCCTGCACCCCCCCCGGCAGGAAAGGCCCCCCTCCCGGCTAGTTCCCCCACCAGCTGGAGCAGCTGCACCCCGCCCCCCCACCCCCGTCCTCAACCTCCCTGCCCGCCCCTGGGATTATTCAAACAAGTCAGTCGCGTCCCCCTCGGGAGCCAGGGGTCACCAGCGTCTTGTTACTGCGGGGTCTGCCTCTCCCAGCCCCCTGATTCCTTCTGCTCCCTCGTGAAGCCCCCATGGGGCCCTGCCGGCTGTGTGCTCTCCCCCCACTCCCACCCCCACCGCTGCTGGGAGCATCGCTGACTCGTGAGCCGCTGCCCAGGGTTTAGGGCACGTGTCTTCTCCTCACCAACAAGGCGACCCGGGGGTGATCAGACGCCCTGGAAACTACCCCTAAGCTGTTACAGAGACAGCAGTGCCTGTGCAGGATCTGCGTTGCTCTACGTCCCGCCTGCCTAAGTCTTCTTTCCTCGCGCTTGAACTGAGCCTTGTGGGGTGGGGCGGGGCAGAGGACAGTCCCCAGACGGCTGCGTGGGCCGCCGCGAGGACGCCTCCCGAGGGAAGGTGCCAGACGCTGCTCTGGCCCCCGTGTCGATGCGCTCCTGCCCGCGTCCTCTGCGCGAGGCCCCGGGTACCCTCACGAGTCTAAATACCTGTGGCGCCCAAGACCCCCTAGTGGGCATCGCAAGCACTAATTTTATCCGTGCAAGGGCTGAAGAACCTTGTTCACAGAAAGAAACAGCAATGAGTTATATGCAAAGATAATGTATGTTAAACGGACAAATTACATGAAAGACTATAACAAAACTCATTCAAGAAATCATCTGAGAGCTTCCCTGGTGGCGCAGTGGTTGAGAGTCCGCCTGCCGATGCAGGGGACGCGGGTTCGTGCCCTGGTCCGGGAAGATCCCACGTGCCGCGGAGCGGCTGGGCCCGTGAGCCATGGCCGCTCAGCCTGCGCGTCCGGAGCCTGTGCTCTGCAACGGGAGAGGCCGCAACAGTGAGAGGCCCGCGTACTGCAAAAAAAAAAATCATCTGAATAGCCTTATATCAAATAAATTGAACTTATAATTAAAAACCTTCAAAGAAAGAAAAGAAAGGCCCTGGGAACACAATTAGGATTCTTTTGTTTTTTAATTTATTTATTTTATTTTTATTTATTTTTGGCTGTGTTGGGTCTTCGTTGCTGCGCACAGGCTTTCTCTAGTTGTGGCGAGCGGGGGCTACTCTTCCTTGCAGTGCATGGGCTTCTCATTGTGGTGGCTTCTCTTGTTGCAGAGCACGGCCTCTAGGCGTGCAGGCTTCAGTAGTTGTGGCGCGTGGGCTTCAGTAGTTGTGGCTCGCAGGCTCTAGAATGCAGGCTCAGTCAGTAGTTGTGGCGCACGGGCTTAGCTGCTCCGCGGCATGTGGGATCTTCCCGGACCAGGGCTCGAACCCGTGTTCCCTGCATTGGCAGGTGGGTTCTTAACCACTGCGCTGCCAGGGAAACCCCACAATTAGGATTCTTAACACGGGAATGTGAAATGGTGCAGCCACTGTGGCAAACAGTATGGTGGTGCCTCAAAAAATTAAACAGAATTGCCATAGCAATTCCACTTCTGAGGGTATGTATCCAAAAGAATTTAAAGATGGAACTCAGACAGATACTTGTCCACCCATGTTCATAGCAGCACTATTCACAACAGCCAAAAGATGGAGAAAACCCAAGTGTCCATCAACAGATGAATGAATAAACAAAATGTAGTCCATCTATACAGTGGCATACTATTCAGCCTTAAAAAGGAAGGAAATTTGGGCTTCCCTGGTGGCGCAGTGGTTGAGAGTCCTGCCGATGCAGGGGACGTGGGTTCGAGCCCCGGTCCGGGAGGATCCCACATGCCGCAGAGCGACTGGACCCGTGAGCCATGGCCGCTGAGCCTGCGCGTCCGGGGCCTGTGCTCCGCAGCGAGAGAGGCCACAGCGGTGAAAGGCCCGCGTACCGCAAATAAATAAATAAAATTGGTTTACGATATCAAATGTTGGTGAGGATGTGTGGAGAGACAGAAATTGCAGCCGGTGGGAATGTAAATCGGTACCACCTTTCTGGAAACCTGTTCAGCAGTTCTACTCCTAAATATACACTTCTCAGAAATGCAAACATACGTGCACCGAAACATGTGTGCAAAACGTTCAGAACCGCGTCAGTCATAACAGCCCGGCCTGGGGGCAGCCCAGCTGCCTGCTGGTCATAGCCGGATAAATGACTGCGGTATATTCAGACAGCAGAACGCTCTAGTGCAATGATGTATGAACACACTACACACTACATACATACTACATGTATACTACATACATACTACCTGTATACTACATACATACTACCATGTAATATTGCTTCACTCAGAACACGGACAATCTCATGAACATAATATTAAGAAGAATCCAGATACACAATATAATACACTTTATTCAGTGTTTAAGAACAACAAGATTACCCTATGATGAAGCCAATCAGAAGATCACTCACCCTGGGAATTCCCCAGCGGCCCAGTGGTTAAGACCCTGCGCTGTCGTCGCCGAGGGCACAGGTTCGATCCCTGGCTGAGGAACCAAGATCCCGCAAGCCTCACAGTGTGGCCAAAAAAAGAAAAAGAGCACTTTGAGGGGGTGATGGCTAGGAAGGGGTAATGAGGGGATTGCCAGGTAGCATCCTGTATGTTGCCCCAGTGGTCCCACAGATGTGTTGCCTTTGGAAAAATTCTTCCAGCGGTACATTTGGGATTTGTGAACTTTTCTGTACACATGCTATGTTTCCATTTAAATGTTGACTTTAAAATACATCTATATCCTTCAAAGTGTATTTGTAGACATTAGGAAAATTAGTTTTGAGACTAAAGAATGCATAAGTGAATTTAATGAGAGTGATAAAAGTCCCATGCGATTCAAGGAGTTAAATATTTATGTTTTAATAAATGTGTTGAAATTTGACACATATCTATGTTTTTTAATTAAGATATCAATGAGCAGAATAGAAATAAAGCTGTTGATTAACACCCCCTATTGGCCGTCAGCAGTAAGTGCAGGGAGAATCAATACAGGAGAATAGATCAAGGGTTGGGAGCTCTGACACCCATCTTTGCTCGTAGGAGTTATAAATCAGCCTTAGAGTTTAGTAGAAAAGGTGGAAAAGAGGTCAGGGTTGTAAAAATGATATCTGATAAGTGGAAAGAGCTGTACTGACTGCATCTTCGTTTCAGAACGTCTGTTTCCCTCATTTCACCGTCTGCGTGGTCATGGTCCAAACCCCTCAGCCCCCACGCTGGACGCGATGCAGTCGCCCCAGAGGGGAGCCCGTGGATGCATCCTTCTCTGTTCTGCCGCCCGCTCATGCGTCAGTTGCTCAGTTTAGCGACTCCAGGACCTCATAAAAGTGGAGTCATACAGGATTTGTCTTTTTGTGATTGGCTTATTGTTTTATGTTCATTTTTAACAAGAAAGCCTTGCAGGAGTTTTTAATAAACTCTGCCTATTCCCGTATAATTAGTTTCATGAACGCTTCCCCTGTTCTGTCTCTTTGCGACATTTCTTCTCTTCCTCTCTGCTTAAATCCTTTATTCTACTATTTCTTCCTACCTCTTGCTCTCAGTGCATTTTATTCTCCCTTTCCCGGTTTTCCCTCATTCCCATTTTCCACGACATCACTGGGCGGGAACTCTAAGGAACCATGTGTAGCGAATGACTCATGGGGAACCGGGGTAGTCATCCTCGGGCGCCCCCAGTGGTCAGTGCCAGCTCTCACTGTAGGGCTCACTGGCCAGTGCCCCCTGACCCCCAGGGGGCAGTCACCCTTCATGTCTCCACAAAAAAGCATGGGGGGGGGAGGAGATGCCTTGAAGAAAGTGAAGACACCTCACCGAAGCCACTACATCTTTTATTTTCCAAGGAGACAAGACAAAAGCAACCAGGTCCCAGGGGACCCTCCGGGGCTGCGAAGAAGGAAGGGGTCCCAGGTCAACACTTGGCGGGTGGGGAGTGGCAGATTCCAGAGGATGGGGGAGAAGCGGGCACTGAGGGACCTGAGGCCAGTTTGGTCCTGAGGGAGGGCAGGGGCTGCCCTGAGCTGGGAGCCTCTGAGGTCCCCGCACAACCCAAGGGAGGGGTAAGGGGCCCTCGTGATGCACATTATGGGCTGAACTCTGTCCCTAAAAGGATGTGTTCACGTCGCAACCCCCAATACCTGGGAATATGGCCTTACCTGGAAAGAGGGTCTCCGCAGATGTCATGAGTTAAGATGAGCTCCTATCCGAGCGGTGTGGACCCTTCGTCCAATGTGACTGGCGTGGAAGGTGAGTTTCCCCACCTTGTAGATATCTTGAGGTCTAAATTCTATTCCCAACAAAGAGAGAAAGCTAAAGGCTTTTTAAAACATATTTTAAACAGCAGAGCGCAGAAGGTGTACACAGGCGCTCCAGATGCATCCTGCCGTGCTTTGCGTTTTCTCAGCTCGTATCTCCATTTTATAACCGATCATCGCAATAAATCAGCGTTTTCTTGTGGGCAAGAAATGGTATTTCCCATTCTGCAGAGTCAACACTTAGATGAGCGATAGCAGCTGAGCTGGTGACTGGGCTATTCTCTGGCGTCTATTAAGTAACAATCTAACAAATCTTTCTTGAGCACCTGCTACGTGTCAGGCACGGTGCCAGGGCTGGACGCATCCTGAGGACCAGCGGGACGTGGTCTGTGTCCTCATGGTGCCCGTGTTTTACCCACATTGTTGTTCATGCTTTTACCCTTTTCAGGTCTCATTACACATTTCCTATGTAAACTGAGTGCTTTAAAATCAATGACGTGACATCACGTTTTATGGAATCTTGGGCAAATTCCTACTTCTCTGCTTTTCAATTTGTTGAAATACAAGAGTTGGCCTCAGGCTCTCTGATTCTGACGGCAGAATGCAGAACATCTTGGAGACTTTTCTCCCTAAACGTGAAGTTCATATTTGATTTATAATGAAGTTGCTTACGTATTTATAGGAGATTGGAAAAGTACGTATATAATAAGTAAAGAGATAAAATGCGATGGTTTCCATTTTATGGAACAAGAAATATCAAATAAACTGCTAAACTGCCATCTTTCAGTTTAAAGTTTCTGTTTACTCTTTGCAAGGCCTTAAGATGAAACAGGAGAATTCAGTCTCAGCCCCGTGCCACTGCAGAGGAGTTCAAACTGACGTGTCATTGTTGTGCAGGAGTGTGTCCTAAAAATATGGGGTGACATCCCCACATCAGGATAGAGGGAGCAGTAAACAGAGGAAATGGAACCCAAGTGAAGTCACAGCCTCAGAATCTTTTCTTCCCAAGTGGTTGATAGAGAACAGCAAATGTTCTAAGATGACCTAATTTAACGGGGGTGGTTTGGGGACACGGTGAAGAATCCAAACGACATGAATGAGACAGTTAGACGTGAGGGTAGGGCAGCAGCTGTGGCAACTGCAGCTTCTGGAAGGAAGCCCACCTCACCGTGGACCCGAGCCGCCGAGGCCCCACGGATGCCTCGCTGAGGGTGGCGCCCGGATCAGGCGAGACGAAGCAGGACCGCAGCCAGGACAGACGCTCAGCACTGAGCCACCAGCCGCAAGCAAAACTCAGGGGTGACAGGCCCCTGTGCTCTCAACCGTTTCAAAAACATCATAGCCCTGTTGATTCTCTTCTGTCCCACAATTTTCTGAGAACCCGTGACGTGCACGGCATCGTGCTGGGTGAGCCCAGCTGCGGACTCTGCTGGAGGCTGAGTGTCTATTCCACGGACGCATCCCAGACCTGGGCTGATAACCACAGGACGGGTCTGGGGACCCGGTGCCCACTGTGAGAGGGACCTGAGCTAAAGCTCATCGGCCATCTGCCCTCCAGAAGCCCCGACTCTGACGGGTGGCCGCGCTGAGTCTGGGGTCTCCTGGAATCAGCGTCAGTTCAGAGCCAGAGTCCAGGAGTCCCCAGGACTCCTGGGGAGCAGACAAGTGTTTCTATTGTTGCTAAAGTTTAAATTATGAGGCAAGAAATCCTGAGACTGTACTGGTTCACTAATGGAGCTTCCATAAGATACCAAACAGCATTATAAATCGAACACACTCGTATTAACTCATGTTCCCTCACAAAACCCCGAAGGGTTCTTGTTCTTGCTGTAAATCAGTCAGACCCATTTTCCAGATGAGAAAATTGAGGCGACAGGTCAGCTGCCTGACGATTCTGGCCTCAGAGTCTCAGTGGAGGACGGCGTCCAGACGGGGAGCTGAGAAGGGCAGGAAGAGACCTCAGGTAATGCCTGATGAGCAAGTAGATGGGCCACCCTTCCCAGGCTCAGAGGGAGAGCTTATCCCAGAGAAGACATTGCTCTGGGCAAAACTGTCAGGGATTGTCAACAGGCTAGGGAAGAGAAATCGATAGGGAATAGTCCTTTCTTGGTGACCTTGAACTAAAAGTTCATAGGAAGCACACAAGTGCTCAAGCACACCCACACGCACACGCGCACACGCTCCCAGGCAGGGCTGAGAACCACCGGCTTACCCCTCCCACTTGTGGGTAAATGCATCTGGGGAACTGACCTGAGTCTCCTCCATGGCTGTCCTGCGGCTTCATTTTTGGAGGCTGAACCTGTGTCCACCCACAGGATGTGCAAACAGACCAGTATGCCTAGGCCAGAGCATAGTTTAGCTGAAGCCGTGCTTCCGGCTCTTGGCCAAATGAGACACCCAAGAACTCCTGGAGAACCGGAGCCTCTGCTCTCCCTCTGTGTGGATGCAGCAGCCCAGGGCCGCCTGCATCAGGACCACTCAGCGTCCAGACCTCAAGGACTGGTGGCAGCCCCGACTCCTTGATTAGATTCTCACTCTGGACCAAGACAGAAGCAAACTTCTCCAAGGAGAGAGCCTGGAAGAGCCCAACTGACCCTCTTCTCAGGAGAACAAACCTGTTTCTGGTGGGATGTTCATGGTGTTTCCGTGGTACTTCAAATGACCATTGCAGACTTCTCTGAAACACAAATAATTTTACTTTTGTCGAAAGGTCAGACTGGCCTGCTAGAGTGTTTTGTAAAGTGTTACAAAGTCAAACAAAGAGTGACAAACTTTCACCCCTCCAGACAATTCTTGCAGTTACTGATCCAGGGAGGAAGGACTGGATCTCTCTTACGTGATCATACCGTTTGTTATGCACTGAATCCTGCCCCCAAATCCGTATGCTGAAGCCCTAACCCCCTACACCTCAGAGTGTGACCTTATTTGGAAGTGGGATGGTTGCAGATGTAACTAGTTAAAATGAGGTCATAGTGGGTCAGGCTGGGCCCTCGTCCAATGTGACTGGTGTCCTTATACAAAGGAGATATTCCCACAGGGAGAACACCACGTGAGGTTGAAGGCGGACATCCAGGGGATGCAGTAGGTGATGTTGCCAAGGCTGCCAAAGGTTGCCGGCAAATGACCAGATGCTGGGAGAGGCCTGGGCAGATCGTCCCTCGTGGCCTCACAAGGATCCGCCCGTGCCCACACCTTGATCTCAGACTGTGAGACACTAAATGTCTGTTGTTGAAGCCGCCCAGCGTGTGGCAGGTACTTTGCTGCAGCAGCCCTGGGAAACCAATATGCTGCTTACCGTGGTCATTGTTTACTGAGCGCTTTCTGTGGGAGCTGAGCTGCTATGTAGGTCATCACACTTAATCCTCCTGAAGCCCTATGGGGAGGTACTAGTGTTATCCCTACTTTCCAGATGAGGCGTAAGAAGGGGACTCAGGGGCGCTAAGGAGACTGCCCTAAGTCACACAGCTAGCGAGTCGCGGACCGAGACGTGAGTCCTGGTCGGCCAGGCGGGGGCTCTGCGCGACGCTGCCACAGCTCCAAGCCTTGTTGTCGTTGCTGTCTCGGTGCTATTTTAAATTTTATTCTGAAGCAGTTTCGGGTTTATAGAAATGTTGCACAAATAGTACAAGAGTTCCTGCTGACTCTTCACCCAAGACCCTTGTCCGGATTTCCTTCCGTTGCCCCATGGCTTTTTATGACAAAGGACCCAATCTAGGATCCAGCCTTATAGTTGATTTACAATATCGTGTTAGTTTCAGGTGCACAGCACAGTGATTCAGATATATATATATATATGTTCTTTTTCAGATTCTTTTCCATTATAGGTTATTACAAGATATTGAGTAGAGTTCCCTGTGGTCTACAGTAGGTCCTTGGGTAACCTATCTTATATATAGTAGTGTCACACCCAGGTTTATGCCTCTTTAATCTCTTCAGCCTGGAACCTCCTTCATCGTCTTTGACTCCCATGACCTTGACATTTTGGGAGATTATGGGCGGGTCATTTTGTAGGACGTCCCCCACTCCTCATGACCTGATGCTAGGTTAGGCTTCTTGGGCAGGTAACTCACAGAAGTGCTGCATCCCTGTGTTCCTTCAGGTGGCACATGGTGTCTGTCTGTCCTGTTGCCGTGGCGTGAACATTGGTCACTTGGTCAGGAGGGTGTCTGCCAGATTCTTTTCTTCCTCTGTAATCGATAACTATTTTGTGGGGATGTACTTTGAGAGTAAATAAATATCCCACAACTTCTCGAGCTGACCCACCGGCCTGGTTACGGTGATGGTTGGACATGAACTTTTCACTCCATTATTCCTGCTACTTTGAGAGTTTCCCCAGAGATATGTTTATTCACTTGTTTATATCATTCAAACTAATTTTTTAATGTTAAAATATATTGAACAAGTTTGAAAATGGAATGAATTATTAATTGGTTACTTTTAAATGTCTAGGTGTTTGACTAGAATCAACCAGTTTCCCTACAAGATGTCATCCGAGAAAGCCTGGCCTAAAATGTCGTTGATTTCATATATTTCTGTCTCTCACTAGCTTCACTGTCACCCCACCCTTTCTACTTATTTCGTTCAAATTACTGGTGGTATAGAAATAAAAATATGAACACGATAATGTCACACTTGTGAACATTTCAAGCCAGAGTTAAGGAGGTAGGAGGGTCTTACCATAATCCCTTTGGGGAACACGATCTTTAAAGCTGTAGAGTTTACTGAGCGCGGTTTCTTTTTCCACTGGATGGCGCAGTTAATATCTCAAATAGGAAAACCCATTAGACTAGCATTTAACAAGCAGCAAGTGTATTTCTTTGAGATAGTGTATCATGCACATGCTGACATGAAAGCATTTACAAAACACCCAGAAATTTTGGATTTTTGCTCCGAACCCATTGCTCCTGTCTGGCTTAGAGTTCACATTCCCTATAACACGTCACTTTTGACCAGAAGTTCAGCAGCTTTTATAAATTCAGCTGTCTTTGGAAGCTCTTCTACAACCATTTGTGGGCAAGGGTAAGATGCATAAGACAAAATAGAGTGGTTAGGACTACATATTTCAGGCAAAAATTACTTCGGGGTAAAGAATGAAGCGGATGTTTGCCAGAAGACAGGGGCGCTTTACCAGCCAACGAGATCTGAGCACACCTGAGTCCCAGCCGAGGCCCGGAATCTAAACTCCAGGTAGCTGATGGTTTTATATACTCTTGTCCTTCTCTGAAGGGCTCAAGGTTCGAATGTGAATGTCAATCATCAGTTATGTCCACACCAGCTAATAAGCTGTAGCTCTCCCTGCAAGGTGTCTCCGAGGAATTCTGGAAGCAAACAAGCATGGAGACGGGCCAAGCCTGTGGCTGCCCCGTCCGGCTGCAGCATTTCTTCTCGATGGCAGGAAATGAGCCCAGCTTCCTGGGTTGGCAGAGAGCCCTGGGCTTTCACCAAGGGTGGGTCTGGGAGGCTCGCCTCATTGGGCCGGTCAAGGTAAAGCCGGCAGAGCCCCAGGTGAGCTATGGAGGTGGGACCTGAGCGGAGAGCTACACCTGCACAGTAGGAAGGCAGGTCTACATCAGCGCCTCTAGACAGGCTGAGTTTGCAGAGTTCTCAGACGTCACGTAGGCAAGATGCTCACGTATCCAAATGCTGGGCCCTTCCATCCAAAGGGTGTTAACTGGTGTAGACAAAGGGAAGGTAGGTTTCCTATCGAACAGATGGGGCCGCCCGCCAAGCGGGCTAGGTCAGGCCTGAGGAAAGGTTTTGTTTCAACTACAGTGTTTTTAAGCTCTTTTCAATTAGTTGGTCATGTTTAAAAACAGGAAGAGTTCACGGAAGATATGGATTTCTGTTTGTCTTGAAGAACCGGAGTCATCTGGCAATACTGGGCCGGCACCCGTGTGGAAACTCCCCGTCACCAGCGCGGCCTAGGAGCCCCCCCGCCCCCGACTCCCAAGTGCCACTGGCAACCCCTGGCCTATGTGCCTTTGTCACCTTCTTTTAAATTGACAACATCAAAACCTACAAGCCTGAAAGAGCAAATGACAGTCCTGCAAAGAAGTGTATTCCCAGGTGGAAAGCAAGCATGGAGCAAGCCTTTCCGGTGGACGGTTGCTTCTGTAAAGCCCTTTACTTACATGTCCATGTAAGGGAGTTTACTGGGTGAATAAGAAAGAAAAAAGAGAGGTGCTTCCCTTTACACAGGGTAACGAGGGCCCCTTGTCCTCTTCCACCTGGGTGTTTACCCATGAGTAACACCTGCAGATGGGCAGCAGTCCTTCCTAATGGCCGCAGGTCCTTCCTTTGGTCATTCTTTTCAAATGGGAAGAAAGAATCACTCTATCTTGGCTGCATTTCAAGTTAAGACCCAGAGTAGGAGACGTTCGTCTGGGCTTTGTAAAAACACTGGTGGTAGAATGTTACTGAGTTTTAATATTTGCTAGAAAAGTTTTTGTCAAAAGACTCTTGCATTTGGGGCACCTTAAGTACAATAAATAATCTTAACCTCATTTTATCATTATGGGATGGAACTGCTCACTCATATACATTCAGTGAGGTTATATAACCCTCCATTTGATTCTACACATGTAATGTTTCATGTGTCGAATGTCTATGGGTAAAAGTATAACAAAATTAGGGGCAATTTCAAAAATGGAATATGCAAATTAGGTAAAGATGGGTAATCCTGCTTCTCTATTCAGTAAAAACAGTGCATCTCTTAGAGCGGTGGATCTGGACCACTCTAGTGGGTAGCGACCAGGGACGCTGCCGCACGACCCACGGCGCACAGGACGGCCCAGGACGGAGAATGACCTGGCAGAAAATAGTCGAGAGACCCTGTTTCAGAAAGTTAACTGGCTGAGAGATAATTACGTCAGAACTTGAAGGGAACAGCTCACCTGCATAACTTAAGCGAAGGCAATCATCCTTGTTCAAAACTGTCCAAAATTACAAAGCTCTAAATCACCCAATAATTGTACCTCTTCCAGAGAGCTTAAGGAGCGAAGGTGGAAGTTTCCTAGAGCCGTGCTATTGTCCAGTCAGGGGAATACAGGACTCAGACTGGACACCTTGTGAAACTGCTTTGGAAAGAATAAGCACTGATTAGCGTGGGAACAAAAGAATGTTCTTGAACATTCTATTAGCTCAGTCACCTCCCTAAATATCACTAAATAATAACTCTATTTCCTATTCCCTTTACTATTACACTATCATAGCTTAATTTTTTAATCAGAGTTTTGATCTGTTAATAAGTAATAGTGCTTCTCTGTTTATAAGTTTAAGAACACAGAAAAGCCCAAGTATAAAATAAAAACATTCATAAGCCTATTTATTCAAAGATTTGAGGTATATACTTTGAAACTTTACCTTCGACGTTCAGAATTTTTTAATATAAAAATAGGATCATGCTATAAATACAGATTTATAATCCGCCTTTTATTATTCAATGATATGTAGTAAATATTTTCCCATATCAATAAATACATTCTTGGGATGATTAAAATATTTATTTTCTGAAATTGGTACACAGTGTTCCATCTTCTGGATATACCATCATTTATTTATTTATTTATTTATTTTGCGGTATGCGGGCCTCTCGCCGTTGTGGCCTCTCCCGTTGCAGAGCACAGGCTCCGGACACGCAGGCTCAGCAGCCATGGCTCACGGGCCCAGCCGCTCCGCGGCATGTGGGATCTTCCCGGACCGGGGCACGAACCCGCGTCCCCTGCATCAGCAGGTGGACTCTCAACCACTGCGCCACCAGGGAAGCCCACCATCATTTATTTTAAAAACCTGTAGGATATACAGGTAATTTTCATCTTTTTACTAATTTAAATACGCATATTAAAATAACAATAGGTAAATCTATGTAGACATCCATGATAACTCCTTAGGATGAATTCCTGGAAGTGAAAATTATGGATCCAAGACTATTACAGTATTGCCAAATTGCTTTCCAAAGAGTACACTGGCATATATTCTCACTGGTGTGTAAATCCCAGCCTAGCAAACAACGTGTGTTAGTAATTACTTGATATTTGCTAATTTGATTGGGAGAGACTTAATATTTTAATTTCATTAACTTGATTACTTGTGAGAACAAACTTTTTTCCATAGGCTTATTGGGTATGAATTTTCTGTATTTTTTTGTGTATTGTCTGTTCACGTCCTTTGCTCTTTTTTTACTGGTACATTTGTCTTTTTTATTGATCTTTAGGTATAAATTATATTGTCCTTGTAATTTTCCTTCCAGTCTTCTGTTTGGTTTTAAATATAATTTATGGAATAAATTCTTTCTTAAATCTAAGTCTGTCTTGTCCCTCACGGAGTCTACCTTCACGTGTGAATAGCACAACTTAGCATCTTTAATAATTTCTCTCATAATGCTTTCATATTCCCTCAATCAATTCCTCAGGATTTGATTATATAGCTTTTTTAAAATCATGAGTTACGTTTGGATAACAGGTATTTTCTGCACCCCTCCTACTCTGTTCTAGGAGCTGCAGGAGAGAGGATGGTCCAGGGTCCTGTTCTCGAGCTGGAGGGGGAGAGGCAGAGCAGTAAACAGGTAAATACAAGCTCATTCGTGGCAAGAAGTAAGACACGACACAGACCCACGCAGGTGGCCTTGTGATCAAACGTAAACATGAACAGTGTCAGTCACAGGGAAAACGCTGTTTGATATGAACAACGCTCACAGTTTTAAGTTTGTTTAAAATGCGTGACACTCTGGGCCATGGCCGCTGGGCCTGCGCGCCCGGAGCCTGTGCTCCGCAGCGGGAGAGGCCACAGCGGTGAGAGGCCCGCGCGTACCACAAACAAACAAACAAACAAAAAACAACAACAACAAATGCGTGACACTCCCCCACCACCCTCCCTTTATCCATGGGCTCCTCTCCCTTCCCCAGCACCTCTCACGGCAAAGTGTCCCTGTCCCCCCGGACCAGCAGGGGGGCCTCTCGCTTCCTACCAGCCCAGGACAAGGGGCAGATCTGATGGGAACCAGAGTATACACTCCCAAACGTAAGGTAGATAGCTAGTGGGAAGCAGCCGCATAGCACAGGGAGATCAGCTCAGAGCTTTGTGACCACCTAGAGGGGTGGGATAGGGAGGGTGGGAGGGAGGGAGATTCAAGAGGGAAGAGATATGGGGACATATGTATATGTATAACTGATTCACTTTGTTATGAAGCGGAAACTAACACACCATTGTAAAGCAATTATACTCCAATAAAGATGTTAAAAAAAAAAGAAAAAGAAAAAAGAAAACGCTTCCCTGAAAAAGTTGTTCTGCCTGAGTTTTTCTTTTCTTTTCCTACCAAGATAAATCGCCTCCAGGATGCCAGTCATGTCGTCCTGGAGCTGGATTCTTACGGGGAAAAACCTCAGATCAGCTCTAAGGGTGGATTTCTAAACTTTCAAGTATTTTGGAATCAGAAATCAGAAGTTTAATAAAAATTGTGACTCAGTATTATGACTCACGATTGACAGGGAAAACAGTTTCATGGAACAGATTGTTGGAAATAATGCTTTTTTAAAATTTTTTTTATTGAAGTCAGTTGATTTACAGTGTTGTGTTAATTTCTGTTATACAGCAAAGTGACTCAGTCATACATATAAATGCGTTCTTTTTTATATTCTAGTCTATGACGGTTTATCCCAAGATATTGAATAGAGTTCCCTGTGCTCTACAGTAGGACCTTGTTGTTTATCCATTCTAAATGTAATAGCTTGCATCAGCTAACCCCAAACTCCCACTCCATCCCTCCCCCCTCCCCCTTCCCCTTGGCAACCACAAGTCTGTTCTCTGTGTCTGTGGGTCTGTTTCTGTTTCGTAGATGGGTTCATTTGTGCCATATTTTAGATTCCACGTGTACGTGATACCATATGGTATTTTTTTTTCTTTTTTAATTTTTTTTTTATTGGGGTATAGTTGTTTTACAATGTTGTGTTAGTTTCTACTGTACAGCGAAGTGGAGTTCCCTGTGCTATACAGCAGGTTCTTATTAGTTATGTATTTTATATATATTAGTGTATATATCTCAATCTCCCAATTCATCCCACCCACCCCCTGCTTTCCGCCTTGGTGTCCATATGTTTGTTCTCTACATCCGTGTCTCTATTTTTGCCTTACAAACCAGTTCATCTGTACCAGTTTTCTAGATTCCACATATATGCATTAATATGCGATATTTGTTTTTCTCTTTCTGACTTACTTCACTCTGTACGACAGTCTCTAGATCCATCCACGTCTCAACAAATGACCCAATTTCGTTCCTTTCTATGGCTGAGTAATATTCCATTGTAGACATGTGCCACATCTTCTTTATCCATCCGTCTGTCGATGGGCATTTAGGTTGCTTGTTGGAAGTAATTCTGAGGGCTTGGCAGGCCCCGTGGATCCATGAATGAGGACCTCACATGGCAGGACGGGGAGGGACACAACTCACCTCCCTCTTCCTGTCCCCTGAGGAGGGGGCCTGAGGCTGCAGTGACCAGCCCGGCGCCCTCCGCAGAGCCACCCTGTGGGACACATGGCAAGACAAGTTTTCCAGGAGGGGCAGGCGTGGGCACTAGACCCAAAAGCCCACCGAGGGTCACATGACCTGTGTGTGTGCACGTGGCTGGAGGTGTTTGGCCTGACGACCCAGGCTGCAGGTCCTTGAGGTTTGACAGGCGACACAGTTCCTCTCTCTCTCTCTGTCTCTCTCTCTCTCTGTCTCTGTGTCCCTCTCTCCTGTCCTTATTTCTGTCTTGACTTGTATATTAGTTTCCCAAGGCCGCCATAATAAGGAACCACACACTAGGTGGCTTCACAGAAGAGGTTTATTCTCTGAAAGGTGTGGAGCACAGGAGTCTGAGATGCAGGTATCGGTGGGGCTGCGCTCTGTCCCGAGGCTCCAGGGAGGGCCCTCCTGCCTCTTCCAGCTCCCGGGGCCCCAGGTGTCCCTGGGCTGTGGCCGCATCCCTCCATCTTTGCCTCCATCTTCACACGGCCGTCTCCCCTCTGTGTCTGTGTGTCCTCCTCTTCCTATAGGGGCACCTGTCATTGGATTTAGAGCCACCCTACTCCACAGAGATTTCATCTCTTGATCCCTTGCAGAACTCATTTCCAAATAAGGACACGTCCAGAGGACCTGGGTGGACATGAAATGGGGCGACGCTATTCAACCCACTACAGCTTGTGATGTAGGAAGTTCTGCCTTCTTGAGGTGTCTGGGGGAAGAAACCTCTGCTTTCTCTCCCTTCTTGGTCATTCTTTCTTGAGAGAGGAAGAGTAACATTGGAAAAAAAAAGAAATCCCAGACCATGGATGCGCTAGGGGCTCTTGGTCTGAGGGATCTGCCGTCTCAGACATGTGTCTGCCCCTCCCTCACCAGGACGCCCACAAGCTGACCCTGCCGTTGTCTCGCCCGTGACTCAGCCGGGGTGAGGGTGCGGGGTGGTGTAGGAAGCCCAGATCGGGGCTCAGGTCCAAGCCCTGGCCTCAAGTCCAGGCTGGCCAGTAACACAATCTGTCCGACTCCTGTGCACACCCCTCAGATTTGGGGCCCGGAAGGGGAAGGACGTGACAGCAAAGAGAGAATTCCAAAAGCCCAACAGGCCTGCCCTTGCCCTTGGATCATCTCCCCTGGGAGCAGGGCCCTAAGGATGGGACCAGTTTCCAGGGCCAGGGATTAGCATCTTAATGGGAGGCCTGGAGGGGGGCATGGGCGCGCAACCAGAGGTGGAAGGAACAGCGTGTGAGGGAAGCAAGCTGGAAGGCCCTCCTGTCACTGCTGTCCTGACGGTTCTCACCCAAGTCCCCCTGGGGGGTGGCAGAAGGGCGGGTTGGGCTGGGGTCAGGCGGACCCAGCTGAGGAGCATCTTTGGAGGGAGGCTGGGGGAAAGGGCAGCTCTCCTTGAGCCCCGACAGTCTCCAGGCCAAGGCCTGTGAGGTGCGGCCAGTCCCAAGTCGGGACTGCTGGGCGGTCGTTCTCCCAGGCGACGCAGATGCCCGCCCACTGGCTCGGACGGACAGTGGGAGCGGCATGACACCAAGGCCCTTGGGCAGTCGGGTGCTTTCCGCCTTCTGACCATGGCGGGGACGTCTGAGCGTGCAGGACTCTGCAAGGGAAGCCAAAGTTTAAAATAAAAAGGCCATGTGACAGGACATTCCAGCTGCCGGGACAAGACTCTGGTTTTGAGGTCACTGGTTCAGATCGGGACCGGGGACAGCTGGGCCTGTGATGCCGAGGACCGAGTTAGGACATGAGTGAGCTGGGATCTCTGCCACTTCCTGTGGGACAGCTGCGTCCATCCCAACACCCTGGTCACCCAGGAAGGCCAGAGCCGGAGCGGGCCTCTGGGAGCAACTCTGCCTCCTTTCCAGCGGGGCCAGCGCCTGGCGTTACCCAGCATGAGGGGCACAGCTGTGCGGTCTGTCATTCAGCAAAAGCGGACTCTCATCAGAGGACAGCTGTGAATGGAGGGGAAGGGCTTTGGTGAGAGTGATCACTTCACAGCAGGCCCTACTGGAAATGTCCCCTGCATTCTGGGCACAGGGTGATCTCTGGGGAGAAGGCTCAGAGCAGTCTGTGCTCATTCTGGGATTAAAGCTTCGATGTACAGAACTTGAAAAACTGGATAATCAAGAGAAGACGACAGATGTAAACTTAAACTCTCTTTAAAAATGACACCTACCGTCAAAGGTGATTGCTGTAAATTCATTGAGTCTAATGAGTGATTCATCCTAGAGTTCTAATTTCTGTTAGTTTCCAGAAGCCGAAATCAGTTGCTTTATTCAGAGCAGGACTTTGTCTTGGGGCCATAGCTGTCATTAGTGTAAAGGGGTCGGGGGCAAGGTGCGAAGGATTTCAAAGAAGCATGTGCCTAACGGTCTCAGTCTTTACACCAGCATCATCTGAGGGTGCTTCAGAAATGCTTTTGAGGCTAGAGTTGAGCTCTGAAAGTGGTCCGGACAGGGGGCAGATCAGCTCATTTTTCTACCCCACACAGAGAAGAGAAGAGGTTAACAACCAGGCCTAGCAAGAGTGTCTGTCCCAAATGCCACTGGCCCATAAGCGTCCTCTGGGCGGCCTGGGCTCTGTAGAGAGGGCACCGTGCCCACAGAAATCTTGGTCACCCCTGTGGCCTGGGAGCCAGGCAAGGAGGCAGCCCCGGAGATGGCATCTGATCAGCTGGGTACCTGGCTTCCCCCGCACACTGGCCAGAGGATGCTCTCTGCCCCCAGTCACACCCTTGCAATCTGATTTCACAAAGTGGGGGCCCGTGGAGCTCCTGGCCGAGGACACACGGAGGTCCTATCGGGAGGGGTGGGGGGCAAGCATCTACCATGACAGCGAGCGGAACGCAGAGCCACTGTCCCGGCAGCTGAAGGCAGCCGCACAGAGACGCTGGGAGGCAAAGGCACAAAGTCCGCATCTAGGCGTGTGACCTCGATGCCACCAGAGGACTCTAGCCCAAATTTCATCTACAGAAATACAGCCTGCAGAGCTGGTCTGTGGGGCACAGAGTGGGAAAGCAACTTCTAGGTCAGGGAGGGAGGAGCCAGTGAGCATTTTGTCAAAGAAAAGGAAGAGCCGGACCCATGATGAGAAGCAGCTGGACAGAGACAGCGGAGGGACAGACGGTGTACACTGAACTAATGCAAAGAGGCATATAGCAGGAATCAGTAGCGTTAACACGCTACAAATCTGAAAGTAGACCACACCCCAGTCTTCCCCACACCCAGGTCGCTGTATTCAGAGAAACTCTTTCTTTTGCGTGTGTTACATACTGACTAATGTAGCAACGGGCACAACACTGGTATCTGTTTCAGAACGTGGTATTTTCTTTACTCTTCATGCCACCGGAGCCAGATTCTAAACATGGGAGCCTGTACGTTTTTGTAGCTTTTCCTACGTTGTTGTTAAATTGAGGTCAGCCCTCCCTGGAGCCCTTGAGAATCTCAGAGAGATGACCCAGGCTGGGGGCTGCCCTCCCCGCTCTGGCGGCAGAGGGAAAAGAGCCGGTGAGCAGAGCCCCGAGAAGTCCTAACTGCAGAAACACAACAATATTTTATTTACCACCCCACAACTTTTTTACCCATTTTGTAAAATCTGAAAAAGTCACTGAACTATAATTGATGACTTCGTTTTGTTTTCTCTTGTTTTTATTTCGATATCTCCAGGCAAATACAGCAATCTGGCTCCCACTAGACGTTCCCCCAAGGTCCTCACTCCATCTTTTTTTCTTGTTCTGACACCTCACAACTACCCTCACTATGCAGACAGCTCTTAAATCTATCTTCCTTCCCGGGCCCAGTCACCTCGACTAACCAAAGAAAATCTCAGCACATTTTCCATCACAAAGTACCCTTTATTATTTCTCTTTCCAGTTCCTGCCCTTCTTTAATGGGCTACTGTGTTTTGGAATATTTACCTACCAAATAAAATTAATTCATTAAGTGATCATTTGTTTTCCTATTTAATAAAAACATGTATAACTGAGAAGCACAACTTCGATACAAGTTAGCTCAAATTTAAAAAAAAAAAAAGGAATGAACCTTTTAGTTACACTTCAATTGCATTGATGTCCAATCACTGTACAATTTCTCGTTGGCATTTTGAAATATTAAAAATATCTAGAGGACCCTTATTACTGACATAAAGGACCTCTAGTGGGGCGAGGGCCCCAGATAGGTAAACGCTGTTCTAGATTTCTAATTGCCTATTAAGTTAGCGGACGACTAAACATACATTGAAATGCCTTGCGGTTTACTAACTTGCTTCACAAGGATAATCTCGCGTTTTCCGCTCTCTGGGAAGCACAGATGTCTGGAATGTTCTGCAAATGCTCTTTTGCCTATGGTTCAACTGCAGGCTGTCATTTCCAAGAATAGCCACATATCTCCCATTCCACGGCCTTTTTCTTTTTTCCCAAAAAATGCGACCTCAACACTTCTTCTGTCAAGTCAGTAGTTTCCTCCACTTAAATCTGGGCAGACTTTATAACAGTCTCGACCAACAGAGCGTGTCTGGTTTGACGTGAGGTGACCTCTGAGGCTAGATGATGCCGTAAAAACACCCTGCATTTTGACCTGGCTCTTTTGAGGCTCTCGCTCTGGGAACCCAGCCACCATGGTGTGAGGAAGCCCAGACTGGCTCCCCGTGCTTTAAATCCTTACCAAAGTTCCTTGGCATCCAGCCTGTGTCTCACGGTGATTTGAGCCGTGAACTTCTTTGTACATGGATGTAGCCGTAGTAACTATTCCTCCAGTAACAAGAGAATAGCTACTTTCTATTTTCCCCAGAGTCATTTAATAGCTTCAGACCATCTTCAACTACATTTCTGCAAGCTTTAGCCAGCAGGAGACACATGAAAGGAAAAGAATTTGGCCTGCTCTGATCTCTATTGCTTGATAACAGGAGAAAGAAAGAATCAGTAATTTTAAAAATTATTTTTCTAATCGAATGTTAATTATATAAGCGGTACAAGGGCATTTTACACAATTCCAAAAAAGTAAAACACAATAGATCAATGCCCATACCCTTCCTACTTCCTGATCCTGAAAGTAACTCTCTTATCAATTTGATATGATTTTTTGTTTGGTTTTTTTTTGTGGTACGCGGGCCTCTCACTGCTGTGGCCTCTTCCGTTGCCGAGCACAGGCTCCGGATGAGCAGGCTCAGCAGCCATGGCTCACGGGCCCAGACGCTCCACGACATGTGGGATCTTCCCGGACCGGGGCACGAACCCATGTCCCCTGCATCGGCAGGCAGAGTCTCAACCACTGCGCCACCAGGGAAGCCCTAATATGTTTGGTTTTTTTTTCAGATCTTTTATAAATTTACATGCATGCGTCCTCAGAGAAAATGCATAGTATGGTTAAACGATGTAGTGTTGCTTCGTGTGGGTTTTTTTAAACACATAAACTTAATGGTATGATAGAAAAGGTTCTGTAATGTCCCTTTGTATCTTATTTTTTAACAGCACACTCTAATCCCTACACCTCCTGAGACCTTTACTACTTTTAGTAGCACTTTCTCCTGTTTAAAGTGTTAGGGTTTAAAATGTCTTCATATTTTATGTGATGGAGTTTGCATTTCTGTTTCTTATTCTCCTTTCAACTTTGAGACCATTTCTGGATGAATGAAAGGAAATACCTAACTTTATTACATTTTCCCCACACCAGACATCTTTTGTATATACAAAATAGTCTGTATAGTTTGAGTGTGTTAGGGTTACAGCCCTCATCTAGTATAGTTTTTGCTATAAGGTGAAGAATATTTTTACCGCATCTTATAGTTGGTTATTACTAAGATACAGAAAAGCTATTTATTTGATTGTATTACTATTGTAAACTTGAAGTTTAAGGGTTAATGCTAAATGGGGCTTGAGGACTAGATAGTGGTAATTGTAAGGAATGTGTTATTGCACAACACATAATGCATCAATGCTACTTTCCTGATTTTGATAGGTATTTTACAGTTGTGTAGGTATTGTTTGTAAGAACTACATAATGAAACGCTTCGGGGGTGATGGAGTATCGTGACCTCAAGTTACTCTCAGATGGCACAGGAAAAATGCTCATTGCTCTGATTCTCGCAATCTTTACGTAGGTTTAAGGTTTCTTTTATTTTAAAGAATAATTGGAGATGCCTGCTGCTACGAGAGTGAAAACTCAAACAGAGGCTAGGAATGAAAGTCTTTAGCCAAGAGGTTCTGAATGTAGCTGCAATGTTGGCCAATTCGGAAAAGTGGCACCGGCGGCCGGCAACGAGTGGCTCACTGACTTCCCTCCATCTACACAAAACCGCCTACACAGCACCGCTGTCCACACAAGGCTGTCGGCCTCAGGCAGCTGCGTGCTCCTCCTTGTAACGTCACGGCCTCCCATCTCCTTTCGTGGCTGCTTTTTCCTTTGACGTTTTGGAGGTTTTAATCCTGGCTCAGCTGCTGCCAGGTAAGATTATCGTGTCTCGGTCTCAGCTAAACTTTTGAAAAAACTGTTTACAAATGTTCTTCCAGGGCAGGGGCTGGACAAGTCACTTTTGGAGCCCCTTCCAGTTCTGTGATTCTGGACCTAAAAACTAGGCAATGAGCAGAGAGCGCCCGGGGACATCGTTCTGGTCAGCTGCCCGCCCCGCCCCCTCCACCTGCTCTGAGCCAGGAGCTGGGGAGAGAGCCCCACGCCTCAACCGACTCAGCTTTCCGGGCAGTGGGTTTAAAGGAAACCCTTAAATAGCAGCAGCTGTTGCTTTTCTCAGGGAAGTTTCTGGAACCATGTGTGCTTGGTTCAGGTCACACTTGGGGATTCTCTTTAGGACGACTCTACTAAGAAATATGAAGCGTTGGTTTCCTAAAGCAGTTTAGTCACAGCTTCAGAAGTTTATGTCATTCACACACACTGAGAAACTGAATAGACAGATGGACGATGACCAGGACGTACACAAAAATAGAACCTTGGCCCGTAACCTGCAGCAGTGGCCCAACACCAGCCCCCTGTCTGCAAACGGCCAGCCGGGAAGCCAGCCTGCTGTGCAGCAGACCCGCCGGAGCCGGACAACCACATCCTGTGACACCAGGAGGCTAAACTCTGGGACAATCAGCCCCCAGTGGCCTGGACTTGATCAGTAAGTGACAGCTTCCCTCACTGTTGCTCCTGCTGGAAACGTAGGACCAACTAGAGGCTACTGAAGCTACTCTTGGAACCCAGCACCTCTCCCACCTCAGATCAGCTCCCCGAGCTCTCCGGGTGCCCTCCAAGGGCGTGGGGATGACCACCTGTGTGACAGTCCCCTAGAGCTTCTCCCAGGGTATCGGTGAGGTCCACCCCAGCTTCCTAAGGCACCTGTCCTAAGAGGCCCGGGGAGAGCTGAGGAAAGGAGGCGGGGTGTAGGAGTTACCCCGGAAGGACACCCTGTGCCAGGCACTGACACCTGTCTCCTCGCTTAAATCTCCCAACGGCTCTACAAGACAGCACTTGTCATCACTTTACAGGCAGGAAAACCGAGGCGAAGGGGAGTTAAGTCGTCCCGGTCGGCGGGGAGAAGAGGCCGGAGAAGGGGAGAAGCTGCAGCGCCGGCGCTTCCGCCACCCTCGGGCGCGTCCCCCCATCACACCTTTGTGGCCTGAGCTCCCAACCTGTGCCGCTCACCCACCACCAGGGCTCAGCCAGAAATCGGGACCCCCATCAGAAGGAACAGTTGTATCTGCTGGACATCAGAGGCCGACGCCCAGGGCCCTCCGCTCACATGGCCAGGAAGCCAAAGGAGAGAGCAAGGCGAGAGGCAGAGCCCGAGGCCTGCGGACTCCACGGCTAACCGTGCACCTGTGCTCACAGGTGAGCTGCCGAGAGGGCGAGGGATGGAGTTCACCTCCTCCTTCCTCCCAAACGCTCTTGCCGTGACCCCGGCCTCAGAGGCCCGAGCGAAGGCCCGCAGCAGAACACGAGCCCGCGGGCTGGCGCCATGCGCCCCCTACAGACAACTGGCCGCCACCGGGACTAGGCCAGGATTAAAGTGCAATATTGTTGTTCTCCCAAATGTTACTAGATGTTTGGAATTACTCACAGGTGTGGAACAAGTTACCTAGAAAGCATATAGAAGTAGGAATTCTAAGTTTAATTTTAAAAAACTGGCGTGTAAAAAAAAATCTTTTAATATTTATTCATTCTTCTCCCTTCAAAGTACAGGTTGAAAAAAGAAACTATGGTAATAGGGCTTTTTAAAGCCTAGGAGTAGAGTTTGTAAGAAGCAATTTTAATTCAAATGTTATATAATCATCTACTTAATGACCTTTTTAAAAAATTTCTATCCTTTTCTTATTCCAGTTAATAGCCTAAAAGTTAAATACAATTATGAATTTTTCTATTAAAAAATAAAAACTCAATTCATCACAGGCAAGAAAGAAAGACAATATTACTTCTCATGAATCTATTTCAAAGACTGGCTTGTCATCCTAGCTAATTACCCAGAGTTCATTCAGTTATTCACTCTTTCCCATCTTCCTTAAACAAGGCGTTGCCTTGAGTTTTCATTTTAGTCACACAGGCAGACAGTTAACTAGGACGCAAATTTTTTAAGCGATTGGAATCACGACGGTGGTAAGTGTGGCATCGCGGGGCCAGAACCGGTGGGTGAGTCTCGGACACTGCGCAGGGCCTCCCTCCTTTGGGAAGAGGTGCCTTTGTGATAAAGCACACTTGGAGTAACTTTAAACGTAAATCACGGTCCCAGCAAGTTTTTCCGTAGATACAGACAAGATTATTCTAAAGGTATATGGAAAGGACAAGGAACTAAGTAAGTGACTAAACAACCCAGCCTATTCAACTTCTAGACTTCTTAGGTAGAGATAGTGATGAGGACAGCCCCCTCTGGCAGGGGACGGACATATGTAGCAGAGCAAGCCCAATGGAGAGTCGAGGAATACTCCCACGTGAAGAGCCCCCCGAAACATCGGTAGGCATCCAGACATCCGGAGGCAAAAAACAAACCCAAAACCAACAAAAACTAAGCCGAAGTCCCAAACCTTGTATGAAAATCCACTCAAAGTAAAAAACAGAAAACTCTAAAACTTTCAGGGAAAAGAGCACATAGAAAACATTTGGAATCAAAAGATAGGCAAAGAGTTCTTAGACTTGACATCACATGCACAATCTACAAAATGAAAAATTGACAAATTGGACTTCATCAAAATTAGACATGTTTGTTTTACGAAAAACCCTGTTCAAAGGATAGAGATAAGCTACAGAGTGGAAGAAGAAAATATTTGCAAAGCACATATATAGCAAAGGATTAAGTAGAACATATAAAGGACCCTCAAAACTCAACAGTAAAAAAGCAATCCAATTAAAAAATGAGCAAGAGATGGCAAATAAACACGTGGAAAGATGTTCAAAAATCATTAGTCTCTGTAGAAGATGCAAATTAAAACCACATGAGATATTACAACACACCTGTTAGAATAGCTAAGATTAAAAAATAGTGACATTACTGGGGCTTCCCTGGTGGCGCATCGAGAATCCGCCTGCCGACGCAGGGGGCGCAGGTTCGTGCCCTGGTCCAGGAAGATCCCACGTGCCGCGGAGCGGCTGGGCCCGTGAGCCATGGCCGCTGAGCCTGCGCGTCCGGAGCCTGTGTTCCGCAGCGGGAGGGGCCACAGCGGTGAGGGGCCCACGTACCGCAAAAAAAAAAAAAAAAAAAATAGTGACATTACTAAATGCTGGTGAGGAAGCAGAAAAACTGGACCACTCAGACATACATTGCTGCTGGGAATTTTAAAAGGTACCGCCAGGGAAAATATGTGCAAGTCATATATCTGATAAGGGATGGGTATCCAAAAAAATGAAGAACTCATACAACTCAAAAATAAAGAGGCAAATAACTCCTCTAAAAATGGGCAAAGTGGGCTTCCCTGGTGGCGCAGTGGTTTAGAGTCCGCCTGCCGATGCAGGGGACACGGGTTCGCGCCCCGGTCTGGGAGGATCCCACATGCCGCGGAGCGGCTGGGCCCGTGAGCCATGGCCGCTGAACCTGCGCGTCCGGAGCCTGTTCTCCACAACGGGAGAGGCCACAACAGTGAGAGGCCCGTGTACCGAAAAAAAAAAAAAAAAAAAAATGGGCAAAGTATTTGAATAGACATTTCTCCAAAGAAGATCCACAAATGGCCAATAAGCACCTGAAAAGATGTTCAACATCTTTAGCCATTTGGGAAATGCAGATCAGAGCCACAATGAGGTACTGTACCACTACACACCCACTGGGACGGCTATCACCAAAAAGATGACTAGTAACCCATTGGCGGGGATGTGGAAAAATCGGAACCCTTGTGCACCACGAGTGGGAATGTAAAATAGTGCAGCTGCTTTGGAGAACAGTTTGGCAGCTCCTCAAAATGTTAAACAGCTATACGATCAGCAATTCCACTCCTAGGTACAGACCCAGGAGAACTGAAACACACACACACACACACATACCCAGAATGCGTACACTAATGTTCACAGCAGCATTATTCATAACAGACAAAAAATGCAAATAGCCCAAATGTCATCAGCTTATGGATGGATAGACACGGCTGGTCCCTCCATACAAAGGAATGTTGTTCAGCCAGAAAAAGGAGTGAAGTACTGACACCTGCTGCATCCTAGATGAGCCTGGACAGCATGATGCTAAGTGAAGGAAGTCAGGCCCAGAAGGTCACCTACTGCATGATTTCCTTTACATGAAATGGACAGAATAGAGACATTATCATGGAGACAGAGAGCAGGTGAGTGGTAGCTAGGGGCTGGGGGCAGTGGGGAGTGGAGAGTGACTGCTAATGAGTGTGAGGCTTCTTGGAGGGGGGATGAAAATCTTCTGAAATTAGATAGTGGTGATGGCGCACAACTTGATGAATAGTAAACTTTACAAGAGTGAGCTTTACAGCATATGACTTATACTTTAATAAAGATAGATGGATACATAGCTACACAGATGCTAGATAGAGCCACTCCGGAAAATGGCTTGGTAGTTTCTTTAAAAAATTAAACATGCAACTACCATGTGACCCAGAAATTTCACTCCTGGGCAGTTACCACAGAGAAATGAAAATGTGTGTCTACAAGAAAACCCGTACACCAGTGTTTATAACAACTTTATTCAGAATAGCCCTAAATTGCAATCAACCCAGGTATCCTCCAAACGTTAAATACCGTGCTGATCCGCGTCACGGAAGGGTCATCAGTAATCAACAGGAACGAGCTACCAGCGCACACAGCTAGCCGGGTGAAATGTTCCGAGAGCGATGCTTAGTGAACAAACCCAATCCCAAAAGGTTACACGCCGCGTGATTCCATTTATCAAGTGTTCCCGAAACAACAAAAGTACAGAAATGGAGAACGATGAATGACTGCTGGGGATTAAGGGGAGGATGGGCAGGAGGGAGGCGGGCGTGTCTATGAGGGTCATGTGGTCCGTGGAAATAATTACAGACAGGACAGATACAGACCCTGGCCCCCCGGAGCTAAAGAAAATCCACTGCCACCTAATTTGAATGATTATAACTGCTTGAGAAATGCACAAAGCAACTGAAAGGAAGAGCAAGGGAGGAAACCACAGTGAGCTGGTGTCTAGCCTACTGGCTTCTAAAGGGAACTGTGTGCGTTTGCACTAAGTGCCGAAACCAACGTGTGGGGCGTGGTAGGCCTTCCACCAACATGTGCCGCTGAGCAAATCAATGCTTGTTTAATGAATTCCAGAGTCACAATGTCACACGTGCAAAAGAAACTGATTATTCTCAATGGGGCTCTACTATAAAAAGATTATTAGTTAAGCAAATTGTCATTAATCAGAAGGAACACTTTCTTTATAAGGAATCCAGCCTAACTCGGTGGTTATGGCATTGGAATATAAGACAGGAATTATCCTTGTAAATACAACCTACTGGTCCCTGAATTAGTCAAAATCTGTACAAATAAAACTTGGATTCAATACATTCATTGTGAAGAATTATGCCCCCAAAGAAATACGACACCAAGAAAGATGAGAAATTGAAAGTAGTGACAAAGGAACCCAAAAGGATGGATGGGGGCCGATGAAAGTTACTTCTGAAAATGAAAGTTATCGTCTAATTCTGTTTGACTTTCGAGGAAAGCCAAAGAAAATTTATACCTAGCAATAAGTTTTAATATCTGGCAAGTTCTTCAGAGTCTGAAACACTCGAAGTTCAGGGTAGAAATGGGGCAGCTGGGGATGTGTTTAGATCCACGGTTAACTCCAGCTATCAGGAAGCAGCTATGCGGGGAACGTCTGGGATTATTATCACCCAGTCTCACATTTAATGCAGCAGAACTGGTGTTTGCGTTTTTCTCTTGTAAGCAGCATCTGTGGTCCAAGGGTGAACAATGACACGGCCTTGAAGGGAAGAAACCTGGAAACCGGAAACCAACAGATTGACGGGGTAGAGACCAGACCTCAGACACCAACACAGAAGAAAGAAAATGAATGTCACCTGAATTCTTCTGACAGGAATAGGTGTGCTCCCTTCCTGTGAAACTCTGAAAAGTCACCCACAGTGGGGAAGCCTCTGTGTGTGTGTGTGTGTGTGTGTACATGTGCAGAGGATCATATTTGGAAAGGTACAAGAGAGTCAAAAATCCAGGCCGGAGATGGACTTTGGAATCCTTTCCATATTATGGGACTTTTAACTGGAAATGTTTACCTTTGAACTTTCCCTATATTTTTATATTGTATCTGTTTCCTATAGGAAGGGAAAAGAGGCTAGCACCACGTGCAGATCTGTGGTTGAAACTGACTCCCCCAGAGGGTCACTGGAGTAACTCCCCTCGGGGTCCCCAGTGAGCGCAGGAGTGAAGGCCTCGCCCTGACCCTGCTCCCGGCCGCAGTGACCTCTCCAAAGCAGGGGTCAGCTCATTGCCCCTTCCTGTCCTTTAATCCCAGACTCCCACCCAGCTCTGCTCTGCCTCAGCTTTAGTGGCGAAATGCCCCGGAGAGCCTGGGCGCACGTTCCTGCTGCAACACAGATGGGTCTTTCTGGGGGTTCAGAATGAGCCTGTTGGCTTACATGAGGCTCTGCCCCTTCCCAAAATCTTAGTGATGCCAGAGCCGTATCTGTCAGACATCCTGCTGGTGACGTCCAGCAATCCCCAACCAGCAGAAGCAGAAGGGGGGTCCTGGGGGAACACTGGGCTCCCCTGTGAGTCCATGGGCAGGGCAGGCTGATGGGTGGCTGGACCCTGGTCCCAGGCGCTTGGGGCGTGTCCCCACCACTCCGCTCTCTCACGGAGCTGTGTCATTTCTCCCCTGGGACAGGGACCACTCCCTGGCTTTCCTTCTAAGATGCTGATGCTCTGGTCCAGGCGGGTCCTTGCTGAGAACCCTAATAAAGGCCCAAGTTGGTCAGGACGAGGCCAGGGCTCGGGTTATCTGCCCATCACTCTGGAAAAGGAAGAAGGTGCCTTCAGTGCAGATCAAGCACCTTTACAAGAAAAGAGAGAGGGGCAGCGAGGGGACTGCTCTGAAGCCCCCTGGGCCGCCACACTTGCACCCCATCTCTCCAGCCTCCCCTGGAAGCTCACTTCAGGGCAGAGACAGACAGTGATTTCCAGAATGGTCCTTATCCCAGGGCCAGCCCTACATCCGGACAGTTAACAGCCCCATTCATCAAGGCGAGGGAAACAGAGACTATCTTCCTACACATGAACTGTCATCCTGGCTAAGCCATCCATCCATTCACTGGCAAATATGGAGTCATGTGTTGTATTACCTTCATCTTCTGGGTGAAATGGCGGCCCTGCCCTCTCGGGGCCTCGCGGGGCACCTGCCTCCAGAGATGGCTCAGCCTGCAGTGGGCTCTCCCCTCCCCACCCCAGCACGGAGCCCCCCGCTCCCCGAAGCCGCTGCCGACTCTGACTGATGAGACCCTGCTCGGGGGTGACAGGCTGCCTGACCCTCCGCAGTCAGCGCCCCCATCTTCCAGGCCCACAGCCCCTCCTGAGTGAGCCCCTCGACCCGGCCTGGCCCGGGCTCCTGTCGGAAGCGACTCCACAACCCACGACTCGGCCTGATTACCTGATGGCTCCTAAGTCAAAGGGCATTTCTGTCCCCAAATCTAGAGTGGCGTTTTCTAGAGTGGCTTCTACTGAGGAGTCATCTCTGGAGAAACGCTTCAGATAAATTAAAAGCAGGCTCCAAGGTCAAAAAGCTTCGGGCAGTTTCTCCGGGAGATACACGATACATCGTCATTTCCGGGAAGCTCTGCAGTACAGAAACCTGCTTCAAAATTCTGATCGTATGAATCTTTAAACTCAAGTTAAACGTACATCCTAAGAAGTTCCGACCTTCGCCCTGGGTCCATCTCTGCACAGCCAGCGCCCCTGATGCCCCTTTTCTTCTACGGGGACTCTGCACCCAAAGGAATCGGACGTGGGTAAAAACTGAGAGGACGCATCACGCAAGCGGCAAGGGGGGCGTTCCCTCTGGATCTGCACCGGAAGTTGCACACGGTCTGATGTCTTGGTTTCACTGATTCAATAATTCATGTACTGAAGCACGAACTCTGCCAACCCCCAGCCCCCGAACCTGGCAAGTGAACTATGTCTCTTCATAGACAATCAGGAAAGAACCAACACATCGGAAAGATAATCGCTTTTAATTTTCTAAGTGTTCACTTACGCAACATGATAAAGGCAGATTTATGCGACTCGATATGACATTTTTACAAAAAATGTCCCCCCAGCATCTGGGCAGTAGTATATAAATATTTACAATGAAAACATAGGCAAGGAAAAAGGAAATCTTCATGGTTCAAGACAATTTCTTTCCAATGCTTCTCAGAATCTTGAAAATAAAATACTTCATTACCTTTCTTAGTCATCCATATTTACATGTTGATTCAGTTGATGGTTCAAGAAATCTAGGCTTAAGGATGTTTTGTTCTATATCACTCCTGCTCTTTTTCTACACAGTTTCTGAAGTTATCTAAAACAGTTAATTGTGAAAATGTAGACCTTGAAAGAAGAGAAAAAAGAATAAATTATGTAAACATGGTGCATTAAGCTACAAGGTTCTCACACAGATAACAGTTGATGAACTTGACTACCAAGATGATAAAATGCTCTCTATTTTTCTATGTATTTCAGTTTATTTTTATATCACCAAAAAAGCCTTCTGAAGAGGATGCCAAGAAAACAGCAACGATGTTACCACCCTAACTGATGAATATACACCACCCTCATTTTCTCTAAAAGAAACTGTGGTTTTTTTCAAAAAGTGACAAATATGAATTATATCACGGAGAGCTTAAAAGCCTCAATAAAGTGTGGTATCTTTTAAATATGAAGACTTTAAAAAATAAATTTGAATAGTGCAAGCCAGCCTCTTTAACGTAGTGATATTACAAATATATTCAACTCCAACGTAGGAAAGCACAACTCTGCCGCCGGCCCGACGCCGGGCTGTCGAGGTTGCCAGGATCGAGGGCAGCAGGCGGTCCCCGAGGGTGCGATGCGAGCGTTTCCGTGACGACGCCTGCAGCGGTACCTGCCGCCCTGAGGCAGGGCCGGGGCCTCACGTGTGGGAGCTGCGCCGGCCCCTGGCGCCCAGCGACACGCGGAGCCGCGGCTCCCGGGCGCGGTAATGCTCGTTGAAATCCAGCCTGAAGCTCAGGAAGCGCAGGCTCTCATCGGGGCTGGTCGTCAGCAACACCAGGAACTGCTGCACGATGCCCTGGAGAGACGCAGGGGACACACGCCCATCTCAGGTCCAGGAAGGAGCTGCCCACACAACCGCCCCGCCTTTAACCCCCTCCGGGGTTATTTCCACCAACACCCACCCTAACGGCTGTTCCTGGGACCAGAGTTCACCTAGTCAAGGGCAGCCCCACGGGGAAGAGATGCTCATTTCTACAAATGCAAATTCACAACAGTAATTTCATGGAAAAGAACTAACCAACAGATTTTTCCTTTTTGCCGTTAAGTTCTATAAGAATTAGCAAAACAGCAAAGCAACTGGTGGGAAAACATTCCTATTTTTTTAATTTTTTTTTTTTTTTTTTTTTTTTTTTTATTTTGCGGTACGCGGGCCTCTCACTGTTGTGGCCTCTCTCGTTGCGGAGCACAGGATCCGGACGCGCAAGCTCAGCGGCCATGGCTCACGGGCGCAGCCGCTCCGCGGCATGTGGGATCTTCCCGGACCGGGGCACGAACCCGCGTCCCCTGCATCGGCAGGCGGACTCTCAACCACTGCGCCAGCAGGGAAGACCCTATTTTTAAAATTTTGAGTAGATAACTTCAGTGTGACATTTTTCACATGAGTTATGAAAGAGTATTTAATCATAAAGCCCTGACGGGAGGACAAATTGAGAACACCAGGAACAGACACGTGATGTAAACCATGGCTCGGAGTCCCAATGCCTTTGCGAGCTTTGGACTGTGGTTGCCCCCTAGGGCGGGCAGAGTGCGGCCACATCACCTCCTTACAGGGTTCATAGACCATGTGTTGTGATGCCTCGATACAGAAGAATAACATTCAATGGCATGAAATAATCTTCATTAACTACTTCAATTTTAAAATAATACAGCTTACAAAACACTACATATTTACTCTGCACAGCATGATCTTATTTTATTAAAAATGTTATAGACCCAGAAAAAAGGAGGGCGTATACAAAAATACGAATAGAGATTACCTGTGATGTCATGGAATTTTGGGCGAATTAAAATTTTTCTTTTGTATTTCTATTATATTTGAAAATTTCTAAAATGCACAGTATCTTAAAATTAGGGGAAAAAGTTATTTTAAATCAAGTAAGTCAAACATAGTAACTCATAGTGCCAGAGAACCATGGTATCAATTTTCTTTTAATTAACATGATTTTCCCACGATTGAAATGAACAAGGGCAGCCAAGAAAAAGAGAGTTATTTTCTTTCATAGAAATCTATTCCCAAGGGTAAATATTTAAGAAAACAAATGTTTTAAAGTAAGGCTCAATTATAAAGACACTTTGATCAAAACAATGATTACATGGATTAAAAATGCTTAGAAAATGGAGTCTTACATCTTAACTTTAGAGTACCAGTGGACTAAGTGTTGCATTCCGGATCCATCAACCCAGGCCTTTCTTTAACAATTTTGTTAGCTGCAACTGAATCCAAAATTTAGGTACCATTTTCTGATCTTCAGCAGACTGGCCCTGTGCACATCTAAGTCACCTTCAGCACGTCAACCTCTCCAAGCTGAGACCAACTCTATGACCTTAGAAGTCACAGGACACTTGCTCCAAATGGATCTAGTACTCTACTTGTTTTCTTTCAAGTTTCCTTAAAACATGACTCAAAAAATAGCCTTTCATTTTCTTGGCCTCATGGTCAATTCTCTGAAACTATCTAATACTGTCTCCATGATGTGAGATTAAAAAAAAAACAACCCAAGTTAACATAAAATTACTGGTTGGTACAGAAATCAGTATTATGATTACCCTACATTTAAAATTACTACTGAAATCTAGGGAGTTAACACAGAACCATAAAAAACACCACACTGAACTACGCAGCACATCACACAGGACTTTATTAACGTTCTAATGAAACCGCCGTCTTCACCATATCCCTCCTAGAAAACAACCTGCGACATAAGACGCTTTTCAAATTTATCAAAATTAGTTTTGCTGTACAACCACGGAATTCCCTAGACACCTGCTCAGCAGGGAGACGGTTCATAGGGGGAGCTGAAGGATGCAGGAAGGCCCAGCCTGCCCTATCGCTTCCCCCAGGGCCGGGCCGTACAGAGTCACTCTCTCCTCTTAGTTGATGTAAATCCGAAGGAAAGACAATGCTTAAGGTCGTATCCCCACGACACCACCATTGAAATAGAAACACCTTGCAAGTAAAGGGAGAGAGAGAAACTCTGCCTCTTTCATCTTTTCCCTTTGGCCTAAAATGATCTAAGTTCCAGAGACACAGAGAACTTAGCCTGAGAAGTCGAGGTGAATATGAGGTGGCCTCCCCATTTGGGACAATGGGGCAGATGTTTAGGGCAATGCAGCAGGCTAGCTCTCACTCACCATCACTCCTGGGACACACACTGGGCGTGTCAGGACTGATTTTACTAAAACGTGTACGGATCTCGTGAATGGATCCTCCCATGAGGCCACAGGCTCCTGGCTATAACCAAGCATACAGCCACACAAGCCTACATCTGAACATCTTCACACATTAGCCTGCCCTAGGTCCGTAGGAAACAGGACTTGGGTAGGGGAACTCATCCTGTCAGTAATGTTTAAGCACCTTCCATGGTGAAGGGCCTGAGCTGGGGGCCGGAAGAACAACAAATCTATCTAACACGGTACCCACTCCCAGGAGCCCCAGGAGATGCAGTGGACACATGAATCGTGGCAATAAGACGAGGTGATGGGCACTGTGAAAGCTAAATATCGCGGAGGTTCAGAGAAAGGACCTGATTGCAAACAGGAAAGTCACTCTTCCTTCACTCCCCAAATGACGTACTTCATGCTGACATTGTTCTGTGTCCTCGGTGGCATACAGAGGTGAGCAACTCAGGAACAGTCCCTGTCCTGTGAAGCTTCTGTTGAGAGGGGAGAGAGACCCACACATAAACAAAGGATGCACTCAGCACTACCCAGGGATATGCTTTAGTAAATCAGGTGGAAAGTACACAGAGAGAGTGGGGAGAAGCCACTTTAGATGGGTCAATTCATCCAGAAATGTTCTGAAGGTGTGTGTGTCTGTGCACATGTGTGTGTGTTTGTGTGTGTGTGTGTACGTGCACAGTGGCAGGTGCTATGTGTGTTCAGCCAAAACTAATGATGTCCAGTTCTTACATTCGATCTTTTAAGTAAGAACTGGATGTTATCAACTATGTACCATCAACCTACTTTATCAGTGGGCATATGGATAAACGTCAAAACTTTTATGACCACAGGGAAGAGATTTTTACATTTACTTTCAATTAATGTATCTAATCTTAGAGAGCAATTAAAATTATTAAATTATTAGCTGATGTTCTTTTTAAAAATTGTAACTACTGGGTGTACATTCGTTTTTAATTTTTAAACATATAACTAATGACTGCTTTGAGGAATAAAAAAAATACTGGAATGAGGTTATCATCCCTTTAGTATTAAATGAAAACATTTCTGATAGAAACCAAACATTTTATAGTGCAACATGAATGATCTAAAAGGTTACCTCACCACCACGCTAAGCCTCATCATTCTGTCATCTTCACTGAACAGAGTAGATGAATTGAATGTATAGTTTTTATCTGTTCTTCATTTAAACAGGAGATCTGGTTTCTACCGACAACACACTAATTTATCCTGATAATGGGAATGCAGCCAGATTTTTATCAGTATGAACAAGAAAATTTAATTTTTTAATATATAAAGTCTCAGTCATTCAGTCACCTTTAGAAGTTATGAAAGCATCACTTCATCCGAGGGCAAAGTAGCACTCAATCACCCCACTGGCAAACATCTAGAAGCAAACACCGAGAGACCTGGGCACACTTTAGGATATAATTAATCTTGCAAAAAATATAGCTACGGAGGAAAAGAATCAAGGTCAGAATATAATTGCAATATGCTTTTATTTTACTGATGCACTTTCCACTCAAGGTTCTTTAATTTTCACCACTATGTCAAACACAGAAAGAAGTGAGGGAAAAATAAAGCATAATTGAACCATGATTTCTCATGAAGTGCTGGACGAACGCCAAGGTCTTCCTGCTAAGCACAGAAATAAAGAGGGTAATTTCCTCAGCAAGCAACTTATCTTCTAAGACCAGATCCATTCATTCAGACCACAAAGGACCCCAACTTCAACGGGTCAACAGGCAGGCCGCCACCAAGAGACCCGCCTCTGGCCACGCAGAGAGAAGCCGGAGGCTCTGGACCAGGGGAAGGCCCTGGAGCCGACCAGGCAGCCTGGCAGACGACAGCTTTCAGGGGCGGGCGTCAAAGTGCCGAAGCGTAAGACAGGTACACGGTCAACCTTTAAATCCAGCAAAAGTGTAAGCGGAACAAAGTAAGGAGAGGGCTGAAGGCGTCCAGAGAGATAGTCCAAAAAGCAGCCCCTGCATTCTCTCTAGTTAGTGCACCGACCTTCCGATCCAAGGATGCAGGTTTGGGAACCTCAGCAGAGCGTTTCAGCTAACATTGGAAGCAAGTGAGAATTTTCTAATTGGAAAGCAGGCATGCTTATCCTAACTGTGCCCTTCTCTTTGCCCCTGTGTGAAGCTCAGATCCTTTATAGCTCTCGCTAGTTGATCCAAAAACCTCTCCACCCTCCCATCCACTTAACACTGAGCGCACCTGTTCTCACCCACAGGATGCAGACTTCTTTACCTCCGTCAGTTTGTGGGGCTAAAAGCCCTGTTAGCCACAAAGAAGCGTTAGGATATGGTTTCTCTGGGTATTTAATAACAAATGATAGAAAATACAGCTTTGTTATATAATATTGCTTTTCCTACCAAAACTATCTGGAAACCTCTTCCCAAACATTGCAAGCACTTTCTACACTAATGGTTCAGGACATCTGTGAGTTCTTACAGGGGTCTCTTCTTGCCTGCCTTTGCATTTCAACCTAATACGAGATAAAATAAAAGCTGCATGCCAGTCCCTGCACCACTGGACTAAAGGATCATATCTTTTTAACAATTAAAAGTAAAATCCCAACTGGTGGACGCAGAGGCAGTTTTAATGACGCCACAGAAAGAGCAAAGCTCAGAGGCCACCTGGAAGTTTTCTTTCAGATAAAAGGACTGAAAACTCATCCTTGGGCTGCAAGTCAGTCAAACCCAGAGGCAGCCACGGTGGGACACTGAGAGTCGCTCTGCAGCAGGAGGGGGAGAGAAAAGCCTCCGGGGAACCAGGTAAACATGGACGTTTCAAAGAGCTTCCTGGAAGGACCACAGGATGAAGCCACGTTACACAGGAAGTGAGCTCTGCAGAGCCGTCAACAAAGACCGACAGGAGCTGCACGCAGGGAAGTTACTGGGGAGGAGTGGACGGCGGGCCAGAGAAAGCAGGTCCAGGAGCCCCGCCAGGCAGACAGGGGCAGACATGGCCCCGGCCCCACTCTGGTCACATCCGCCAGTGAAGCCATCTGGCCCTGGACTCTTCTTTTCTGGAAAGGTTTTTAGAGCACTGATTTATTCTCTTTACTTGTTATAGGTCTATTTAGATTTTCTATTTCCCATGAGTCACTTTGATAGTTTGTGTTTCTAGGAGCTCTCTCAGGTTCAGGGCTTCGGGCCGGCAAACAAAACTGACAAAAGACAGGTTAACCAGAGAAAAGACATACAAATTCTACTAATATTTTTAAGTTAACATGCACGAGGGCTTTGCAAAAAGGAAATTTAAAAAAATCACAGAAGTGGTTAGAATTGGGAGCTTCTATATCTTTTGAACAAAGAGTGATAAATTGTGAAAAAGTGACCAGGAGGTATATGGGGAACTAACGGAAGACAGGGGTTACTTCAGCAAGACCTGTTTGTGCAGACTCGTCTCACGGTGGCTCTGTCTCTGGTGACAGGGCTGCTTCCCTCTGTCCTGGTCCATGATGGGGCGGGGAGTTATGCCACCTTCATCAAGGGAGACTTATGCCCTGCTTTTAGGCAGAAAACGGGAGGGCAGAGAAATTTTCCTGTGTATGACGATTCTCAATTGCCTTGAATCGAAATAATTGTGCCAAAGTGGCATATTTGGGGGCAGCAAAATCTGGACCCTTTCAGCATCTTTCTTCTCCTGCCTAAAACTTCAGTCTCTTTATACCTAAACGATGGCATTGACCAACGCTCTGCTAAGCTTTCGGCATGAATTTGATCTCAGAATAAAATTATCCCTCGACTCCTCATCCAGGTGGAAATTGTATGACCTTCCCTCTCCACTTTCTTAATGGTTCCTTCGCTACAAAACTTCAGCTGAATGACTCGGCCATCAATAAGATTTGGAATTAGATGTACCGAGGGTAAATCAATAGAAAGGAAATCAAAACTGAAAGGCCAGAATTATTTTTGCAGCTCGCTTTGTGCAAAGCAGCTTTGCATCGACCCTCTGGACCACTTGGAGACTCCAGAACAGTGCTGCGCTCCCGCTTCAGGCCACGAATGTAACGAAGCTACTTTTATGAGCAGACGTTAATGACAAGGTCTATTAAAATGGGATCATTTGGCCTATTTACCTCCAAGAACTACTAGATAAAAAAATTAGAAAATTCGGGCTTCCCTGGTGGCGCAGTGGTTGAGAGTCCGCCTGCCGATGCAGGGGACGCGGATTCGTGCCCCGGTCCGGGAGGATCCCACATGCCGCGGAGCGGCTGGGCCCGTGAGCCGTGACCGCTGAGCCTGCGCGTCCGGAGCCTGTGCTCCGCAACGGGAGAGGCCACAACGGTGAGAGGCCCGCGCACCGCAAAAAAAAAAAAAAATTAGAAAATTCAAAATTGGTTTTAAGTGTTTGATTTCAACTTGAAAAAGATTCATTTGTGACCATGTCTCAGCTTCCTCTCTCTGCTCCAGGTCATCACATTACTGTGATGTGATTTTTAAATGCATGATTTTCTCATTTAGCCACAAAGATGTACAAGAAAGAATTGGGTTAACATAGGAAATGTTTCTGGCCAGATATTAGAAGGTTTATACCTGACCCTGGTGATTGTGCCCCTAGTGCTAATTAGTGCCTAATTCTTCCAACGCTTTTCTTTCTTTTTTCCTTTATTTTGAAGCTGCCTCAAAATGTGTTCTATGTATTATATTCCATTTTGCAGAAAAAAACAATTTGTTCAGTTTTTATTGCCTTTTTTTTCGTTAACGGGAAGAGACCGATTCAAAACAGAATCTGAAAACCTCACACTGAATTTGGCCAACACACTGGCACTAACTTGGGCAAGTCTTGGCTTCCTTAAACTGCTTGGCAATTTTATGCCACTCGTTTCAAAGCTGAGCTTCTTAGCTGATTAGCTGCTGAGAACAAAAGGGAGGGGTCAGAGGCTCTGATGTCTTGTGATTAGAAATATGTAACCAATCTGATTTCCTTAACAGCAACACTGAAACACGATCCTCTCAGATAATGCAGCCCATGTGGAGACAAAGAAGATGAATGAATGAACAGATGAACGAATGGATGGATGGATGGATGGATACAGCGGTGTTCTCAGGGGTCCCCTTACTCAGGCAAATCCTCCCTGCTGCTTCCTCAGCAGAGGTGGCATTTCACCTTTCTCGCCCACACTTAGAATTCCCTGTAGAGGGGTCCTGGGAATGCAGAGCTATTTTGGCCCATTGAGGTCAAGGCTGGGGTCCCCAAATGCAAGCGCCTGGCACCACCAGCAGCCTCGGGCTGGGCAGTCACAGGGCTGGTCTGCTCGGACTCGCCTCCCGTGGACCCTCCCCAGGTAGTAAAGGTCACTGGCCACGGCCCACGTGGCCTCCGTGCAAGACCCAGGTCCCTTCCTGCCTTTACAGCATCCACATAACCAGTCCCTACAGTTAATCCGTGAAGCATCAGAACTTGGTGACTGACACAGTTCATCTTTCCCAGCAACTCTGTTTAAAGCTTTCTGAGGACAAAAGTAAGAAGACAATTATACAGATTGCGGAGACCAGAGAAAGAGCAGGAGAAAGAGAAGCTCGGAGAGACACAACCACAGTGGAAAGTGCACAGCTCAGCAGTTAACAGGGCAGCGTCCCAGCTGATAGGACGACAGCCCAGCACCTGAGCGCATGCACGCGCCTGATTAAACACAGCAACACACACCCGGAAGAAGGCTGTAAGCTGGGACACGTCTTTGCCAGAAGCAGCACGTTAACCGCTGCTCGTGCACTTCTCCAACTGCAGTCCTTTAATTCTTTCATTTAGAGAACAGTTTACATTATAATAGCCAGCATCACTTCTGTTTTAAAACAATTGATTATATGGCTATTGCCAAATTATGGACCCACTGGACATTTTCATAAGTGAAAACAACTGCAAATGTGCTTTGAGAGTTATCTTTAATTGATGAATCTGGTGACCTACAGACATACTGTCTAGTGGTTGAAGGGTAGCAGAACATGCCACTTACGGAGAAGGATTATTTTAAGCTGAAGACGATCAAGAATCCGCAGATGCAGGAAGAGCTCTCCGGCCTCTCCTTAAGTCCCTAAAGTCAGGGCATAAATCTTCCTCTGTGAAGGTAACTCTCTCCCCCATACCAGGAAGAGGACAGCACTCTTATCGTGGGAGGTAGAGAAACATACTGGAGACTTCACCATAAAAACCCCCATCTAGGGACCTCCCCGGTGGTCCAGTGGTTACGACTTTGCCTTCCAATGCAGGGGGTGTGGATTTGATCTCTTGTCGGCGAGCTAAGATCCTACATGCCTCACAGCCAAAAAAACAAAATATAAAAAAGCAGCAATATTGTAACACATTCAATAAAGATTTTAAAAATGGTCCACATCAAAAAAAATCTTCAAACGAACCAGCCCTCATCTTCCATTCATTCCGCCCTGTACCAATATCTCCCAGTTGCTTCTCCATGATTTATCATCCCCTGATGTCCAAACGCCCTTTCCTTTGTTAAAATGGTATCTAAGCCCCTAAGGCTAACTGCTTCCCTGAGTATTGCTCCTTTTCTCTGGACTCCCGTGCACATAAATATTGATAAAAATTGCATACCTTTCCTCCTGTTGGTCTGTCTTTTGATAGTTTAATTTGCAGGCCTTCGTGACATTTCCTAAGAGGGTTGAGGAAACGTTTTTCCTCCCCAACAGTTTTGGCATGGGCTGGGACTTCTCCGTCACTCTGTAGGCGGTCCCTGAGGTCGTGGGACATCTGAAAAACCTGGCAAAGTAAGAATCCCGGATTCCTGCTCAGAGTCTGGTCGAGTGTGGGTGACAAGAGCCACCCTTTGTCTTTTCCTTTCCAAATCTGGATCAGAAGGAGAACACGTCTGTGGTAATTAGTCCTTGGAGTGTAATGTCTTATGAATTCGGGTTTCAGCACCCTTGTTATTGCTATTTTCCCTCCCAAGGAGAGCCATCGTTTTCCTTAGTCTCTGTCTTTTGTGTCGTTTGTCGTAAGAAGGAGAATCATAGGGAAGGACACAGACATAGGTCCTGGAAGCAGCCTCACAGCCCAGCGAGTTTACGGTTTTCGCCACACCAGCACCTGTTTGGATAGACTTTGCTGCAATTCACAAGCAGAAGCAGCTTCTCCTTCCCTCTCGTTTAGTGTATTGAGAGCTCGGCTGGAATCCCGCGAGAGGACGCTCTCTCTGGTTTTCCACCTGCGGGGGGGCACAGGCTGTCAGGGCTGCCCCTGCAGCAGATGAGCCATCAGCTGGGCCTCGGGACGCCGGGCGCACAGCAGCGCTTTCCGTCCGACGGTGCCCGCTCTCAGGGGTGTTCGTCTAAACTCAGTTCTCAGCCCTGGTTGCCTTGTTGCCTCTTCCCTCCTTCCCTTGTCAGCCCTGCAAGTACCATCTCAGTGCTGCTGGCCCAGCATCACAGACTAGCTGGCCCTTCTCACTTCTGTGGCCGACCAGAGACAGGCGATTTCACAAACACCATTCTCACTGCCTGTCCTGAAATAAAGAAGGTCGCTCTTTGGGAGGGACCTGGATCATGGGGCCCACATCTCCTGCAGCCTCTGTGAGGACACCTCTTGCGTCCAGGATTAAGCCATCAGAAGGCTCGCTGGTTTTGAGTCCCATTTTGGAACAGGTATCTCTGGAGGTCTTAAATTATCAATGGCTAGAGGACATACTTGGAATTGGAAAAGCTTTTATATTTAAAAAGATTTTTTAGTGACAGCTCGCCCTAAAACAAATGTTCTATTAGTCCCTATGGCTCAGACTGAAAGAAGAACACACACACAAAAAAGCCTTAGCGCTGGGCTTCCCTGGTGGTGCAGTGGTTAAGAATCCTCCTGCCAATGCAGGGGACACGGGTTCGAGTCCTGGTCCGGGAAGATCCCACATGCCGCGGAGCGGCTGGGCCCGTGAGCCATGGCCGCTGAGCCTGCGCGTCCGGAGCCTGTGCTCCGCAACGGGAGAGGCCACAACAGTGAGAGGGCTGCGTACTGCAAAAAAAAAAAAAGTGATGCTTAGTCTTCCTTCGGTTATATTTATACGGATAAAAGTTTGTTTCAGAAATTGTGTGAAGTTCCTAGAAATTTGGCAATATCCTTGCTTTCCATGGTATGTCCTAATATAATGTTATCAGTCATTCCAGTTATCTTAACATGTTGTACTCCGCAGGAACAACCAGATTACCTTGTCAATTGCAAACTCTCATCACATCTCTAACTGTGGTCATTTTAAGCCTTTTGTCATTCACAGGCCGCTAGTTTTGACTCTGATATTTTCCCAAATGCTCTTGCAATCAACTACAGGCCAAAGTTCTTCATCTTGAACAAAAAAGCACCATCCTTTAGACTTGTGGGAAGGACAGGTACTCTGGGAGTACAGGCTCCTAGGGACCTTTGCTTAAATAACTTTAAGATCATACCATTGGACTGGGTAAAAATCTTCAGAACTAATGGAGAATCTGACAGATTCATAAAACTGCTAACCCAAGATCAAGCAGAACAAGAATCAATTACGTGGGACTAAATGAATCGATGAACAGTGGTTATGATTTTTATGGCTTTTTTTGTTTGAAACTGCAGGTTCTTTAATGTTTTGTTTTTCCAGATTTAAGGAAACCTTTTCCTCTTGTATCTTAAGCTATCTATACCTTACAGCAATTTGATGAAGTATACCTTTGTAAAGAGAGTTGAATCATTTATCTTTTCTTTCTACCTGATCTCTCCAGAATTTGAAACTCTTCGTGGGTATTCTTATTTTCATGGCAATCTGGTTATTTGCATAAGGTCAGCAAGAATGTGTTCTCCTGGGACTTCCCTGGTGGTCCAGTGGTTAAGACTCTGAGCTTCCAATGCAGGGGGCGTGGGTTCCATCCCTGGTTGGGGAACTAAGATCCCACCTGCTGCCTGGCATGACCAAAAAATATTTTTTAAATTAAGAAAGAAAGAATCTGTTCTTGTAACAGGACACAGTAGGAATTACTGGTTATATTACAAAGCACTGACTGGATGTAGTATTTGAGAATGTACACTGTAGTGTAAGTGACTGACATTAAGCTTTTTTGATTGTAATGTAAGCGCATGACACTGAGATATTCATTGCCAAGGCATCCACTTCAAAGACATTCATCTCAAATAAACATATTACCAGCCATATGACACAGTCACTAGCTAAACAACTAGATAAGGGGCCAGGCCATCCCGCCCATCAAGTGTCCCTACTAAAAAGTCCCGCGTAACCTGGATAGCTGACCATTTGAGTGACCTGCTTCTCCCGTCCTGTGTCCTGATTCCTATGTTTCAATTCACCAAGAAAGAGTGAACTCAGGAAACCCCAAGCACTCCACCCTTGGACCCTAACAAAGGCAGAGCCCCAGGTTCACATGTGCTCAGTCTCTCTCCCTTTCTACCCACAACCTCACTGCGCGGTCCTAGGGGGACCACGTGTGGCCATGTACCCACCAGGACCTGCGAGCAATAAACTTTGTCTTTTTAAAGTTCCTTCATGGATTCTGCTGAAGTGCATCTTGCGATCATAATAAGAACCACAAGGACCGGTCCAGCTGCAACATCGGTTCCAGTCGGGAAACCATCTGTGGGGTCCTTGCCACAGGTAATATGGGCTCAGGTGAGCGCCCCAGGCACTTCTAGCCAACAGCATCACTTTCAGTAAGCTGAGACTGATGCAAACGATACGTGCAATCAGATGTAGCCGGACGGCTCTAAGGAACTGAGGCTCATTTTATGAGCCAATACACATCCTTGGAAGACAAGCCTTGTGAGTTTCTTACAGGGTTTCCAGCAACTTTACCAGGTGAGTCACTTCCTCGCAGGCCCAGGAAACTCAGAAGGTTTGGAGGACATCTAGAAGAAAGGATTCACCCAAATTATAGATATTGCAGGCAAAACTGGATGGTGACCCTTGGCTTCGCTTGCTAGCCTCAAGAGACTTTTAACAGCCCAATCGGAGATCCCTTGTGAAAAGTCCCAGGGAGGTAAACTCAAAATCCCTCTTCTTGCTGTATTTCTGCAAGTAATCAGGCCAATTTTAATGAGACTAGTCTTACCTTGCAAACAAATTAGTCTTACTTTGATTTTCTTTGATAGACACGGGGGTGATTATAGAAAGAAAAATTATGTTTCAGTGGAAAACTATAGCACACCCCTGTGGGTATTAACTTCTATTACTTTACTGTCTTTAAGGTTTTGTTACCTACCTGTAAACTGGACTAAACACATATATAAAATCACCATGCTGTACACCTTAAACTTATACAACATTATATGTCAGTTATATCTCGACAGAGCTGGAAAAAATAAAAACTGGACTGGATCCCAAATTCCTCTCATTTCCTGCGATATCTGGCTACAACTTTCCAAACTAATGCTTCCAATTTTTTCCCATCCCTCAAACTTGAATCACTAAAATAAAAACGGCCCTTTTCCTAAAGCTCCGCCAGCTGAAGCTGGACAATTTGATAAAAACTTCAGAGAATTCACCACAGCAGCTCACGTGTGGACAACCTCCATGCCTGTTTCTCTGGGGGCCACTCAGTTCAAGTTCGCCAGAGTATCTGATGACATCATCAGAGACATTCACACTGCAGACCAGGAAAATCTGTCAGGGCTGCCTGCCTTCCCGCCATCTGAAGATGCTTTGAGCCCGACATCTAGAATCTTCTCCAGTGACTGTCCTCTGGACGCGAATTTAAAGCTTATTCTAACCGTTAGCCTTTCTCGGTTTGTTTTGTTTCCACAGACGTGTGCAGGGCTGAGAGACTGGGTCATCGTGCAGGGGACAATCCATTCTGGACTATGAGTCTTCTTGGGAAAGTTCCAGATGGGAGAATGATGGGGCTCGGGAAATGCTACTCTAAAACACGGCACCATGGCGTTTTGCATAGCTTAAGCTGAGGAATTTGAGGAAAAGACAGAAGCTTTTTTTTTCTGAGCTCCTCTCTACCCTCCCTCCCTGAAACAGGGCCCACCCCATACCCAGAAGAAAGGAGTATCCTCATCTCTGAAGACAAATGGATCCCAAGAAGAATCCCAGCGAACAGGCCTTGCTGAGTCTCCCTGTTCATGACACTTAACCTCCCACCCCTTGACCTTCCACATTCCTCCACGACTCTCCATTCTTCATCAAACACAGCATGAAAACACTCAGGTCCAACTGTTTCTTCAGACCTTCATTTCCTTACGAAGGTTTCCATTTCATGTAAAATATATTGAATAAATGTGTATGCTGTCTTTGTCAGTTTAACTTTCAGACCCAGTTTAACTTTCAGACCTAAGGGGGTGGAAGAAACCTTTTTCCTCACCCCCAAGAGCCATAGTAGCATCTTAAAAAGATGGCCTGTAGTCAGAATTTCACTGTGCACATGCATCTTCCAGGGCTCTGGTGAAGACGCAGATTCTGATTCAGGAGATCTGAGCTGGGTCCCAGGCTCTGCATTTCTAACAAGCTTCTAGGTGAGCTGTGGAAATAGCCAAATGATCTCCAGGATTGAAGAAGGAACCAGAACAGGAAACAGGTGTGAGTAGAGGCGATCTCCACTAGATCAAGGCCCCAGCCAGCCTCCCATCTCCTTCCCAGTTACAGACCCTGAGCACAACTCTCTGTCACCCCATACAGCCAGGGCAGGACCAGGCTCGCTTCCTGCCGTGATGTCACACACCCTGGACATTCCACAGTGTCCTGGAGACCACGCGGGAGAATCTGAGGGGACCTCAGGATAGCGTCCTCCTTCCGCAGCTGGAGGAACATGGCGGCTAATACAGGAGTGGCCGTCTTCGTCCTGCTGCTTTGCTGCGGGCAGGGAGCTGAGTTCCAGCCGATAAACATGACCACGGGTACAGTCATGGGGCGTTGCTGTGAGTGGGAGAAAACGGGTGCCTCCCCGGGCTGAGTCAGGCGGGCCATGGCCTTCTCCTGGGGTCCCTCCCCTTCATGCCTCCCCAGATTTACCGTTTATTGCTGGGGGAATGGAGCAAGTTGAAGTGTTGTTCTATATTTGAAGCTTTTTTTCAGATCCAATACTCCATGGGAGAGTAGCATACATTATATATTTTAACTTTTAATTATGGAAAATTTCTAGCTCACCCAAAAGTGGGAGAATCGTGGAAACTCCATCACCCGGTTTCAATCGTATACGTTTTGCCATCTTGTTTTACACACACACACACACACACAAACACACACACACTTTAGTTGTTACTGGAGCATTTTAGCATCGTCCAAGATGTCTTATGATTTTATGCAAACGCCTTCTTGCTAAGATAAAGGCATTTTTCTCTTACATACCTACAGTGTCATTGAAACACTAACGAAATTAACGAAACTCCCGTGCAGGGCTAGTACTGGCCCACACTCAGGCCTCCCCCCAGGTCTCAGAATGTCCTTTACAGGCGGCTGGTTCGAACCCCACCCAAGCAGGCCCCACCTGGCTCCGGCTGCTGTGTCCTGACCTCTGAGTTGAGGAAGGGGACAGTGGCCGCGCCCCCCCTTGCTGGGATGTGACTCGCTGGCCGAGGAGGCCGCAGGTGCAGACAGGGGCGGGGCCCCCCGACCCCCTCTTCCTGGCAGGAGGCTGCAACCCGGGTCCCCTGCTCCCCCCTCCCCTTCCTGCCCCCCTCAGAGGTCACCAAGGGCGAGCTCGAGGACAGGGGTCCCGACAGACCCCCGGCCCAGCTCCCAGGCCAGACGAGCAGGCCCTAGCGAGTCAGCACAGGGCCCATGCGGCTCCCCTGAGAGCAGGACGTGGCCCAGGCCGGGCCCAGAGTTACCAGGGGGGCGGGCCAGCCCAGCCTGGGTCTGGAGGTCACCCTGCCTGACCTCGTCACGAAGAAGCTACTGCTTCCAGCTGCTTTCCTGCAAGAAACTTTGAGTTTTGAGGCGTCGACCAAGGACGGCATCCTCTGGGTGCTGGGGTGTCGAAGGGTCTGTGACAGGTGGGGACGTGCGGTCACCCCACACCGCTAGGTTCCCCCGGCTGCCCGTTCCTTTCACGACTGTCGGGCCCCCGGTGCCCGCGGGAGCTGCTCCCGCACAGGCTTGACCCAAGCGCTCCTGACGCAGCCCCAAGTCGGTCCGTCTCCTCGCGCAGACAGAGACGTCCGCAGGTGACCGTCAAGGGCTTCCCAGCTCTGTTCTCCTAACGCGGGCACAGGGCGGGTGGGAAACTGAGAATGTCAGGGGAGGAGGCGTCAACAGGCACGATTCGGCGAGGCGGCTACCCTTGACAGTGCGCTCCGCAAACCGGCCGAGACCGCAGAACGTAAAGATTCTTCTGCTCGCGCTCGCTGGCTGGCTGGTACAATGGCTCCGCTATAATTGGGGACAGACACAAAACGAGAAGAATATTTTTAACAAAGTGCTTGCACGAGCAGCTGTGCCCGTTCGTAATGACTCGTTAGTGTCGCAGCCAAAGAGGACTGTACTTTTGTTTGCTGCGTTTACGGAGGTCAGCACACTGGGAAGCCATTGTCATCACAGCACGGCCCTCTTTATGCCGGTTTCCTGTGTTGTTCGAAGCCGCGGGCGCGCAGATGAGCCGATCGGTATGCAGATTGCCCATCATTAAAACTTGGAAAATCAGCGTCGTCACTGCTTTAGTGCTGGAACTTGAGCGCCTGCAGGCGCCACCTGAACGCTCTGTGCGCCCCGAGGGGACGGGGGCCCTGCCCGGCCGGCCCCTGGGGGCGGCTGCCTGCTCTCTGCTCTCCGCAGGGGCTGGAGGAAGGGGCTGACCCTGACCTTGAATGGAGGACCTGGAGCCGGACACCCAGCCCTAAGAAGAGGGGGAGGAGCCCTGGGCGGGGCTGCCGGGGGGCCGGCACTCAGAGTCCCCGCCCACTGCCCGGCCCGCGAGGCTGCTTCAGGTCGGCCAGGCCGGGGAAGCCGGCGGCCAGGAGCCCGGGGGCCCCACGGAGGACTGGCTGCCCGCGGTCAGCTCCCCCAGGGAACTCGGACCGCCCGGAATCGCTCGCTTACGGAAGAGGAGCCGGCGGGGCCAGTGCCTCTGCCCCCCCGTCCAGAGAGGCACAGGGCAGGTGGCCGTGACGGTGTCCCTTCCGCACGTCACATCCTCAGCCCGCCGGTCATACGGGAGCCGCGTGGGCTTTTTACGGAAGGACGTGCTGGTCCCTCTTCACCCGCCCGGCGCTCCTTCCCCCCGCGAGGGGCGGCGCCAGTGAGCGCGGCCCGGGAGCGCGGGTGTCACCTCCAGCGCCCGGCGCGCCACCCGTCCTCACCCCTCCCTCCCGGCGGGCCCCGAGTCCCAGGAGCCCCGTGCAGGGCCCCTCCCCCTCGAGCAGGTGGTCGGCCCCGCAAAAGCCAGTCGGCCGACGGACAAGTCGGTGCAAATTCAGGGAACGTTGTTAAACTATTGGTTTTTTTCCCCCCAGTTTCAGGCACTGAACAGCCAGCAAATTTAAGAAATCTGGATGACGATGTGGATACAGGATTTGGTAAGGAGGCTCCTCTTATCACACATCTGGTCCATGCCTGAAGGGTGTGGGTGACCGTCGGTGGGTGTGTCCCAGATAAGCTGGGGCAGCCGCGCAAGGTGGAGCCAGGTGACTTGGTTTGAGGCTGGGATCACGTTCCCACGGCCCGCGCAGGCCTGAGCTGCGGCGGAGTGAGACCCGCTTCAGGATGCTGCTGGTTAGGACGCGCAGCTCTGGGGCCGGACGGTGGTCAGCTGAGCTCTCGGGGAGAATCCGGCTCCACCAGGTCAGGGAGTGGCTGGGAAGAGGACTCACACTTGCCCGGCGGGTCTGACAGTTACTGTAGCGGAGAATTAGAGTCCGACACCAGCACCCGCTCCGTCCGGGCGACCCACCACCCAGAGCCCCAGACAACCTTTGGGAAAAGGTCAGAAACAATGGAGTCACCGGGATTTCTGATGACTTTCTGGGCTCAGCAAGCTAACCCTGCAGGGGAACTGCAGCCCCTGCCCTGCCCTCACATCCCAGGCAGAAAGTGGAGAGCCTTGGAAGTGAGAAATCCTTGTGTCTGGGAATAAGCCAAGGGGACCCACATGAGAACAGCAGAGGTGCTGATTCAGAGCTCGCTGCGCAGCGCCAGCCACCGTCACTGGCGTGTGGCAGAGACTCAGGCAGATGGGGCGGGGAGAGCTCATGGTGGGAAAGGGGGTTCAGGGGTGTCCTGGGGGATGTGCTGGGTGGACAGCTCAGGGGTGTCCTGGGGGATGTGCTGGGGGGACAGCTCAGGGGTGTCCTGGGGGAGGTGCTGGGGGGACAGCTCAGGGGTGTCCTGGGGGAGGTGCTGACCAGAAGCGGGTCCGTGTGATGGGTTAGGGGAGCACGTCTGACTCTCTCGCATCCTGAGTTGGAAGCAGGGAGGAGCACGGGAAGCCATCAGTCACTGATGAGGCCCGGCCGGCCCTCAGGGGGGCGCCGATCCCTGCGGGCGGGTGTTTGGCCTCCAGCGTCAGCTTCCTGCGATGTCTGGGTGGCCAGCTGGCTGCCCTGCAGGGCGCTCACGCAGCGGCCAGAGTGTTTTCTATGTTATGTAGGTCATCGTCCGATTGCACGTTCAATATCTCATTTCTCAAAAAGGAAAATTTTAAGTAGAAAAGGACAAGGTTTAAAACCACAGAGCTTTCTCACCTTGCACACCTGGTCGGCTCATGTCTACCTGAGGGTTCTTCCAGCTACGATTATACGCACAACTTACAGAGGTGTGGAAGTTTCCGGCAGCTTTTGGTCTTGGTTTGCCCACCTTTGGGGCGTCCCCAGCCCCCAGCCCTGAGGGCGACTTCGGCCCCTCTCACCCGAGGTTGTCCCTGCCCGCCGGCAGGGAGTGTGTCGTGCTGCAGCTGGGCTGTCACCACCCTCTCCGGGGACCTCTCAGGATGTCTGTGGGTCATGGCGCGGTGTCCCCGGAGGCCACCCCAGCGTCCTGCGCGTCACACTGACCGCAGGAGGCCTCGCTTCTCTGCGCTGGTCGGCCGAGCCCTGTCCCCTGCCTGGCCGCCGCGCCAGCCCCGGGTAGGGGCCCTGTGACAGCCGGAGGTCTGTGCACACCTCGTCCTGCCCTCACACACGGCTGGATGCCTCGCGACAGAGACCAGGGACCAGGGCTGGGCCGTTCCTGACCCTCCAGCACCTGGACCGTGTCTGGTACACATTAGGTGCTCAGTAAATGCTTGTGGTTCCCTTGAGTGTCCACTCTTCCCCGTGACCCCCGGTCTAGCCTGACGCCATGACGTCTTCGGGACTTAGCGGTGGTCCTTCTGCACAGTAGCTCCCAGCAAAGGGGCCGAGGCCGGCTCGAGGTGGGGGAGGTACTGCGGAGCAGCTGCAGCGGCCGCTCGAGCAGAGCCCGGGGGTGGGGGGATGGGGGGTGGGGAACCCCGCCCCGCGGGGTCCTGTCCTGTGTCCCCAGCAGCCCCACCAGGAGGCCGCGCCCCTGAGGTCGCCCTGGCCGGCCCTCCAGCTTGTGCCCCGGGGTCCCGGGGGGCGTCCACAGCTCCAGACATCAGGGCCGCCACCAGGTCGTCGGAAAGAAGCAGGGCTGCAGGTCCAGACGCTCCGCACATCCTGTACCCCCCACCCCGGCTGCAGGGGTCTCAGAGCGCCCCTGGGTGCACACAGCCAGGCCCTGGCCAGGCTCAGGCTCTCTGGGGAGGGAGCCACAGAACTGGGAGAGCCTGGCCCCATGTGTGGGGCGAAGTCTCTGCTTCCTGTGGTGCTTGCGGGCTTCTCCCCTTTCCGTGTGTCTCCACGTGAGCTGGAACCGGGGCACCAGCTGACAGCTTCAACTTCGCTGGGACTGAGGGGCTCCCAGGACTGGGGACTCTCATGCTGAACCAGGAAAATCAGGGCTCGAGTCAATACAAACCCAGAACGTGGATGGCCGGTCACATGACCACCGGGCTCGCAGCTGGGGCTCAGCGCTGCCGTGTATTCATTTAGCCTCAACCCCATCCCAGTCCATGTTAAGTGCTCCCTACATGCCCTGCTTCATTTGAACCTCGTAAAAGTCCCGATGAGATAAGCACAGACCCCATTTTACAGACGTGAAAACCCAAGGTTCAAGAGAAACATGTGTAAGAGCACAGCCAGTGAGAGCAGAACCAGAGTGTGGTCCAGGGCTGCCCGATACACAGTCCAGGACGCCTATGTTAGAAGCTCCCTGGCAGAGGTCAGAGGATGTACAGGAAGGAAACCCTGCCGCATCAGGTAGAAATCAGGAAAGATGCTCGTGCCTGCCTGCCGGGGGACGGCTAGAGGGAGGAGTCTCAGAGAGGGGACAGACGGCAGCAGGGGCAGGAAGGAGAATTACGACGCCCGGGCCGGGTTTCCAGCATCGTATCTCCGGCGGCATGTTTCTTGTCCAGGGTACCTGGATGATCTCAGGTTTTCAGAACTTATTTAGGGAGGCGGTGGTCTCCCCCCCAAGACAAGGTTCTTTAGAAACCAGGTCCATCTCCACGGAGCTCCTTGAGTCCCTGGTCCAGTCCAGCATTCGCCGCCTGCCTTAGGTCTGCGTAGAGCAGAAGCATGTAGGTAGGGTCTTGCATTGCTGGTTTAACTGTCCTTGTGTGCTTTTTCCAAGATGAAATTCTGGTCCGAGAGATGTTGGAGCCAAATAAATCATCATTTCTTCAAACACAAAGCCTCCCACCAACATCGACAAAGACTCCGACAAAGAAAAAAAGCAAGTACACATTTCTTAAAGCCTAATTACATGTGTTCCTAGAGGTCTGTGGTACATATGCACAATCCCATCATGGTCGCATTCTTTGAGGCCAGCTACTTCTGGGGCAAAAGCAGATGGAAATGTGGATGAAACAGTCGTCCCAAACATCTGCTGTAATCTCCCCTAGACTGGGGAGGTCACACCTAGACAGGCAGAGACAAGTCCCTTTATCCCGGCTGGTCTCTGGGTGCACGTGCAAGAAGGGCCTCGTGCTTGGGATGCAGGTGGGGTTTAGCCACTGCGGGAACCCGGGGCATACGGAAATAGGAGCTTTCGACCACCCAGCACATTTGATGCTCACCTAAACCTCTGAGAGCAGGGCAGTGACTACGACCCCATCCGACAGGGGATAAAAGTAAGGTCTGGAAGAGGACTGGCCCGAGGCCCCAGAGCTAGTAGTGAACAAAACAATGTGCTTTCCCAAAGTGCAGCTTCATGTGGTCCAAATGCATACAGATAAGTCAAATAGCACCCTGAGACCCAAGACGGAGCATTTGACCCTCGCTCAGGAGAGAGCAGCATGGCAGAAATCTACACGCAGCGCGTGAAAACACATTCAGCAGCAGGGACGTTCAGCATTTTCTTGAAATTTTACATCCAGATGGAAGTTCCAATACCTCATGGAACATCTGCTAAACAGCTGGGTTCAAGGAGGTCAGATGAAGCCTGACTGTTTACATACTAGGTGGCCAGAGCACGTTTTCAGTAGAAGTTGAAAACTGTGTTAGCATCCCGAGCTAATGTTTTAAAGTACAGTATGGATGAAAACTTTCGCGGGAGTGTACATTTATGTTTTCCCTCATTTTTTTCCCATGCTGTTCATCAAAGACGCCCGTATTAAAATTAATTATCGGACTGACACTAAGACGATGCAACATGAAGATCAATTCTCTGCCAGGAAAGAAAATGAACTCTTCTTTAATGGTAAATGCAGCCGGGCAGGTCCCCCCGGCCCCGAGCTCCGACGAGGTGGGAAGACAGGAGGATGCAGGCAGAGACGCCTCCCTCACTGGGGATGAACACATGATTAGAGAGCGAGCTTCCTTCCCCCGGGTCGGGCAGATTTCCCGCCTCTGTCGGGGCTCAGGGACCCAAGCCTCCACCTCCTGCCTGTGGGTCTGACCCAGGACCACTGGACAGACATACTGTCCCGCAAGCAGGTGGACGCCCCAGCCGAGGAGGGTGCTGCGGTTCTGCCCGTTCCTCCCCAGACCTTTACTCCGGTCATTGCTCCTCCCTGGAGTGGGCGGGACAGGGAGAGCCCACAGTGTCCCCCAGGGGTGCCCCCAAGGAATGGGAAAAGCGTCTCCCCAACCAATGAACTTGCTGGAATAAAGACCAGGGAGCCAAGGCTCTGAGGCTGCAGGGCCAGCATCCTGCGGGATAACAGAGCTTCCCTTTGCCCTGAAGACCAAGCACAGGAAAGGGGGCACAGCACAGCTCCTGGGGCTCCCGGCTGGGTCCCGAGCTGGGCCATGGAGGCGAGACCAGGTCACGGGGGAGGGGAGCTGGCTCAGCTTCTCATTCCCGAGCCCCCCCGAGCTTCTCCGTCGGCAGGGCCCGGGAGCCTGCGTTTCAGTCTGTTCCTCAGTCTCTCCAGTGAGCCAGCCTCTGGTGTTTGGAAGATTGGGCAGGAATAGGGTTCCAGTTCCAGCTAATATTCCTCACACCTCTGGGTGCGTCCCGCTCCGTTACTTCTGCAAAGAGCCCGATGGGTATAAATTAAATACAGCTGGATGTCTTTGGTGGTGGGCCCACACTGGGAGAGGTTACAGGGTGAGTCAGGTCCGGCCGCGAGCTGGACTGGCCTGGGGACACAGCGTCTCTGCATCACACGCATCGAATTCATTGAAGAAGTGGGAGGAAGTGAGGACGGACCTAACGTCCCGGGACAGGCTGAGATCAAGTCGAGGGAGGGGTTGAGTCGGGGTCAGGAGTGAGGGGGAGAGCCTGCATCAGAGGAAGCGCAGGCCCGCCAGGGTCCTCAGAGCGACCATGAACTTCCCAAACCCGTCGCGCGGCGCGGACGGCTGCAGAGGGGACCACACCCCCGCTGTGTTCGTCCCTGGTCGCCCCTCAATCCTGAGACCGACCTGAGGGCCTGGGCCCCCCCCCCCCCCGTGCAGCTCCCTGAGCTGCTGGGACCACAGTAGATTCATCCAGACCCTGAGGCGGCTGCCAGGCTTTACCGCCAGCGGATCTGTTAATGGAATTGTTTTGCTCCTAACCGCCAAGCGTGACCGAGAGAAGGTGGAGATAAGTTATGAGTTTGGAGCAGGGCAGGCAAAGGCTGGCCTAGGAGGGAACGTGGGGGCAGAGGGCAGGGCCCTGGGCCGACACTGTGAAGAAGCCGCTCCACTCTGTCCTGGCATGTGACCCCCGATGGAACCAGGGCCCAGGGCACCACGGGGGGCAGCCATCCATCCCCGCAGCAGCTCTGAGCGGCGACTTCAGGGCTGCTCACTGTGCTTGCTGCGCAAAGACCCTGAAGCTGCCCTTCAGGTGTTTCCCTGTGAGCAGCGGCAGCTGGTGGCCCACTGATCTGTTGGGTCCACAAGCTTCCTGACAAATGGCCACTGTCCTGTGAGAGTCAGGGACTGCTCACTGGCACAAGCCCGGGCCAGCCGCGACGTGTACGTGAGACAGACAGCCACGTACGACAAAGGGAAGGGGGCCAGACCCAGCGTCCCCCTCCTGCCACGCCGTGTCCCTCTGCCACGTTCCAGTGAGTGATGTCACCGGCAGAGCTGCCATGGCGCGTCTGGTTCTGAGACACTGGCTTTGAACAGCCTCCTCGTGTTACAAGGCTGGGTACCTAGACCTTTGTTGTTCTGGCTCCTAAAAGAATGCTCGGGCCAGGGGACCGCAAGTCAGGCACCTCGGGGTCAACAGCCTGCCCCTCCTTGCACATTGGAAATGCTTTTGCTTGGACGGGATGGCGAAGGGGTCCATCCCTTGGTCTTTGGAAAGGCTTGTAGCTTGTGCTCCTCGAAGGACCCGTGTCCACGGCATGAGGGCTTTCTTGGAGCAAGCAAACAGCGCGTGCATGTAGCGGCCACTTGCAAGGTGCAGCTGATGGATTTAGAAGCACACAGGCAGCGCTGGTGATTCCCCGTCACGCAGGCAGACCCGTCCCTTAGCCACTGCCCCTCCTCTTTGTAAGCCATGTCCTGCCCCCCTGCCCAAAGCTGCAGGACGTGAGGAAAGGTGTCACGAGAGCAAAGTCCTGCATTGGTGGAGGGCAGATCAGATGAAGCACCAAGGTTGCCCGGACACTGTGTTCGTGGCGGCATTTTCATCTTCATCGTTTAGACTATTTTAAGCGCGATTCAGCTAGTGAAGGTCTCCTACATTAGCAAGAGCTTGGGTGTGGTGAAAGTAGACAGCGCCTCTCCCAGCTAGAGAATAAAATTATTCAGCTGTATCCTGAATTTTTCAGGTGGAGAAGAGGAGGCACTGCTCAGTGAGGGATTACCCTGTATCCGTAGCGGGTATAGGTAGACAGGGAACTGACCCCCAGGCAGGACAGGAGATGGTGCAAAGAGGTAGTTGGAGGTTTGCAAGAGGAGATAAAAGCCTTATTAGCATTTTAGTTTGGTCACAGTAGAAGCCTGGTTGGAGAGCTCCAAGAAGGGCGCGGTGACACTGGGCAGGAGGTGTGGGTGACCCTTGGGTGCAGGTGAGGTCTCCGAGGCTCATGGAAGAGCCCCCTGGCTGGAGCGGAAGCAGCAGGAAATTGCTGAGCAGGATGGAGGGCTGTCACCCTCAGCAGAGATTATGATGGTGCATCTGAACAGAGGTATTTATTTGCAGAGTGCTCTCGGCGATAGGCAGATTGTCTCCAGCTATTTATAAATGGAAGTGGGCTGCTGCTGTGTGCGCGCCCGTAATCCCGAGTGTACAGACACGCGCGCGCGGCAGCGTGTCTGGGGAACAATAGCGTGGGTAAAACAAGGACAATGTGAGCATTTAAAACAGTGTCCATTGTGAAATCATTTTAGACATAAAAAACCTGCAAATGTGCACGAAGAGCTTCCTGTGCTCCCTTTACATGGCATTCCCCTGCTGTGAACATCTTAAGCAACTCAAATACAATCACGAAAACCAGGACATTACCATCAATGTGATACTATCGAATAACCTATAGACCTGATTCGAATTTTGCCAATTATCTTACTAATTTTTTTTTTTTTTTTTTTTTTTTACTGCTCCAGGATCCATCCAGGATTCCACATTGCATTTACCTCTCATGTCCCTTTAGCCTCCTCCAATCTGGGAAGTTCCCTAGTCTATCTTTGCCCTTCACGACCTTGAAGGGAACTGGCTAGTTCTTTCGTAGAATCTCTTTCAATTTGAGTCTCTCTGAAGAGAGAGACTCAGAGAGTTTTTGGTCAAGAATGTTAAAGATGTGATGCAGACATATCTCATTACCAGGGATGTTCACTTCATCACTTGTTTAAGGTGGCGAATACCAGGTTCCTCCATAATGAAATTAATATTTTTTGCGTTTGTAAATAATTTGTATCTTGCGGCGAGATACTTTCAGACTGTGAAAATATCTTATTTCTCATCCTATTTTCACCTATTTAGCATCCTTTGCTTCTTACCTGCAAAAATTATTACTGTAGTATTTGCCAAAAGGTGATTTTCTGTTGTCATCTCTCCTTCTACATTTATTGGTTAGGATTCTATTGTAAGGAAGAACTGTTTTTTCTCCTCCCTTTATTTACTTGTTTATTCCATTATGTGTTTACATCAGTGTGAACTTACTGATAGTTGATACTGATAGTGGGTAACAAACCACTAATATTTAGTCTCTTGGACTCTCAGATTTGGTTCTTGGGGGCTTGGCATGCTGCCATCGCTTCTGAGTACTTTCTAGCTTTCTGGCAACACAAGAAACTCCAGGCCCCTCCCTCACTTTCCCTGGCCCAGCCCTGGGACCAGCCATGTCTCCAAAGAGCCTTGGTCTCTTGTATTGGAGAATGGTAGTTAGAAGTCAAGATCTGGGGCTGGGAGTGTTCACTGCTCCTGGCGTGTCATCGTTTCCAGGCCCTTCCAATGGACAGAGCCAGGAAGATTTCTGTGCGTACAGATCCATCTATTCCACATCCATCTGTTCAGATGAGCCCGCTGACCCCAGGCCTGTACCACCGGGCAATTCTGAGCTTCATCCTCTCCTTTTAACTGAGCCAGAAACCTGGCTCTCAGACGTCACAAGAGCTGACCCCCTTGCTCAGTCCTAGAATCACAGGAAATAGTTGCTGACTTCCTAGCGTATACCCACGCCTGTGAAAAACAAATTTCCTATCAGACAAGAGCTGTGTACAGACTTTTGTTCCCAGCCTTACAGTATACCGTCATGTACTGCTTTCCAAAGTTCCTTACTGGTTCCTTTCTTCCCATCCCCTTCCATGCGGTTCTCTTATTTACCTATAATGTTCCATCTGGGGTTTGTATTCCATTTTGGGTCCCTCTCCATCATGGTTGATCTCACTTATTTATTCTGGAGTGTGTGAAACGTGACCCTGGTTCTAACAGAAAGCGTAGGACACTGGGAAGTCTCACTCCACCCCGCCCCCTGCTTTCCACCCGTCCCCTCCTGCCTCCTGTAGTTAAGCAGCCTCACTCCTTCCTGGCTTGTCCTTCCTGTATTGTCTTGGACACAAATGAGCAGGTGCATGAAAATGCTCCTTTTTGGGTACAAGGTTATTCTGTTTACTGTTTTATATTGTATGTTTTCTTTTTTAATTGAAATACAGTTGACACGCAATATTATGTTAGTTTCAAGTGTACTACATAGTGATTTGACATTTGAGTACATTATGAAACAATCATCAGGACAAGTCCATTAACCATCTGTCCCTAAACAGTTATTACAGTATTATTGACCATATCCCTTATGCTGCATATTACAGCCCTGTGGCTTATTTATTTTATAACGAGGGGTTTGTGCCCCTTAATCCCCTATTTTGCCATCCTCCACACCCCTCTCCTATGGCAACCCCCCATTTGTCCTCTGTATCTAGGAGTCTATTTTCATTCTGTTATATTTCATTCTGTTTTCATTCTGTTTGTTTGTTTTGTTTTTTAGATTCGACATATAAATGACATCATAAAGTACTTGTTTTTCTCAGTCTGACTTACTTCACTTAGCATAATACCATCATAGTATATATCTTCTTATCCAGTGTTTTTTAAGCCACTTTATTGAGCTATGATCATGTATGTTTTCTCATAACCTCTCCTTTCTTACATGAAAGGTAGCACACTGTAGATATTTTGTACTTTCCTTATTTTAACCTAACAATATATACTGTAAAGCGCTCCGTGTTAGTTTGTAGAAAGCGTCCTCATGACTTTTTTTTACAGTTGCATAGCTCCCCGCTGTGTGGACGTTAATACAGTTTATTCAACCATCCCGCTGTGCACGGGCTTTCAGCTTATTTCCAATATTTTGCAAACAGTGTCGAGATGGATAACTGAAGCGTGTGTGTTTTCATTTTGTTGGAATGGTATCTTCAGGATAGATAGCTACAGTGGATTGCTGAGTCAAAAGATGAGTGTAGTGCGTGTGTGGTTGTGTCTGAACCACCAAACAGCCCACAGGAGGCTGTGCCGGTTTGTGTCCCCACCAGCAACATATGCGAGAACCTATTTCCCCACAGCCTGGGCTGCAGAGTAAATCATCAGACATTTCCATCTCTGCCAACCTGACAGGTGAGCAATGGTACTTCGGAGTTGTTTAAATTCACATTTCTCTAAGTATAAATGAGTGGGAACATCTCATGTTCATGGGTCATTTTTATATATTTTTGTGAATTATCCGTTGACATCTTTTTCTCATTCTTCTATACCTTCATTTTTAAGAATTCTTTATACATGAGGGATATTGGTCTCTGTCTGTGATGTACGTTGCAAACATTTTCTCCCAGTTGGTCAATTGTCTTTTGATGTTGCCTGAAAGTTTATAAACACAGGCTTGTGTGGGGGGGTTATGGTTTGAATTGGTCCTTTCAGCATGTTCTGGTCAAGCTGGGAAACATAGCTTTAGAGCCCTGGCATTGACACTGCTGAGACACTTGGTAGAAACAAATGCAAAACTACTTTGAAGAAACAGCCTCAACCAAGCTACACGTGATTTCCTCAGCCAAAAGCACCGCCAGAGATGAGCTTATAATTCACATACGAAACATGTAAGGAGGCAGTGCACCACGGGGGAGAGTAAAAATAGCAGGTTCAGACAGGAAACTCAGGTAATGGAACAACTTCACAGTGTAGAATGAGCATGCTTCGGAACTTTTTCTTACTTTGAGGTTACAGAAAGCTACCAAGAACACTGTTCCCATCCTAACAATGTGCTGTTTGTGACAGCAAGGTGATATTTTCCTGGTCCCTATATGTCGGGTATCAAACCTAGACATTGTTAATATTATGTTGTTTTGATTTAATCCTCTGGAGAACCATTGATGTTTTTATTTTAGCCATCATTCCACCTGATTAGGTTCACATGGTACATTTTGTCTTGCCGTGCGTGGGTGGTGGTTCAATCTGTCACTTTTTTATTTTTTTGGCCCCATAGCATGCGGGGTCTTAGTTCCCCAACCAGGGATTGAACCCGTGCTCCCTGCAGTGGAAGCTCGGAGTCTTAACCATTGGATCACCAGGGAAGTCCCACAAATCTTTCACTTCTCAAAGTGTTTGCTCTGGTGGTTTGAGTGTCTTGTGTATATACAAGTTCGAGGATGAGGCTGGGACTTGCGGGGTTCCGTACATAGAATTAGGAAATCCACTTTTCCTGCGTTCTCCCCTCCTGAATTCCCTCAGGCACTCTCTGCTCCCAGGGACTCCTAGCCTGTTTCCTACGGCCAGGATGATGGATTTCTATCTGAGTTTTGGTTCTCATGACACAGCATCTCACCACCACTGAGGCTGAGCCTTGGGGCAAAGCCAGGAGAGAAACAAACACAGACACATGAAATTCATCCCGTCATGGGTAATGTTTCCACACCTGCTCTCTTCTCCAAAGCCTCAGGTCGTTCCTATGTGAACTCTGCGGAGGTTTCGGTTGTGATCGTCGGGAGAGATGACACAGACCTTACACAGGACTTAGAGCACCAAGAGGATACCTAATTCCCACTTGGGCTTTTTTAAAGTTTCATGAAATGCAGACCTTCCAGCCATGAGAAAGTGCCAACAGAATGGAGCCTGAGCTACATAGTGTCACCTCCCCTGGGGACCTTTTACCTGCAGTTACTGCTTGACCACCTCCTACTTCCTCCCACAGCCCAAGTCAGCTTTTTGGTTTTTTTGCGGTACGCGGGCCTCTCACTGCTGTGGCCTCTCCCGTTGCGGAGCACAGGCTCCGGACGCGCAGGCTCAGCGGCCATGGCTCACGGGCCCAGCCGCTCCGCGGCACGTGGGATCTTCCCGGACCAGGGCACGAACCCGCGTTCCCCTGCATCGGCAGGCGGACTCTCAACCACTGCGCCACAAGGGAAGCCCTGTGTATAATTCTTGATCTTGATCATTGTGCTTAATTTTTCCTACAGAAGAGGACCAAGAAATACTTTATCAGATTAAAAGCCTAGCAGCTCTGGAAAAAATCACTGCAAGTCTTCAGAAGGCTTTAGGTAAAGGGAACTGGGGGCCACCCGGCGATGGATAAGTGTGGAGGACGAGTCCTTGTGCTGGGATTCTCTTCCCTGGTGAGAAGGGACATAAGGCGTCCACTCGAGGGCCCCGCGTGCCCTGAGAGCAGCTCTGGAGGAGCAGGCGGCGCCGTCCCGGGGGCACCAGCGTGGGCGTGCAGGGGTCTCCTGGCCCACCACGTGCGCGTTGCAGGAGTCCTGGGCCACCTGCGGGCATCGCCTCCCTTCCCGCTGAGCCGAGCGAGGCCGTGCCTCTTTCCCAGGAAGAACTGGGATGCGGGGCCCCACGACACAGCCACGTGCGGTGGTCTCCTGCCCCCGTGACCGGGCCCAGGGAGGCCCCGCGCGGCCTGTCGGATGCGCCCTCCTCTGCAGGCGCCCCCCACCCCGCCTGGGACCCCGCTTCCCCACCCCCCAGGCCTCTCCAGCTACGACCCCCTCACCGCTGAAGTCGGTCCCCGCATTCCCCCGTGCCTCCTGCCCTGGGCCCACACTTGTCACCGGAGCCTTCCTATGAGCCTCTCCCCTAGGCTGGCCTCCTGTCCCCCCGGCCTCTCCTAGGTAGACTTGGCAGCCGCGTGAAGGCTCCAGGCCACTCCTCCAGCGCACCTGTCACCCGCAACCGGCCTCACCTGACGAGCCCCGAGCACCTGCCTCACGCCAGGCACTGTCTCAGTTCCCGGCATTTACCACCTCCAAGCCCGACCCAGGGCCCCGCCCTCGCCGAGCTCTCGTCCCAGGGCCTTGGGGAGGCTCAGGGGGCCTCAGCGGCCCAGCCTGTGGGAGCCTCTGGGTCCTGACGCTTCCCATCGGCTGCTCCCCCAGGCCCCCATCATCCTCAGACAGCAGGGCCTCCATCCTGTCCTCGGTTCAACGCCCCTAGGAACGGGGTTCCAGGCTCGGCGCTGGGACCTCCCAGGGGTTCAAGGTGTCGCCAGGCACAGGCCCAGCTGCTCCGAAGTGGGGCCTCCCCACCTTGGACTTTGGGGCCAGAGCTCGTCTGGGGCGCCCCCCACCTCCCTGCCGGCTCTTTCCCTTCCTGGCTCACTGAACGTCTCCCCTCAGCCCACGCGCCCCACTTCCCTCCATGCAAACACGCCCGGGTCACCTGGGGCTCTGTCCTGCGTCTTTTTTTTATTTTTGGGCAGGGGTAGGAGTTTATTAATTAATTTATTTATTTTTGCTGTGTTGGGTCTTCGTTTCTGTGAGAGGGCTTTCTCTAGTTATGGCAAGCGGGGGCCACTCTTCATGGCGGCGCGCGGGCCTCTCACTATCGCGGCCTCTCTTGTTGCGGAGCACAGGCTCCAGATGCGCAGGCTCAGTAGTTGTGGCTCGCAGGCCTAGTTGCTCCACGGCATGTGGGATCCTCCCAGACCAGGGCTCGAACCCATGTCCCCTGCATTGGCAGGCAGATTCTCAACCACTGCGCCACCAGGGAAGCCCTGTCTTACATCTTTAACATCCTCTGAGCCCGACCAGGGTGACGCCCAGCACCTTAAACTCAGAACTCCCCGGCCGGCCTCCTTCCCCCACTGGATGCCCACCTCTCCCGTGTCCTTCCAGTCCCCTGGCTCCTCTGGGGAAACTGAGAAGGACTCACTAAGGTGCTGTTCTGACTCCCAGCTGGTGGGGCTGGGTAACAGTTAAGAGTGCAGGATTTAGAGCGCCCCAAGCTGGGTTCAAATCTCCATCGGGCCCCCAGTGAGTTCTGTGACCTTGGGGTAACCTTGGGCACATCCTAAGGCACAGCGTCTTCGTCCTCAAAGTGAGGTATTCAGAGCACCCGTCTCATTGGGGTGCAGGGGATTGAACGAGGTGATGTTAGCTGAGTGCTGAGCCCACGGTCTGCACACATACCCGCCCACCCGGACCTGTGGGAGGGCCGCACCTCAAGCGGCCCTAGGAAGGCATTTGTTCTGAGTCAAGGACCACAAAAGAGGGGATCAGCGCTGCCCCGCACTCCCCAGCCTCACTGGGGCTCACAGGGGTGAGTGAACCGTGGGAGCCTATGCAGGGAGGCAATGCAGGCTTATAGGGACACCTAGAATTTCTCAAGAAAATCTCCTCTTTCCAAACAGGAAATTCTCTCCAGCAAAGAAGAAAGAAGTGTAAAAGTTTGTTCGAGGGAGGCAGAAACCACAAGGGGATGCGGAACCTAGCCTGAGAAACCAGGACTGCTCACTCACCCGCCGCCTCCAGGCAGAAAAACAAAATAGAATTACTAACCATTCTGTGTGAAGGAGAATCGTTTTATTCAAGGAGTGCCAAATAAAATGAACCTATTTAACTATTAAGTTAGAGGCAGTGTGTTTTTTTTCCTTAAACAAAAAAAGAAATTAAAATCTAATTGAGCCTGAATAATGTGTCCGAAGTTTCTATTGTCTACCAGGATGAGCTCTGAGAGAAACAACCTCAGAGGTTGTGCAGTCGCCAGTGTCCTCCAGAGAAACAGAACCAACAGGATGTGCATATAAATACAGAAAGAGTGATTGTACAATAATTGTGAAGAATTGCGTCACGTGATTACGGAGGCCGACCAGTTCTGAGAGCTGCAGTTGGCCATCTGGACCCAAGAGAACAGATGGTGCGGTTCCAGTCTGGAGACCCAGGAAGAGCTGATGTTTCAGTTCAAGTCCAAAGGCAGGAAAAGGCTGAGGTCCCAGTTGGAAGGCCATCTGGCAAGAGGAGTTCCCTCTTACTTGGGGAAGGGTCAGACTTTTGTTCTGTTCAGGCCTTCAACTGCTCAGATCAGGCCCACCTACATTGGGGAGGGCAATCTGCTTTACTCAGCCCACTGATTTAAATGTGAATCTCATCCAGAAACAACCTCATAGAAACACCCAGAATAACGTTTGACCAAGTATCTGGGCACCCTGTGGTCCAGTCAAGTGGACACATAAAATTAACTATCACGTCTGTCCGATCTGTCCGTGAAGAACCAGAGCCTATGAAGTCCTGCCAGCCATCCCTTCCATGCCCCCCTCCTGCTGCAGCATCGTGCAAGGTGCACAAGCACGTGTACGAAGTACGCAGACACACAGAGTACGTTCCATTGCTCTGTGAAGGCTCAGAAAGCGCACACTGGGTTTCTGTCCTGAGGAGCTGAACCAGCTGTCCAGGGAGCCACGTGGTTTGACCCTCACAGAGGCGGGGCTGACATCCTACCTCCCCGTGGCCGCGTGGCCACGGTCCGACCCCGAGGGTGCTTAAGTATTTTGCACCTGATCCCTGAGTGAAACCAAGATCTCTACAGAGAAGAAAGCCTTCCAATCCCCAGGAATGACCCACTTTCAAGTAATTTTCACTGCACCGGAATTCTGGTTTATCAGAATGACGTTGGCTGCGGCACAGAGAGATGGACATGCTCTAGGGGCTGGCCCCGACTTTGCACCATCAGTGTTTTAGTTGCAGAGGATTTGGCCCACCAGCATTTTCTGGGAGAAGATGAAAAATTTCGTTCAGCAACTGTCAGCGTGTCTTCCATGGCTTCTTATCCAAACTGGTTCTGGTTGTGGATGAGCTCAGCACATTGAGGTGAGCAGGCTGGAAAGTGATATTTGGGTTAAAATGTGAGATTGCCCCCATTTCTCCAGAGAGGTGGGTCTGGAGAAGGTCGTGAATCCTGCCTTAGAAACAACCAAGGAGAGAGAACTTCTGTTCTGAGGTGCAGACCTGGCAATGGATTGGTGTTTGTTCTAAAACCCCACTTATAAAGGCAGCTGGAGATTGGATCAAACTAAACCATCTTATTTGTAATTGCCGGCTGTGCACACTTCTCAGGACAGACAAAACCCTTCTCCCCTCGTTCCCTGATGTCACCAATATGACTGTAAAATAGAGGACTGGGGGATTGGAATCAGAGAATGAGGCCTTTAATCCAACCCCGAGACCCCAGACGAGGAAGCTGAGGCGCAGAGAGGTCCTAAGACTCGCGAGTCACCAAGTAACTCGGTGGCCGAGCAGGAAACAAATAGCTCTGATTTCCAGCCTCTCCTATTTCTATGGCATCATTCTGCAGCTCCCTATCAATAAATGGATGTTTCAGAGTCGTTACTTCTGTTTTTTTTTCTACTTGACCCTAGTATTAGTTTGCTTGGGCTGCCATAACAATGTACCACTGATGGGGTGCCTTAAACCACAGAAATTTATTGTCTCCCAGCCTGCGGTCTGGAAGTCCAAGATCAAGGGCAGCATTGGTTCCTCCTGAGGCCTCTCTCCTTGGCGTGCAGACAGCCGTCTTCTCCCTGTGTCCTCACAAGGTGTTTCCTCTGTGTGTGTCCAAATCTCTTCTTAGAGGACACCAGTCAGAATGCATTAGGGCCCACCCTAATGGCCTCATTTTTAACTTACTCATCCTTTTAAGAGCCCATCTTCGGATATAGCCATATTCTGAGTTCCTGGGTGTTAGGGCTTCAACATGTGAATTTCGAGGGGACACAGTTCTGCCCAGAATGCCTCGCCAACATTCTTAGAGTATTTTGTGAATTGTTTCCATGCACACAATGCCATTGAACCCTCACCACAGTGCTTGAGAGGGAGGTGTCACCTCTACTTGAGACGTTAAGTGACATCATCACATGGCCTGTGGTGGACACAATACCTTAGCAGGCCTTCTAATCCAGAGGCCAGGGTCTTCTCACTAAATGTTCTAAAATCATGACCATCGCTCTTTGCCAATCAGGATGTATAGATGTAATCAATTTACACAGCCCTGCTGTCCCCAGGTAAGACGAGATATTACAAGTCCTTTTCATGACCTTCTGTAGGTTAACGAGATGCTTGACTTTGACCTTCCCCTGGTCCACCTCTGAACCTTATAACTCCTCTAAGTACAACAGTTTCCAAATCCTGAAAGTGTAATGATTTAATATTTTGACCACACAAAAGTGTCCCCAGTCTAAGCGACAGCACCCAAAACAGCTGAGTCAGCGCATTGGGTCCCCGGCAGAGAGCTGAGCTCCTGTTCTCTGGAGACCTGCTGTCCAACAATGTAAACATGCTTAACGCTACAGAGATGTACACTTAAAAATGGTTAAGATGGTAAATTCAATGTTATGGTTTTTCTAACCACAATAAAAAAAAAGAATACCTTAAAATGTATATCTACAGCTACATCATGAAGAAAATAAGAGAGCCCGCAGAATAGGAGAAATTTGTTGTAATCATCTATCTGATAAGGGACTTGTATCTAGAATATAAAAAGATCTATTGGGGGGGAGGGATAAATTGGAAGATTGGGCTTAACATATACACACTACTATATTTAAAATAGATAACCAACAAGGACCTACTGTATAGCACAAGGAACTCTGCTCAGTATTCTGTAATAACCTAAATGGAAAAGGAATTTGAAAAAGTATAGACACTTGTATATGTATAACTGAATCACTTTGCTGTACACCTGAAACTAACACAATATTGTTAATCAACTATACTCCTATATAAAATAAAAAATTTAAAAATAAATAAATAAAAAGATCTATTACAGCTCAATAATAGAAAGACAAATAACCCAGTAAAAATGGGCAAAGGCTCTGAACAGACAGTTTTCCCAAGAAGAAAATGGGCCTTCGGTCAAGACTGGTGCTTAACCAAAGGAACCGGTAGTCTTCCCTCAGTAGAAAAGTATCCTCAGCTAGTTCCGTTGATTTATTGCTAGATTAGCTTCCAACCTGCCAGAGCTGACCGACAGGCACGAAATGCAGGGTACATATATGTAGTTTAAAATTTTCCACTAGCCACACTAAAATAAACAGGTGAAACCAGCTTGAATAATCTATTTTATTTAACCCGATGTGTCCAAAATAGTATAACTTTAATATGTACCCAATATTAAAAGTTATTAGTGAGATATTTTATATTCTTTTACTAAGTTTTTACAGTTCAGGGTGCACTTTGCATTTGCAGCACATCTCAGTTGTAGAATTTGATTTTCACTGGGAATATCTGATCTGCCTTTAGATTTCAGGATAGTTGTAGTCGAAAGAGAAGCTACCCGTAACCAAGTTGTTTTCAGGTTGTTTAAAAATACTCAGCATTTTCCCAATAACTGAATCAAGTTTGAGATTTCAAATTTAAATAAATTAAATACAATTTAACATTCCAAGTCTGTGCCATTTGGATTTTAAATTCAAGGAAAAGGTACTGGCCGGTTTTAAGGCAGTGCTGTTGTTAGATTTACATCTTGAAAAGATCATCTGGCTGCTGGGCAGGAAAAGCGGAGAGGCTGTCACACTGGTTTAAGTGAGAGAGTATGGCTTGGGTGGTAGGAGGGGAAGAGGAAGGGAGGGGGGCCCCTGGAGCCAGGGCCACCAGGACCCACGCGAGGGCGTGTGTGGGAGTGGAGAGTGTTGACCCTGGTGCTGGACGTGAGCCACTGCAGAGAACCCAGTGGGGGTGAGCGGGGGTAGCAGGTCTGGGGCGACCCGAGCATCTCATCTGGGGCATCCGTGGAGACGCCTAGCAGAGATCCAAATGCAGACGGGAACTGAATTTATAAGACAGGGCTGAGGGAGAGGTCAGGGCTGAAGATGTGAACTTAAGGATCATAAGACATAAACAGTATAGGGAGGTGTGGGATGGGACGACGTTGCCTAGGAAGGAAGTATGGAGAGGAACAGAAGGTCTAGGACCCAGGTCTGGGGTTGTTGAATATCTGGAGGTGGAACAGAAGAGCTGGAGAGTCACGGAAGCCAGGAGATCAGGGTGATTGGAAAAGGCGCTGAGGGCCAACCCGCTGAGCGCCCAAGTAGGTAAGATTAGGATGGAGGATTGATCACAGGCTTGGCCAACAGGAAGGTTGGTGTGCTGAGCTTGACCAGGGCTATTCCAGGGGGTCCTGGGGGCTGACACCCAGCTGGAATGGGCTGAGGAGGGAACCTGAAGCAATAACTATGCAAATGCTTTGAAGTTAGGTTATGAAAGGAAACAGAGGGACGAGCAGTGGCTGACAAGGTACGCATGGGGAAGAGAGCTGTTGTCCCAAGGCAGAGCATCACGCTAGCGTTACTGAGCCAGCTCACCTGTTGACGGTGGTGATCCATGCAGCAGGGCAGTAGAAACCCCTGATCACTGGCTTACTGGATACGCACACTTCCTTTCAGTGAACTGCCTTTTCACATCCTCTGCCTGCTTTCTTTTGTTGTTCACCTTTTCTCGTTCCTTTGTAGACTCTTTATGCTGAATACGAATGCTTTATTTGTTGAAAGACTTGCAAACTATTTCCTCCGGTCTGCCACTTATCTTTCACTTTGTTTCCGGTGCCTTTTGTCAAAATGAAGTTAGCAATTATAATATAGTCAGAGCTGTCCTTTTCTTGTTATGGGTTGCTTCATGAGTCTTGTTAAGAGATCCTTCACTACTCTAACGCAGTAAAGATGGTCTGCTGTTTCCTTCTGAGCCATTTTCACTTTTGCTTTCACATTTCTGTCTGATCCACAGGAACTAGATTTTTGAGCGTGGTGTGAGCTCTTGGATTCACCTCTCTTCTCGTCCCTCATCCACGGAGGCGACAGCCTGCTCTCTGCTGTGCTTTGAGGAGCTAAGAGCAAGGGCCCACCCTACATTTGGGATGAAGGGGCCAGGGAAGGGCAGTGTCTCTCAGCCACTGGTCAGTGTGCTGTCACACCAGCAGCCCTAGGACAGCAGTGCCCGGGAGACAGGCAAGCTCCGAGGGGACACTCAGGGCAGCGGGCGCACATTCTGAGTGGCTCCTGTTTCTGACAACAAGACCCCCGGGGGCCTGGACACTGTAATTTAGTCTTCAAGAGAAACAAAACATCTAGCAGTAGGTAATACCTCATACCAGGAAGACTTGGTAACTGAAATGTTTATAAATTGCTGGCGGTGGGGAAAATAATAAAGGTACTTTGGAGAACAGTTAGTAACCTAGATCTTCTCAATCTGAAAACGCTTTCACATCCACAACCTCCACTGACAAAGACCCTTTTGCCAAGCTCGGGTAACGTTTATCTTCTTTAATGAATGAGGAGATGAAGCCAACTGGCTGAGAAATGCTCCCCCAGTAAGGAGACCCGTTAATATACTTTCTTCACGCGTCCTCGCCCACAGACACAGAGAAAGGGCGAAGGGCTGGAGTACTAGCCACAGTGCCCGGGGCCACCGCTGCTCGGGCCTCCCTCCCCCTCCCCCCCATGCTCCCAGGAACGGGGTGCAGGGCTCCAGGGAAGCAGGATGAAAGAGGCACCCACGTGTTGGTCTTCCAGGTAGAGACCACCTTGGGACCAAGTGACTAGAGCTTTTTGCTCCCACCTGGCCTCCTGGGCAAGAGTACTTTTAATTTGACAACCTAACTCCCGTTATTTCCTCAGGGGGCTAGGATTATACTCTCCTCGGTAACAGAGATTCCTGTCTGGCTACATGCTCTTGTTTCTGGAACATTCTTAAAGAATAAATTCAACAGTGGGAGTGTCAGGATGGGCGAGGAAGACGTGACAAACATCCATTGCACCAGGTGCCTGGGTCTGGTCCAGCGAGCAGCTGTCAGCAGCTTCCGCCCAAAGGCTGTGGTTCTGCCTGGAAGGCCAGCCTCAGGGTGGCCACGCAGGGACTTCCCAACCTGCTCCACGGGGGGGCCACCAACCCCGCCCACGGGGACAGCCGGGCACGTTTAATATTAGCCATGACTCACTGGGGCTTTTCTCTCCAGTGATAACACTGGGAAATGAAGGAATCAGCTAAGACATTTTAACAGCCTGTGTGGTTGCCAAGTTAAAGGTCATGGGGTCAGGAGGCGCGAGCGGTCATCCTCAGCGGCCAGCAGGACCCTGCTCAGCAGCAGCGCAACCCGGCTGCCCCCATCTCTGGGCGCTGGCCGGCCAGCCCGCTGTTTCCTTTCCCTTCTGCAAACCTTCACTCTCCGTCCCCATGGTTCCGCTTTCACAGTCTGCTTCTGAAGGGAGCGCAGACCTTCTGTTTCTATTTCATTTTAAGAACGTTTGTGCTAATCACTTTTCTAACAAGATATAAGTAAGACAGGACAAGCAGTAGGATTCCAGAAACTTAAAGTTGGTTATGGCCAAGATCCCTGGTCCAGGGCGTGTCTCTCTTTCTGAAAAGCAGTGCCCAACGGATCTGAGTCTAGCCTGCATTTCACATCACCACTCAGCAAATTTGCACTGAGGGTTTAACGGGCCCCCCTGTCCACAGCGTGAGGACAAGAGAAGGCAACTGTGAACCAGGAGGACAGGCCTCCCCAGAACCCAGAGCTGGCCCCCTGATCACGGACCTCCAGAGCTGTGAGAAACACGTTTCTGTTGTTTGAGCCATCTGGTCTGCAGTACTTTTGACGGTAGCCCAAGTGGACCCAGACTCTTACGTCCAATTTTAAGCAGATTTGCCTTCTTCGCAGATGGATTCGGCGGCGTGGTGGGAGATGTAGGGGCGGGGAGAAGGGGCAGCAGAGAGAACAGAACAGTTGGGCTCTGGTCCCGCTTTTAGGCCAGGCTGAGGGCACCATCAGAGTGGACCCTCCTCCCCACGCTCAGAAGAGTCCCGCCGCCATCTACCAAGTGTGTGGACCCCTCTGTGCATTTCTCACGGGAGCTTCCTTCCACTGAGTGCTGCCCACGTGAGCAATTCCTCACCACACAATCCTTTTTTGGAAAACACAATGCCAATCATAAAGGCAGGCTTGAGTTGGGTTTTGTTTCTAATACATATATTGAGTTTTGAATCTTTCTCTTTTCCATCATGTATTTGAATCATATCTTCAAATACCCAAGTTTGCTTACGTTAAAGAAAAAAATTATTTCACGCTGTTAAAGACGACATTATTCGGAGACACTTGTTAAAGCATGGAAAGGCGGACTTGATCCAAGAGGGGGCCTCGTATGGGTGTTGGGACCCCTGCAGTGGGACTGGTGAGACCTTGTTTTTTTCTTGCAGTAGAGGAAAGAGCTCAGACTGAACTCTGAATGCCACACGGGCAAGCGGGAACTCACAGCCAAGGAGCAGGGTGGGTGTCAGTGGATGGAGAGTTATTAAGAGGAGCCATTAGGGTCAACTAAACATCCGGGGTTCTGGCTAAATCTACCTAAGAGGACTCTGGCTGAAGGCAAGCCAGGGTGAGCGGTCATCTGGGGGTGGTTGGAGGGCGAAGAACCCAACTAGATTTGGAGGGTTAGCAGAGATGGGGGCCAGGGGATTCTAGCCAAACCAACTTGGCAGGATTCTTGCTAGAATTGGACAATGCTGAGATGAAGACTCAAGTCCAAAAGTTGAGGCCTCATTGAAACTCAGGGGATCCTGAGTAGAGCTCGGTCAAGGAGAGAACCTTTGTCATTTATTTATGGTTGCTTTATCTAATAAGAAACAAAGGATGTGAGTCATGAAGGCACTCTTTTTCCCTAGAGCTCTTTAAAAACAACAGTCCTAAAGAAAATCTGTAATTAGTAATAATTATAAGAGTTGGGCAAAACCTGGGACCAAGCAATTGGACTGTTGACTGTAGCAGTACTCCCTAGACTGCCCTTTATCATTCTCATACCCACAATTACCATGCAGCATATTTTAGAGGTCCACCATCATATTAATCTATTTCTAGATAGCTACTTCAATATGTATATGGTCCGAGTATCCCTGAGAAACTGAAAAGTCATCTTAGCTGAGGAAGGATGAACTCTAAGCACCCTATCACTGTAACCTGCTTTGTTTTCTGAGACCTTAGGACTCCTTATGCAAAATAAATCTCAAGGTTAAAAAAAGTCTAACTGTGGGTTGGAAACTGGTCTGGATATTATTCTAAGCTCTGCCACAGGCAGGCAGCTTGTCCCTGAGCAAGTTCCTTGGCCTATCTCTGCCTCGGCTTCATCATTCGCAGAAGGTAGGGTAAGGAATATTACTCCCCTCTCATTATTATGGATGACAAGATGTGCTTATGTCCTTCTGCAAAATGGGCTGCCTCTTTCCTAGGAAGGGTGGAAGTCATCGCCCAGGTATATATCTTTTTTTTTAATTTTTAAATTTTATTTATTATTTTATTATTTGAAAAAAATTTTTTTTGGCTGCTTTGGGTCTTCGTTGCTGTGTGCGGGCTTTCTCTATAGTTTTGGCGAGCAGGGGCTACGCTTCGTTGCAGTGTGCGGGCTTCTCATTGCGGTGCCTTCTCCTTGCCAAGCGTGGGCTGTAGGTGCGCGGGCTTCAGTAGTTGCAGCACGCGGGCTCAGTAGTTGCGGCACACGGGCTCTAGGGTGCGCAGGCTTCAGTAATTGTGGTGCAGGGGCTTAGTTGCTCTGCAGCATGTGGGATCTTCCCCGACCAGGGCTCGGGCCCGTGTCCCCCGCATTGGCAGGCGGATTCTTAACCACTGCGCCACCAGGGAAGTCCCAGGTATACCTCTTAAAGAGATAATTAGATTAAAAGCATCATGGTGTTTACAAAGAAAAATAATTGAATTCTGGAGTGGACCAAGCTCGAAATGGGGTTTATAGCATACTTCTACCTTTTTGGTCCAAACAAAAAAGTATTGCTCGAATTACTAAAATTTCCTTTCTTGCCTCATCTAACTGATGGGAGACAGATTCTAAGTCACGTTCACACTTCCGATCCATGAGTACTTGCTCACTAAGGTGAGATACCTGCTTCGTTTTCTCCTTTGCTGTGTCTGGAGCATTTCCCAGTGTTTCATCCACTATTGTACTCAACCCACAGTTGTTGTGTGATGAGTAGATGACCGTGTTGCATATTTATACCATAAATTAACAATTTCCCTTTGCTAGGCGTTAGGTTTCTAATTTCTTGTTTTATTAACCAATGCTGCAATGTGCTACCGTATGCATCAATATCTTCCCAGACATCTGGTTACCTACTTAAAGCTGAATTACAGTGATTTAGAATTTTGCAGAAGAAAAAAGGAAAGCAATATACACAAGGAAAACGAATATATACAAGTGAAACAGACCATAAGGTTACAAAAGTACTGTAAGGAAATAGCCATAAACGTTAATAGTGGGTATCCCTTGACAGTGAAATTACTGATAATCAGAAAAGAATACCTTAAAAAAAAAACCTGTGATCCTCGATCATTGAAAGAGAATTTAGTATTTCCTTGCATGCTGCCATGTTTCTCAGTGTTTTTGCCATGGGTTCTCGAAAACGTGCAGCCCACCTCGCCAGACAAGCAGGACAGAAAGCGCGGGAACTGCCCTCGGGTCCCCGCAGACGCCCCGCCTGATTAATTGAGCGAATTGGAGCTGCGCCGCCAAAACCTCAGAGGGCCGGGCCCAAACCCCAAACCTGCGCCTCCCGGAGCTTTTTATCAAGGGGGATCGGGACACTGTCGGGCCTGGGGTCTGGACAGGAGGCGCGGCGCAGAGCCCACGCCGCCTGCAGGGCACCGGGAACGGCCTGGCACAGTCCCCTGCCCTACACCCCACCTTACCCCGCCCCCTGCTCCTGGCCCGGTCCCCCGCCCCTCCCCGCCGCTCCAGGAGTAGGCCCCGCCCCACGGCCCCCGGTCGCCGCCCCCGACGGCCCAGGCCCCGCCTCCTGGCCCGGCGTCTCCCGGCGCCAGCCCCAGTCCTGGCGCCGCAGGCCCCGCCCCGCCCCGCCCCTGTGCGCGCTCTGCTCGGCAGCCGGCGGGACGCGGCGGCGGTGCTGCCCTCGCTCCTTTGTGCTCGGACGGCGGCGGCGGCCTCTCGGGTCCTGACTGGCGTGTCTTCTCTGCTCGCCAGCCCGCGCTCTCCGGTGACGGACCATGTCGGCGGCGGGAGCGGGCGCGGGTGTGGAGGCGGGCTTCTCCAGCGAGGAGCTGCTGTCGCTCCGCTTCCCGCTGCACCGCGCCTGCCGCGACGGGGACCTGGCCGCGCTCTGCTCGCTGCTGCAGCACACGCCACGCGCCCACCTGGCCGCCGAGGACTCCTTCTACGGCTGGACGCCCGTGCACTGGGCCGCGCACTTCGGCAAGGTGGGCGCGGGCGCTTTAAGGCGCCATCTTCCGCGGTTTTGTCGTGGGGTGTCGGAGAAGGCGGGGGCCGAGGCGTGGGGGGCGCGGGGCGTGTCGGGAACGCGGGGCGCCAGCTGGGTCGGCCGCCAAGGCGCCCCGAGGGGCCGGGGCGCATGTGCGGCGGCGCGGACGGTCTGGGCCCAGAGGGGCGCGCGGGGAGTGCCGGGAGCGCGGGCGGAAGAGGGCCCGGCGGCGGCGGCGGCGGCGCCCGGAGGGGCCCGGGGCGCATGTGCGGCGGCGTAAGCTTCGAACGCCGGCGGCTTCCCGGAGGCGCCGCCCGGGCGGGTGAGGGCTCCTCGCCGCCGGCGGTGCTGAGGGCCGGGCCTCCCGCGGCGGCCGGCTCGGGTCGAGGTGCGGAGACGCGGTCCGCGGGGCGGCGCGCGAGAGTCCGGAGCTTCTCTGAGGAAAACCTGTGTGAGGAAGGCCGCGGGGCCTCCTGACGCCCCTCCGACGGGGACGCCCGGGCGTGAGGCCGCCGCGGCCCGAAGGTCGCGTTAGAGGGTTTCCGTGGTCAGCCCGTCGGCTTCCCCCGACGGCTGGGTCGGGGCAAGGTGACGCTCGGACCGAGCTGCTGGGGGCTTCCGTGTGGAATGTCGTCCGTGCGCTGGGGACTCGGCTCGCCCGGCTTAGGCGAACCTGTGGTGTTTGAAGTGTCACGAGACTGGAAGGGCAGCGTGCTGCTGTGAATTGTGAGGAGCTGCGGCAGCGTTTTCCTCATCCGTGCGGTAAAGGGGGTTGTTCGCTGGGAGCGGTGGCCGCAGAGGGAGGTGCACGGTGCTGTTGTCCAGGGTGGCTTTCGTGACGAAGACGTGGAGACCCCCGTTCGGGGCCCTCGCCCTGACAGGATGGGGTTGGGTTGAAGTCAGGACACGCTTTTGCGGAGACACAGGCAGGATGGTGGTGAAACGTGTTCCCGTCTTGGGGTGAAATGGTTGTGTTGTGGTTAGTTACCTTTTTGCACCTGACGCGGCCGCTTCGCTTTGCTCGAGGTGCGGCGACGCAGGGGCTGAGCGCGCTCGCGAAGTGAAGCCGGGTTTACGTTAGCGAAGGGAGTGCGAGGGAGTCGCGACGGCAGCGGTGAGGGGCTGGGCGACAGCCCGCGGCGCGCCCCGCGGCGCTGCTCCCCTCGGTACCCGACGCCGGGAGCGAGCGCCCTCGGGGAAGCAGCCTCGACGCGCAAGGCGGAGGGCGCCCTCCTTGCCGCCCTTCGCCCCTGCCCTTGAACGCAGGCCTCCCCGGGCCGAGGGGTGGTCTCCCCGCCGAGGGCGCCGTGTGCACTGTTACAGTAAGCTGCAGGTAACGCTCAGAGCGTTGCTTCCCAGCATCGCCTGTGCCTGTGTGTCCTGGGGACAGGCGCCCTCGTAAAAGGCAGAGGCACGGCTCCCCTCGGGATTCCGATCCTCCCAACCCTGGGTGAGAAGGACGCCCAGTAGGACCATCCGGTACGTCCTGTGAAGTGCGTCGGCCTCGTGACAAGTGGTTACTTAGACTGTGTCCCAGTCCGAGGCTGCTTCGGGCATCTCCGGGATTCACAGTAGCCGAGAGCGCTTAGAGCGGTCGGTTTCACGCCTGTGTATCTTACGGGAAGAGTTCACGGAGTCTCTGCTTCCGTAGAAGGCGAGCGGTAGGTGAACCCCGGAGACCAGAAGCTGCACCCAGAGGCCTTTACTTCAGGGCGTTCAGTTGTCGTTAGTCACAGTGAGCGGAGAGTCTTGGATACAGAAGGGGCCGCAGAAAGTATCGTTCGGTCTGTGCGAAAAGGCTGAGCGCAGGCTCCCGGTCCTGTGCCCCTGCACCCTGCCCACAGCTTCCCTCCGTTTGTGGGCCTGGACGCGCTCGCTGTGCTCAGCCTGGGCGACAGCCGAGCGAGCGTTCCGCGCTGTGAACCCCTCCCAGCCCTCAGGCCGCGTTCCCAGCGACGCGCCAGCTCTGCACAAGGGTCCTCACCTCTTTATGAGGCTTGCCCGCTCCCGGAGGACTGCACGTTACTCAGGAACTCTGATCACGCCTTGCCTTTACCAGCTGTCGCACTGAACGGTATCTGTACAGAATTCCAAACCGGGTTTTCCACATCCAACCCACAGGTAACAAATTTTAAGTCCAGGGAGCTCTCGGTTGATGTTAAGACTAACTGCTTCTGGCATACCAAGCGATTTTCATCCTTGTTTCATTTTTGTTGGGCTTGAGACCTGCTCACCTTATCACTAGGATTGGCCGTCATTTTTTGCTCAGTACATTGATAAAGGCGATAGATAAAAATATACCAAAGTGGTACCTCTTTATCAGCCATTACTCTCAGATTCAGACTCCTGGAGGACAGGTCATGTTTTAAAAATCAGTGTACCACCAACTGTGAGCGTTCATCTCACAAACGTTGATGGCAGTGATCTGTCCTTTACAGAGAAAGGCTTAAATTGCTGAAAGAGGATAAGAGACACGGGTTGAGACCCGAGTGTAGCTGTTCTTCGCTTGAGGTCTGTTCTCAGGAGGAGAATTGTTGGCAGTAAGAGCTTTTTCTCCAGCTGCATTGTGCTTTGGGAGGGAAACGGGACGCTGAGGACATGCTGGGCGGAGCAGTGTAAACCTTTGAGGACAGCAGGCCTTCTCCCGCCGTGCTTGGCACACTGGAGGCATTTGCTAAATATTTGTTGAGTGTGCTGGTTCTTCCAGAAGCTAGTATGGTACCGATGCCTGGCTGCACAGTCCTGTCCTGACTCCTGTGCCTTTTTGTTTTAGTCACCTGCTAGGGGCACAGCTCACCTGTGCTCTAGGCCTTTTCATCTTCGATGGGAGGGAGCGGTCTGTACAAACAGTATGAAAAGCCGAAGCGCTGCCCTCTCCCTGGCTCCATACATCTTTTCCCTAAGGAGCTGATCTGGAGCTGGGCCTCAATCGTATTCAGCCAGTGCGGCCAGTGCAGGCTGCAGAAAATTGTCTTTGCCTGGGAAGGGTTTACCGACCAATCACTTTAACGGTTTTCTTCTTTAGAATAGAGCGTGCAAGTGGCAAAGCTTAGTTCTGACAAAAGTCTGTGAATATGCAATCTAGTCTTTTCTGACTTTGGCTTTTTTAAACACAGAGGTATAGTTGATTTACAGTATTATATTGATTTGGGCTTTTTCAGTTGTAGGAAAAACAAAATATTTAAACTTGTATAGTGTCAGTTGTTTCGACTTTCTATTCCTGTGTACCAACTTTGTTTTACAAGGACGAGGGAAAGTGTTCTTTTAAATAAGGCTTTTAAAATTTGTATGATACTGGGAAGGAATGACTTAACTTTGTTTTCTTAAACAGAAAAAAAGTTTAACAAGAAATGCCACTCATCTCCATTACAGAATTTAGATTATCTGTGTAACGTTGAATAGTATACTGACGTGTATGCCTGTTGCATCCCCCTCCTGCTGTTCTCCAAGGTGGAGTGCTTAATACAGTTAGTGAGAGCTGGAGCCGCACTGGATGTCTCCACCACCCGTTACGCACAGACCCCAGCCCACATCGCCGCTTTTGGGGGACATCCTCAGTGCCTCGTCTGGTTGATCCAAGCAGGAGCCAGCATTAACAAACCGGTAAGGGAGCGCCCATGATTGACGCGGTCGGTAAGGGAGCGCCCATGATTGACGTGTTTGGTTTTTGTTTCCTTCTTCCAGTTCTAATTACATGGTGTTGAGTTTTAAATTGAGGCGTTAATTAGAGTTTGATATCTTTATCTGTGGGCTAACTGGAACTTATGTTTATGAAGTTATTTGTGGATAATTGGCCCGTCACATAGCAATGTCTTGTGTTCAGAGTGCTTTCGCCTGTATGTGACTTATTGTGCCCCACGGTGAGTTGCCCAAGGTCACAGCTGGTGAGTGAAGGAGCCTGGCCTTGAGCCTCGGTTTCCTGGCTCCTCTGCTCACAGCTGCCTTAGCTCCGTTTCCACAGATAATTGTGAGAACACATCTGTTCCAGCAAGAGAATGGCAGTTAAGTCATCTGCAGTCATCTGTGTGGTTCAGGTAGCATTAGTAGGTTGAGCAGCACGAGTTGTCTTCAGGTACGGGGTGGGGATGATGGTCAGACGCAGAGAAGTAGCCAGGTGTCCTGTAGGCAGTGACTCCTGGACACCGAATTGAGGAAGGGTGTTCTAGCAGTGGTTTAAAACAAGGGTCAGTGAGAAGGGGGGGGGTGAGGGATAAGGGGGCAGTTTGTTCTCTTTAAGAGACTGGGTGGGAAGGGCGCGTGAGGAGAACCCTGGATTTTAGGCCTGTTTCTGTTACTAAGCTGCAAGCTGGATGTGGGACAGCTCTTTGGGTCACCTGCTACCCTCCACTCTTCCTTCTTTCACGCGTGCTCCTCTACTGCTTTGTTGCTTTGGTCCGTGAATTCAGGAGTTACAAGTGGGCGACTCTGTACCATTGTGGTGCTAGGCGTTGCCTGTCCCCACTAGTCTCCTTCCTGCTCGTGGATTCTCCCCCCACCCCCTTTTCTCCTGGTAGAAGGGGCACGCCCTGCTTCCTCATCTCTCTGGCTTTGGACAAGTGGTTTACTGGTTGTAACTCAATCTCCCTGTCAATAGAATACGGATAGCCCATGAGTAGCAGTAATTAATATTTAGTATTCATGTGGAGTTTTAAGTATAAATTTTCTATATGATGATTTTCATTAAATTGTTACATAACATTTAGAGAGATCTAAAGAAATTGTGTAACGCTGCTTTTCAAATCTTTTTAAACCCAGAAGCCCCCTTTTCATGTAATGATTTATAGCAGCTCAGTATTTTCCACAGGTAAAAAGTTTGAGACTCTCCTCCTTCCCCCAGCTGCTCGAGACAGCACCACGTGGAAATCCCTCCTCAACTCTGCTCCCAGGGCAAGAGTCCCCAGATCCCACTCTCCTTACAGCTCTCCTCTTGTGTTTAAACAGCCCACCTGGCTCAGCATCCCCACGTCCTCTCATGTATGAGGGTATCACTTGGGTTTCTTAAGTGTCTTGGCACTGCTCCCGGAAGGGCCTTGGTTAGCTGTGGTCTCACGTGCGGAGCTTCGGCCCGTCCGAGTCTCGGCTGTCGGTTTGGACTGCTGCGACAGGCACTCACTGACCCTGAGGCCCCAGTAGGCTTTCTGTTGGCTCATCTCAAGGTGGACAGTTTTTCTCATTTCCCACATAAACTTATGCAACTAGACGCAGGTTTTTCTTATTGTTTGCGTGCCTATAATTTTTTGAACCTTAGCATACCTTTTTTTCTTTTGGCATGTTAGTTTCTTACCATTCTAAGTTCCTTTTCCTCAAGTTTAATAGAGACTTTCTCTGCCATATTTAAGGTTGGCATGAGGGGTTACTGAAGCTCAGATGTGCTGTCTGGAGGCTCGGTGTTCTAAGTTTACCCAGAGAGGAAGTGAAGTTAGATTTTAAGTGGTGGCTGCCCGTGGCTGTCACTTCTTGTACGTCATCTCTTTAGTGACCCTTCTAGAATGGGGCTGGCATTTGGTATTGCCTTTAGTTCCTTGTAACTAGATTAGAAGTAAGATTGTTTTAATTAAAATTCAAGGTGACTTGTCCGTTTTCAGATTTCTGGCACCTCTCCCCCTGTCCTTTATGACTCAGAGTTTGCCAGCAATAGTTCTAGAATCATATTACAGACTATTGGTATTTTTGAAATATGACTGGTCTGAACTTGAGATGTGAGTAACCTTAAAATGGCTCTTTACTCTCATTCTCTTGGTTGCAGTTTTCTTTAAATAGTGTTTATTCTGCCCTTCCCAGCTTAAATAGTCTCCTCGTATAACACAAAACAGGAGCAGGGTAGTTTTGCTTTTTTCTCTGGCATCTATTGCTATCCCACCCTGTTCTTGAAATAGTATAGAAAACATTTTTCTTCTTGTACCAAAGATAGCTTTTAAAATCCTTTTTGGTTTTCTTGAGTTTTTGTGGTGTTTGTCAAAATCTCACCTAAATCTTAGTTCTACTTTTCCTGGCAATACGTGTACGTAATTTTTATTTGTCCTTATTATGTACCTCCTCTCTCCCTTCCCTCCTCTTTTCAGACAATAGGGTAGGTTTTTCTTTTCGTTTTTAAGTCTGATTTCACTAGATAGTTCCTTGTATAGCCTCATGATTTTGTTTCTTTCTTCAAAATTGGGACTATTCTGTTGGGAACTTTACATCACTTGAGCTTATACATAACTTTTCCCTCCAGTAAGTGGTTGAGTCTTTCATATTATATTTTTCTGTGAAATGCTCTACCACTCCTTTCTAGTTTAGTCCTCACCTCAGTTTCCCCCCCACTGTGAGTTAATATTTTCAAGTGCCATGCACTGTGCACCATTGCCCCACTCCTGCTTTATGTCTTTATCCCTTAATTATGTGTAGTTTTCTACTGCCAAGTTCGCATTCAGTGATGATGGGATGTGAGTGATTCAGGAACTGTTGCTGCTTAGTCAGTTGGCATTTCTGAGGCAGAAAGTCCTAAATCAGTTTTTCTAATGGAAACAACTTCCTTCTCTTAATCGCTGTATCTTTCTTTACCTGTTTTTTTACCTGAGAGCCTATGAATGAAATTGTGTTTCACATTTTTTTTTGGTCCATTCATACAGTGTAAAGTAATTCTTTTTCTTGTATGAGTCTTCAGAGTCATTTCCCCGAGTCTGCTCATTTCCTATGCCTCCTTCAACATTGTTTCCTGAAGGGTCAGTCAGGTTCTGATGCATCCTTTCTAAAAGTCCTTGAACAAAGTCCCCTATCACAGAACAGGCTGAGTTGTATACAGAGCTGCCTGTGTTTGACCCTATGTTCTCCCTTCCCATTTTTTTCTTGATCCTTTAACCTTAGCTGTCTTGTCTAAAGTATAGTCCTAATTCAGGCTCGAGATAAAAAATCCAGGGGGAGGCACTGGTGTGTATCGACTCAGGCTCTCCTGTGGTGGACATAGGTGAACGTGGGTGGACTAGACCAGACGTTAGCTATTAGGCCTTGATTACTATTTTTTGGTCTGAGGATAATAATTTTGGGTGTTATATGCATCTGTGCTGTGATCCATCATAAAAATTATTTCTAAATTGCCACCTAGAGTGTACGTGCTGTCATGGTTGGAGAGGCCCCGTGATTTTTTTGTTCTTGACCTAAGAATTCAGGAGAACGTGCTCCTTCCTTGGTCTGCTTTTATTTTCTCTTCATGTCTACATTTCTTTGTGTTTTGCTTCAGATCTGGCTCACCTTAATTCTATTTCAGAGGAATGAGATGGTACGTGGCCTTTGTTAATTAACTTTAGAATGTGGAAGTCTTGTATGGATCTTAATGCTTTCCTTTTTGTTGTTTCAGGACTGTGAGGGCGAGACTCCTATTCACAAGGCGGCTCGCTCTGGGAGCCTGGACTGCATTAGTGCCCTGGTGGCTAACGGGGCTCATGCCGAGTAAGCATCTTCATTTATTCTTGCCAACCAAAGATGTGGTCAAGGGTGTCGTGTTTAGAGACAGGATTTAGAGCAAGCAAAAGTTCTGAGCTTTGTTTTCAATATTGGTAGTAGAGTTTTGCTTTTTAGATCAGTTGGCGTTAGTGAGCAAGTTGTTGTGTGAGTTGAGCTGACCACTAGCAGAAGGGGCTGAATCCCAGCAGCCTCAGCGTTCTTGCCGTGAGAGAGAGAGTATATTAGGGTGGAAGGAACAGTTAACTCATTAAATTTGGAGCCTGGCATTGTTGACTTTACCATTGACTAATTGTGTCACTGTGGGCAAGTCTTCAAACTTTGCCAAGTTTTAATTTCAGAATGAGTGCCTCGAATTGGATTAGAATATCTTTTCAGGCCTCTCTGGCTCAAAAAAATTCTTGCAGACAGTTAGCTTTTCTTAATTTTGCTAAAAAGATGGCTTCCTCATCTTTTAGCAGATATGAGAACATCTTATGTTTTAAAACCTGTTATGATTGTTCAGTGATTTTATAATTCCTTGTAAAATGGAACTGTACACATTAAAGACTTAAAAACTCACTCTGAGTTTTTGATACTGATGGCATTATTTTAGAATATCCTTGTTTTAGCCCAGTTTACATCAACTGGCTAATTTCTAGCTTGAGAGAACAATATTAACATTTAAGTGTATTAATTTTAAAATGTGATCTTGTATGCAAATCATTAGCTAGCCATGGCATTATACGTTTATTTCAGTATTTAATTCATTTGTATTAACTTTCTCTTGAAGATTCATTGTAAAAATTTTTCTTCTGCAGTTCACAGCATTAACAAAATGGATGCGGTTTTCACCCTTAAATATTGAGTGTAAGCTATAGAGCTGTAATAACCAAAATAACTATGATAATATCAGCTTTTTTGTTTTACCTTGAGTGTCTTGAATATTTCATAAAAATTAATTACAAACCACTTTATTCTAATTGGAAATATGAAAATTTAGACTTTGGGAGAAATAAAACCCACAAAACTGACTTAGTTTAACCCTTTGGTTTCCACTTCATTGTTTTGACTCTGTATTATAATAAATATTGAAAACAGATCCTGGACAGCAGAACCATATAGGTTAATGAAAGGCCTGTCTGATACCAAGGGCTATCATTAGGCTCTTAGTATCTTAGCTTCTGTTTCATTAAGTATTATTGTTAAGATTAGACATTAGTTTGGGCTTGGATCATTTACTTATGTAGCCATTTAGTGTTATAAATATGACCTGTGTTAACTGTTACATTGCAGGGAACCTTGCGACTTCATATGTAGTTATAATTTAAGGTAACGTAAAAACAATTGATAATATGAATATATATTACACAGTTTAGAAAACATCAAGATGATTCTCATTGCATTGCTTTAAAGCAACGTTGTAGATGCAGTTTTCTTAGCTGTTTTTTAGATTTAAAACTTAAATCTTTAATTTTAACAACAGAAGCTTTGATTATAAAATACAGAGTCGTAAAATAATTGATTAAATTCCTTAATTGTCATTTATTGAAATAATGAATAATTAGAAGTTGATCTTTTCAGTGACTTATCTTTCTAAACAGTACTCTAATTGGTCCTGAGCATTTTATTACTAAGATGTTAGTTTTATTCACTTTAATGGATAGTTTAATCCTTTGAACCAATAAATATCTTTCTTGCGCTATGTCCTTTTTTTAATAGGTGTCTTTTTAAAATGAGATCATTTTATTTACAATTCTGTCCTTGTTACAGGACCCTCGAGTGTCTCTTTCCCACCAAGTGTGACTGAGCATGGCCTCGAGTGCCAGTTTGTTTTCCCTTCTCAGTATAAGAGCCACTCCCTCAAGACCCTGCATATGGTGATTTCCCTTGACTGAACTTTCAGATATTTTTTAGAAGAAATATTTAGCCTGAGCCACCTAGCCAAAAGCAATTTTTAAAATTATATGTCTTTGGCCTGGAGATAGAGCACAAGTAATCATTATTTATTGCTATTGTATATGTGGTTATTTAGTTTTAACATCTAGATAAAATGTCAGTTTCGCCAGTAAGCTAAATTGTACATTGCTTTTTAATATCTGTTCTGCACATTTTTATAGTTTAACACGTTTAGTCTACCAACAAATGATAGTTTGATTCCCCCAAATTATGGTACTTAGATCTCTTTTATTTGTTTCCTGTTATGTTGCTCATATGGTAAAGTGTAGTCCTAGCAAATAAAAATGCCTTTTTCTTTTAAGGTCATCAAGGGGCCCAGAATTAATTTACTTACTTGAAGTTAACTTATTTTGTTCCCAGTTCAAAGTGAGCCAGATTATTAATTTTAATATTACATGCTATAGTGTTTAGGAGTTGGTGGAAATTTTTCCTTTTTCCGTGACCAGATTAAAAGCTGTCTTGTATCAGTATTTTATCACACTTGGTGGTAATTAATAATTTTGTTGTTAATTCCTACTTTGCTTTTTATATATTTGCTACGTAAAGTGGCCAAAATCTGAAGTTGCTGCTTTTTTGGTCATGGGGTAGATAATGGTGAGGGCAAGCGTACCAGGCATCTGTGGCTAGAATGGTTTGTTACATAACCTACTTGTCAATGTAGGCTGCATCTGTAAGATAACGCATGTCAGCTGCTGTGCATCGTAGCACATTTTCTAGCACCACACGTGAGTATGTTGATGGAGTTTCTTTTTCTTCTCTTATTTTACATCTTGAGTTTTGGTGCCAAGTTTTCTTTTTCATGTGAGGTTTTGTTTCTCCTTATATGATTGTCATTGTTACTTGCCACCGTTTACATCTAAAAATAAAAAACACACAGGATTAAGTGTCAGTTCTGTGACCAGACTGAATGCTTGTATACTTTAAATGATCTAAACCTCTACAGACGCTTCTCACTCTCATTTTTTTCTCAAGTAGGGAGTTTTTATTAAGTAAGTTAAACTGTCATCATCCTTAACTTCGCTTATATGGCGGTTCAGTTCTTCATTGCAGCCAGGATTTGAATGCTACTTGCTACACACAAAGGGTTTTTGATTGGAGGAAGGACATATAGTAACATGGAAAAGTTGTTGCCTTATTTTTCTTTTGGATGATCAAATAAGTAACAATATAAAATTAAGTTTTAATGTGATTTCAGAGAAGGACTCTTGAAAATTTGCTGTCTGCTGATAATTAAGACCACCTTTTGTGTGACCAGTGAGGAGAAGCAAGAGAACCTATTTGTGTTCCCACAGGCCAGCTGGGCACTGTTCTGTTCAGGTGACTTGGGGGCTCTAGTCATGCCAGTGGAAGATGAATGTAACCTGCATGGTGATTCAATCAAACGTTTCCTCCCTGACTCCAAAAGATTGGGATCAATCCTGAATGTTTATGTGTTGCATTTACTTTTACAAAAGAAAAATTTATATATATATAAATAAATTTTTTTAAAAAGACCTTTTACAAACAACTCTGTAATGTACACATTTCTAGCCTTGAATTATCTTTCCTTTTAGTATTTTGGCACTGACTGATTTTGGTTATTTTTGTCTGTATTTTCTTGAGAGATGCAGTGGAGAATGTTTCCATATCAACCAGATATAAAAGTAGATTTTTTTTTAATGCCTCAGAGTAGAAATAAAGGGATTTAGTGGGATTTAGAGATTCAGAATTGCTTGCATCTAAGGCCAATTTGCTAGTCCATTTTAATACCACATTATACCAGGTGCCAGTGTTTATGTTGTGGCAAAGTCCCATAGCTTTTTGTGGGAGAGCATTTCTGTAGAAGCCATTGATTCTGTGGTAACCAGATCTTCCAGTGGGTTACATATATTTTAACTTAATTATTTTCATCCCAAGAGGAGCTTAACTATGATCATCAGATAGCTGGAGAAGCATCTGTAACCTTATATATAAGCAAGTTCAGTGATTCACTCTGAAAAAATCTTTCTTGCCTAATTTAGAAAATAGACACAGTTGGCTTTAGTAACAGAAGTCTTAAAATGTGGTCATAATAGGCTTTTGAATGTTGCAGGAAAAAGTATTTTGCTGAACTTTTAAAAATTCTTAATTGAAATGGAGTTGGTTTAGTTTGGTCCATGTTTATGACCCACCTTTATTTGCTTACCCGTAGAGCTCTGTCTAGAAGCAAAATTTTCATTAGGGCAAATCATGTGATGAGCATATGTAATATTAGTGCCGGAAGTTGTTTTGCAGCTTTTGCCCTTGGCAAACTTCATTAGACATTTATTCATGTTTGAAGTTTGTGGTTTCTTTTCATTTGTTCACCTATTTGCCCTTCAGAATAATAGTCCAACCATGAAATTTATTAGCAGTGTAACTCTGAATTAGTGGTTTCTGATCTTGGATCCTGTGCATTCCAGTCCTGACCTAGTGTTCCCTCCCTGACCTACTTGTCACTACAGCAGTCTTGTCTGATCTTGCAATTTCCTGGCTCATTTTTCCTTTTATTAAACTGTTGCAGGCAAGGTGGAGGAATTACTTCCCGAGATAGCTGATGAAGTTCTGCCTGCTGGAAAGGAGCAGATAGATAGCAGGCTGACAGTATTCTAGAGTTGTTGACAAATTCAGTTTAGAATTTTGATTGTTTTTCATAACAGCCTGAATAATATATAGGTTTTAATATTTGTTTAAGCACTGCTTTTATATAGTGCTTTCAAGTAAAACCAATGATTTCTAAATTCAAATGTCTTTTCCTTTGCTAAATTATAGTGGGAGCAGGTTAAATATTTCATCAGACTCTTTGAATGATGCTGTTATATTTTAATGTATGCAAACATAGCTGGGGTTCAGTTGCAACATAAAACTGTCCTCAGTAATGTTGAACTTGAATTGAAAACTTGGCACCAAATTTATTCAAGTAGAAACTTTAAAAAATAGTTTCTTCCTATTGTTACCTGAAGAATATATTTAAGAAAGTCTTCATAATTACGTATTTAAGAGTTTGGATACCAAAGGGTTAAAAATACACGTTTTCCTTTTACTGAAGAAATTTTAGATGTTTGTAATGTTTTGTCTGTACAAATGGACATTTAGTAATGTTTTTTTATCTTTTTTTTTTTTTTTAATGATTCCATGTATTTGCTTATTTCCATCTAGGAATAGTTACTAATGTATTTGAGATACAGCATACCAAATTTTAAAGTAACCAGAATCGTGAGTTAATGGTTTTTAGTCCATACTGTTAAACTTTTGTTGAAATAACTGACATAATTAAATTGGCTTCATGCTAAAAATTACTAGAAGTAATTGAAAAGGCAGTGTTTTAGAGCAATAGCTCTTGGTCAAGGTGGTCACATGACAATGGCTTACGCTCAGTAAATGTGCTTCTGCACCTCATGTATGTATATGTATTTTTAATCAAAATGTTGCCTGCAAATATGTGATCCCTTATTATTTAAGTTTCCTGTTTTATGAACCATTGCCCGTTTTAAATCACACAGAAGATTCTGAATCTGTAAAAACTACACATGTCAATGTTTTACAGCTACGTAATTCGAATTGACTTGATTTTTTCAAGTAATCCTAGAAAGGGGGAGCATTCCATATAGAAACTGCTGAAACTGCCACAGGTGCTTCTCCGAAAACCTTACAGTTGTGGCATTGAATGTTCAGTATGGCTTCCTTTCTCCACTCGAGGCATACTGTTGAGGTATTTGTTGCGGTGATTGGTTTTAATGCTAATCTAGGAGTTCAGATATAGATTCTTTAGATTTGCATGCTTTGCTTACCCTAATTTATGATATCTACCTATTTACTTGTAAACTAACAATAGTTAAGTTGAGATCAGAATTTTAACAGAAATATTCTTTATATGAAAATTGTGGTCATCTTTTATTGTCACATGGCATTAACAAAAAAGAAAACATCCTGAAGGTGATGTGACAACTCAGATTCTGAAAAGTATATTTCAGATACTTCCTGATCCGTGGTTTTGCAAATTAAAAAAAAAAAGAAAGAAAAACTTATTAGAACGGCTTCTCATATTCTGACGTTGTGACACTATAAGTGGAAAATAGATGGGGGATTAGCTGGCGGCCGAGTGGAGTTTTGTTTTAAAGTTCTTTGGGGAGACACTCTTAGGTATAATAAGTCTTAACATTCTATTCAGAATTTTATTACAGAAAATACAGTATATGAGCCTTTATGTTTTAACTTTAGTAAAGTTTTAAAAAAGTTTATTTTGCCAGTTATTCAGCAGGATAAATAATTCACAGTAAATATTAATCTATGCTTTCCCATGTTTTCATATTGCAATTTTGAAAGAACACTAGGAACTACTGGGAGAAAATGGGTAGCCTGCCCAAAGTGACTTTTCATAGTCTCGGTGAAGGTTGTCATAGCTTCCGTGACAAACTGGAGCAAGTTGATTTTTACTAGTCTAAGAATCTGATCATGTCAACTCTTAAAGAAAGTCAGCTTTAAAACTTCAACAGACTAGACCCAGTTTGGACATCAAGTTGACTGGTGTCTGATTTTTTTAAATCTCTGCCCATTTACAAAGATTTTTCAAACGGATACCAGAGGGGACCAGAAAGGTGAACTGGAGCTTTAGAACAACCTCACAGCACGTCCCCCATGGGGCTTCTTGCTGTCAGAAATGGACAGAGGTACATTTTAGATGAGGCGTCATCTGCCCGAGTGCAGTAAACCAAAGGCACAAAATTCATGTGTGTTTTTTAAAGACTTAGTCTAAAAATATCGTGTACACTTTCATTAGTGCCCCAATTCTCATACAAAATACAGTTTTTGAGAGTAATTTTGAACAGTATCCTCCAGATACTGAAAATTTCCATTTGGACTAGTGTGTGAAGACCACAGTTCAGATTAACTGTGTCTTTAGCAGCCCCTCACTTCGGGTTGGTAGGAGTAGCCAGCAGAGTGTGCAGTGTGGCCATATCACACCCGCAGTGAATACCTCGGGATTGAAGAGTGAAGGCTTGACTGTTTTAAAAGTACTGTAACAGAAGAAAAGACCAAATTCAAATGTTAAATTATCATAGAACCTGTAAAATCCTAAATCACATTCATGTGCCCAGCTCCCATTGGATTTTAGGAAAATCATGGAAGGTTGCTTAGGTTGAATATCTGCTTAAACTTGTAACACTAAATAGAGCTGAAGGCTTAATAAATTGATGATACATTTTAACCAGGATAACTGTTTCAACTCTTAAAACGTTAAAATTGAAACATGCTTAACAAATAGGAGAGCATATATTTAAAAATGCATTTAAAGGCCTGAGCCTGTTTTGTTAAAGTGTTTTAAGAACTATACCGCATAACTATTCTTTATGCTGCTCTTCACCTAGAAACCCACGTGATTTTCAGCCTCTGTGTAATACGTTTGAAAACCCTTTCTGCTTATTAAGAAGTGACTTGAGGAATTCAGACCTGTAAAGACAGTTTCCGCCTCATTCATATTAAGCACGTCGCCTCATTCAGTCGTAAGACACTTAGAACTTTTAACAGAAAACACTCAGATGGAGTAGGAATGATTATTTCTTCTGCATGCTCTCTCAAGGTCTTTTAATTTACATTCTTCTAAAGTTTACCTTTAGATATTCTCTTGATATTTAACATTTTGTGATTTAACAGATTTGGCAACTTCTAAAAAGTTTTTTTTTGTTTGAATTGAATAGTGCAGAAAATTACCAGAGAGACAGTTTTCAGGAACCCATAGGTATCTGTTATTTAGAGTAGAGGACTAGTCAGAAAGAGAAAGACAAATACCATGTGATATCACTTACACGTGGAATCTAAAATATGACACAAATGAACTTTTATGAAACAGGAACAGACTCACAGACATAGAGATCAGACTTGTGGTTGCCAAGGGCGAGGGGGAACAGGGGAGAGAAGGATTGGGAGCTTGGGGTTAGCAGTTGAAACTGTTGTGTATAGAATGGATAAACGACAGGGTCCTACTGTATAGCACAGGGAACTATCTTCAACATTCTGTGATGAAACATAAAGGAAAAGAATATAAAAAAGAATGTGTGTGTATATATATATATATGTATAACTGAATCACTTTGCTGTACAGCAGAAATTAACATTGTAAATCAACATACTTCTATAAAATAAAATTTTTTAAAAAAGAGTAGAGGACTAGTTACCAGTATCATCTATTGGTTAAATGTTACTCAGTTGGTCCAGCCCATTGTTTGTTTTTGTATGGCCCATAAACTAAGAATGATTTTTATGTTTTTAAAGGGTTGAACAAAAATCAAAAGGATAATATTTCATGACACGTTAAAATATATGAAATTCAAATTTCAGTGCCAGTAACTAAAGGTTTATTAGAACATAGCCAATGCTGTGTTCACACATCATCTAAGGCTGCTTTCAGGCTAAAACGAGAGAACGGAGACTGTGGCCCGTAGAGCTTAATGTTTTTGCTGTCCAGCCCTTTACAGAAAAAGTGCCTGCCCCGGATTGGTGATCCCAGTCATTCCTTTCCACCCAGTTTTTGTGCACCATACGATTGCAGAGCCACTTGCAAGGTTTTAAATATGAGCAGAGCAGAATTAGCGTGTTAAACTACAGGTAAAGAAAGGAGGAATGAGTGTGGGTATGTAGGAAAGGAGATGGGAAGGAAAACGTTCGGAGGTAGGAGAGGGAAGTGGGCGGTTCTGCTGGCCTGTTCCAGGGTCAGGTATTAACGGATCTTTCTGCTTTAGAGGAACGTAACACTGTTAAACTGAATGTTACATTCAGTCCTTAGTAACTGAGAAATAATATAGTTGAAAACTTCTGTAGTTTCACCAGAAGTGGAGAAGGGATACTGTATGTTCCTGTTTCTAATATTACTACTGTAGGGATAGTGCCAAAATTATAATCTCCCAGGTAATTTTTCCAGTTACCTTACGTCCCAGATTCTGATATCTGTCCATACATTTTCTGGAATGTTTTGAACTCCCCTTTGGATCTCTCTTTGGATCCCTCAGAGTTATATGAGGAACCAGTTGAAGTTCAGTTCGGCTTGTGGTTGTTCTTACTTGCTTGGTCCACACATGAGTACATAGCATGAGTTGACTCTAGTGACTGTTCTTTCGAGTTTTGAAGATAATACTTCACACCACCTGGAAATCTGATTGGCTTCGTCCAAGCCGAGTGATGTGCACGTGTTGGGACCACTTGTGGTAGTTGGAGACGGGCAGGAGACGCTGCCTGTGTTCTCAGGTGCAGGCAGGCGCTCCCACTCAGACATTTACAGTCTCTGTGGCCTCTGGATATTGGCGCGCACTTGCTCTTTCTCTTTAAGGCTGTATTTCCTTGGAAGAACAGTAAACTTGCTATTCTAACTCAGATTCAGTCTACTGTTCAGTTTCTGAATTAAGAGTAAGAGAATTGAGTGTAGTTTGGATGTTCTTGTTTTCAGTGACTTAGAAAAGTTGGCATGCTCCCTGAGCATCTCAGCTTTCTTCAGTGAACTGGCATTTAGGGTGGTAAATGCCATTTAAAAAATCTGTGTGCTGTTCTTTATTTTATCATCCACTGAGGAGTAATCTTTACTGTCAGCGTTATTTGTCCTGATTTTAAGCAGCAGCTTCTCATTTCTGTATTCTTTAATTTTTGGAGAGCAAGTTCATATTTGTAGAAATGATCATTTTTTAAACTTTGCTTATGTTCTGGGTCTTTGTCTTTTCAAATTGTGTAGAGTTAAATTTTTTTTTTAATTTTATTGCAGCTACTTATTCTGTTCACATTCTTGATAGAGTAGACCTTTTTGGACCATTCACTCATGATATCTTCTGAAAATGTAATACACCATTTAAAAAAATTATCCAGTTTTACACTTGCTTGAATGTTAAATTTCTATAACATGTTGATATTAAAAATCAAGTATCTGATCATTTTCTATACACATAACTAATGTAACTCACTCTACCCAAACTTTGATGTTTCCTCTCTATTTAATTCATATATCAAAATATTGTGAAATTTTAGAATAATGTTTATCAGAAGTCATAGCCATGAAATCAAATAAAAATGTCAGTTTTAGTTCTCAGTAGCCCTGCACACAGCTGCCTTATATTTTTAAGAAAATATTGTTGGTTTTGGGGATTTTCAAGTTTTGTCTCTTTTATATTTGATCAGATTGAGTTTGGGCTTTTGCCTTTCTTCAGAATGTATGATACATTTCTTTATCTCATGCTTTTAAAAGTGGGAACATATTTAGTGATTGTCCAAAAGTATATAGATTTTTCATTTCTGAGTTTGGAACCTTCTGCGTATGATGGCTGGAAATAGGAATACAGGGCTTATTGTTATGTTGAAAATGGAAAATCCTTATTTGTCCCTGATTCTGTAGTTTTCTCCCTGAAATGGCTTTTTTTTTCCATTCACGTTAATCTAGGGAAAAAGCATCCAGGGTTGTGCCCTGTTCTTTCGGGAACAAGACGAGGCCTGTGTTTGGTCACAGCTGCACTGTCTGTGGCAGAGCTCGCTGGGAGGTGTGGTACTGCCTCGGCCCTTCAGTGCTTCTCCAGTTTCAGTGGATCAGTGTGCAGCTAACAACCTGTCTTGCTTTTTACAGATTTATTTCACAGAGCAGTGTATTTTCTTGTCTTCCAGGGGAACTTCAACGTGGAGTTGCTTTTGTTCCCTCAGTTTTTATTGTTTCCTAATTAAGATTTACAATTTCAACTGGTTCTTTCGTATTCATCTCATTTAGAGCTTTCATTTATATTCTGCCACCACTTCTGATTTAGTCTGACTCTTAGCTAATGCAGAGGACATCGGACCGTTACTTGTTAATGTTATTAGCCACGCAGGATGATGTTGATTCTTTCTGATGGTAGGACTCAGCCTAGGGGGATGAGTTCCTAGGACAGTATTAGAAGGAAACACCCACTCAAATGCTCTGAACTTCTGCAAGTTTTCCTAAGGCCAAAAAATTCAGCTTTTCAGATCTCCAGTCTGATGATAAATTAGTCTCAGGACATCCTTCTAAACTTCCACTTATAGTGTCACATGTTAGCACAAATTCTGGCTTGTCGTTAAGCCAGTTGCCTTTGTTGTTAGGAAGCCAGTTGTTATAAATGCCATGGACAATTCAGTACATGTTTGTTTGTTATGATTTTACTCGAGCTAAAGGAATGGATTATTAAAATTAAGTGCAGATAATATAGAATTCAGTTTCAGGTTAAGTCTGAAGTTAGCATAAATTTATATTCTTCAGACTAACATAAAAAATGATTTTGAGAAGTTAAATAGGAAGATGCCTTTTTTTTAAAGTTTAGTATATTGATTTTTAAATTACTATCTCCCAAATCTTGCTTAGTAATCAAATGTGCATAAGAGAGAAGTTAGTTACAGAGCTAGGATGAGTAACTCCTTCTTTAATTCAGACTTGCTGTAAATCTGTATGCTCTTTCATATCACCTGCAGATAGTTAGTCAGTTCAGCAGGAACAGAGACCAGATGCAAATGGTAATGGGATGTAATTCAGTGTTTTTGTGTCGTACAGCCTGAGAAATGCCAGTGGCCTGACGGCAGCAGACATTGCTCAAACCCAGGGTTTCCAAGAGTGTACCCAGTTTCTCTTGAACCTCCAGAATTGTCATCTGAATCCTTTCTATAACGGTGGCCCCTTCAATGGGGGCCATCCGAATGTATTTCCTAATCACATTAGTGTGGGAACAAATCGCAAGAGATGCTTGGAAGATTCGGAACCCTTTGGAGTAAAGAAAGCTAGAACCACAGGTGAGACCACTTTGTGGGTGGGAAAGAGCAAACTTGTTTCCTTTCTTTAACATGTTTTCTTTTTTATGGCTGAAAGCACCTTCGAGACGACTCCTTCACGTAAGGGGTACTGTGCCCGGAGGACTCTGGTGCAGTGATGGAGGAGTTTTTCCTGTGTTGCCACTTTGAAGATTGGCCATTTAACGAAAGGGGAGGATATGAGAGGGCAGTGTTGACAGCTGAAGTGTAAATGTGTGTATATAACTTTCTGCACACCCAGGTTTACCTGCCATGAATTAGATTTTTCTCGTTTGTTGTTCCTGTTTGAAATACAACTATTAAAAAAAAATCTGCCCCTGTGCCTCATTTTTTTTTTCCTGTGAATTTTCCTGGGCTTACAACAATTGTTGGTCTGATAGTAAAATATAATTTCACATCTGGGAAGGTAGATGTTTGCATTGGACACAGTGTGGTGTGTGTTTGTCACAGCAAGGCCTGGTGTGCCACTTTGACATTGAGGACTTACGTCTCTAAGGTAAGTTACTTTAGTTTTAAGTGTTCTTCCACCTTTTTATCTTTAGATGGTTTCGGGGTTTGTAAATAAGCAGAGTCAGCTAGTCACTCTTTATGGTTGAGGAAAAAACTCTCCCTTTCATTTAGGGGGAAAAAATTAAGAATTACTAGCTTGGCAGGAATATTTAGCAAACTTACATGGAAAGGGAAATTTAGAGATGACGGTGAAAAGTAATCATGGTGAAATTATGCACTCAGATAACTTTGCCGGAGATAACTACAAAGTTGTGCCCTTTGGCTTTAAAAAAACAACAACTATACATGTATAGTCTGAGCAAAACCCGAGTGGCTAGATTCAGTTGACTTTAATGTGTCAGCTTTATCCTCTTCCCAGTGCTGTGCCTCTTTTGTGTAACTGGAGTCTATCCAAACAAAAACATTTCTCCTACAGAGTCAGTAAAATTGTATCATCTCCTTCACAACTTTTAAAATGTTGGTCAGTATAAAAACTTGTGATTATGTGACTTTTCTATAGAAATGAATGTATGAACTTAAAAGTAATAGTTTCTCAGATTCATAGCTTTTGTAAGTTACGGGCCTAATAGATTTTAGAAAGGTATAAAAATCACATGCACAACCTGAAGGTATGTCTAAACTTCAAAAAATATTCCTTGTTTTGTTCAATGCCTGGTTAATAATTTCGGGATGGTATTGTTAGCTTCACTCTACGACCTCATGCAAGAATTGGACGGGTGTCCATATCATGTTAGTGTATAGGATAAATCTTAAATTCTGTTTAGTTTTTTAATAAGGATGTCACTTAACATTCTAAGAAGACTCTAATGTACCTAAAGAGTTTTAAACTAGTCTCATCAGGTTTTAAGTTGGGTTGAATTGGCCAGCATCTTCTTATTGAAGTATCTCTTTCATGCCTTTCCAAGGATTCCTAAAACTTAAGAACTTGTTTCCTAGACCCTGGGGGTGCACAAATAGGGCTTGAATAATCATGCAGGTATTTGGGAGATTTTATTCTCCTCCTCTAGACAGGGATTCATCTTGGCTGACTGAGTTAGAGATTGGTGTTTTGCACATGAAACTCACAGTGCAGCTTTCCCAAAGTGCCCATCCCTTAGTGCTCAGGTTGAGGATGCCAGTTGAGAAGAAAATGGGGTTGCAGCCTGGCGTTTGAGTTTGCAGGGGATGATTACGCACACCTAAGCCTCAGTGCTGCTCCAGTGCACGTGGAGAGAGCGGGGGTCTTCTCACCCTCAGCACGTGCGCCTGACTTCTCAGCTCCTGTTTCCGGGCCCTCGCGTGGCTACTGGCCCCTGAGGTTCAGCCCACACGTCACTCAGGATTGTGCATATGTGTGGATGCGCGTGCAGAACAGATGGGCCTTCGTCCCACCCTTGCCGCTGCACTCCTTTTTCTTTTCTCTGGGAGAAGGTTTCTCTTTTTTCTTTTTGCCACAACATACTGTGAATGGGGTATTGGGGCAGTAATCCTCAATTACTAAAACAAGGTTTTTCTTTCCAACTGCCTGAATTTTCTAAGTGAAATAATAGTTGGCTTCAATAGCTGTATAGTTATTTACATTCTGTGACTGGGGTTTTTTGGTATGTGTGTGGGTTTTTTTTGTGTGTGTGTATGTTGCTTTAGTTCATTTTCATTTAATTTCTGACATCTTGTTTTGATTTGCTGTATAAATGTGTGAGCTTGAGGTTTTGCTCATTCTGAATTACTCATTTTGTAGATAAGTTTTTAGTTCTAATGCCAGAGTAAAAAAATATGTGTTTACTCCCTTGTGTAACATATGCATATAAAATACATCTTTGAATAACTTCACATGTAAAAGTATTTAGAGAAATTTTAAATCTTTTGCGGGGAGCGCAATTTAAGTTTGCTGTTTTAAAAAGAGATGCCTGGAATAATGGCAACATAAATGCATAGCGTGGACCTTATCAATAAGCTTAGTCTATTCTGTCTTACTAGAATTTAATAACTACACATATTGATGTTTTTAGTGTGGAATATATATTCACAAAAGCAATCACTTTCAGAAATTTTTCTGGCTAAGCCAACTCTTAAAGATGTATGTGTCCTGTAAAATTGACTCTTTAAGTTTGGAATCACGAATGTGAAAGTTAACCTACTCCTCTCCATAGAGAGTAGGATCTCTCTCAATAAACTGTTTTCAGATATTTTAAGGTAATCGGAGTAATTTTTCCCATGGAAACCTTATTGATGTAAAAGAATGTAATGCAGTGATAATTTGTTCTGCTCAAATACAGACTGTCCTTGGAAGCAAGTTTTACTACAGATATACTTTAAATGCCTTTCATGTGGTCATTCACACCAGTATCAGAATGCACTCTGGTCAGAACACAGATGTGATAGTTGTGGCTACGACCTCTCGAAGGTGAAATAAAATCCAAAGCTATGTGGGTGGTTGATATAAATGAAAAGTACTTTGGGGTAGTATTTTCCCCGGTATGGATTTTGTTCACTTAAGATGGTGCAAGGAAGTATCAGTATATAACTAGGTTTTGGGTTGGTTGGGTTTTCTTTTCCTCCCTGTTTACCAACCATTTGCTCAGGATGGTATGACAGGTGGACCTCGGGACTTCAGCTGCTCAGTAAAATTTGTGTTAGGTCTGTTAGCATTCTAGTTAATCTTCAGGAGTAACTGCAATTATTCACAAATGTATTCCTGGAAAACTTGTCCCAATTATCAGTGATCCAGGATAGAGAAGAATGCCACTCCCATCCATGAGAGAAACTTTTCATCTTGTTTTTAATCCATAATTGTTGGGGTGCAGCTCCAGGGTGTTCACTGGGGAGAGGCAGTGTGAGTTACAAACTGACCCAGGAACCTACAGTCTTATTTGGGGTTAACAGTTGCCATCAGTAGGAGGCTGTGGTGGTACCAGACCTCACGTGTTGACTTCACGGTTTTGTTTTAGTCAAATAGATGTATTACTGAGCTTAGCATCTCATATGTCACGTGTTAGGTATTTAATATAAAACACCGTTTAGGAAAAGTACAGCATGCCTTAGCTTCAAGTCAGCAGTAGGAAGTTGCTCAGCAGATGATCCCCAGGATGAATTTAACATAGAGAATCTCCCTCCACTTTCTGCTCCGAATTGTTCCTTTTGACCAGGCTTAAAAAGACGAGAAAGGAGGATGGGTGTGGCTTAACGAGCTTGTTAAGTGATACAGGTTAGCTAATGACTTAAAACTTTAGATGATAGAAATCAAATTGGTAATGTAGTTCCATGTATGTGACATACACAAAAGACTTAGTAACGTCTCGTGTATCTTCAGTGTTCTCAAACTTGCAGTAAATGGCTGTATTTACTTTTAAAAATTTGACCAGAGAACATTCCTAATTGCATTGCAGTAACAAATGATTGTTTTATCTCAGTCCCCAAAGACACAGCATTTTATAAATACAGTCTGAATGAATGACATTTAAGAACCAGGTGATTGTCTGTGTTAGTCTTGAGCTCAGCAAACCTCATGCACCGCGTCCTCTGCACACTGGCAGCTGCAGGGGGAACCAGCCAGGGCCAGGGCCTGGCACGCTTTGTTCCGGGTGGTCTGTGTCACATGCACCTTCCCTTCCGTGTTCTTTTAGCAGAACCCCAGATCCCTCGTTAGTGTTTCCACAACTGTCACTGCTTCTCCGTGTCCTTGGCACCTTCACTAACCTGCCCTCTTGAATCTCCCCACCCCCAGCCTGCTGCAGTTGGGGCCATGGCAGGAGTCCCACGGAAGGTCACCGTGTGGTAGAACCACCTTCCTACTGGCTTTATGTGGTGGTGTGATTTTAACAGGACCTTTCTTTGCGAAGGTAGTTATCTGGGTAAAATGTACTGTATAGTAGAAGAGAAAAGTTGTAATTAGTAATGCAGGGAAACCACTAAGGAAACGTTTCCTTCCTGGTTCGTTTCATGGAGAACAGGGTTCCCCAATGGTCAGAGCTCCCAGTTCAGTGGGAAGGCCAGAGGGGTGTGAGGTAACCTTGGTTGTGGGTCAGCACGTAGGATTTCCCGCACTGGCCCCCTCAAGAGGCACAGAGGACCGTGAGCCACTAGTCGGTCCCCTGGCCCCAGGCTGCACTTGACACGCTGAGTGAAAGTGCTTGACAGTGTTCGCACATCGCATGGTGTCAGCTGTGTGGGTTGTGTCTAGGTAGTGGCGCCCTGTTACCTAATTAAGTGTTCACATCTTAAAGCACAGGACTGTGTAGACTGGTTTTTGCCTCGTAAGAGATTTCCTTGCCTTAAAAGTTAAGTCTGCTGAGGCGTTTCTCACGAGCCCTAGATGTGCATTGTAAGTGCGCCTGGCAGTCGAAATCCTGTTGTGTGCATGTTCTGCATCTTGGCATGAGCGGCGTGCCGCTTGTACAGTGAGGGCACGTCTTCCTAAGCTGACCCACAGCCAGCACGGAAATAAGCTTCCTTGATGGTACCGTTTCTGGAATGCTGCAGACCCTCCCTGTCTTTAAAAGTTAAGGCTTTTCCTATGTTTTAAAACTCCTTGATCAGAAATTGTTTAGTTTTAGAATCTCACTGGTATCTGGCTTTAGGAGTTTTTTTCAAGTCTTAGATGAAAATTCAGATGCGGGTTTCTGTGTTGCCCTGGGCACCTTCCTGAATGGAGCATCTTTACTGGCCCCAAGGTCAAGGATGAGGGGCTTCTTAGGCAGTGGTCACACCTGGTCATGACTCCACCTCTGGGGGAAGAAAACTGGGAGGGTTTATTTTGAGCCAATCCTAGGTGATTTTCTGTCATAAATACGCATCGTCTAACGTGTATTGAAGTCATGTCTAGTCAACAAATACCTGCTTTGGCAGTCAAAGTAAAAGATAAGGACGCTTTTAACCAATGTTCGGTAATTTTTCCTTTTAACTGGAATAGGAAAATGGGAAGGGAAAGTGCTGCTTTTCTAAAACAAATAGAATCAAAATGGATACTTTCGGAAGAAAATTTTTTTTCTGAGATGTCTACAAGCCACTTTTCTCAGACGCGGCCTGGAATATTTCGGTAGTTCCTTTGGCAATGACGATACGTGTATTGGGAGAAAAGGCCGCAGGTGGCGTGCTCCGTGGCTGTGGAGAAAGGAGTCGAGTCCAGATGCAGTGTCCTTCAAAATTCTGAAAGGCCAATTTTAATTTCATGGCTTATAGTGCAGTTTTAAAAGGTAAATGATTACCACCTCAGTGCTCCCGTTGAGCTGTTTCAGCCCTTCCGTTTCCAGGTGCTAGAAATAAAGACATGAAGGTGTCGGTATAAAATACATCACCCAGGGTTCTAGGCATCTAGGTTAGCAGCCAGGTGGCTGCACATCCCGGCAGATGGAGACTGTATGGGAAAAATGCCTTGCAAAGATTGCATATCTACGGAGAGGGTAATTAAATTCTAGGCTGTCTGTATTAGCATATGCCTCCCACGTTCAAGAGTTTTCTTTACTAGAATCCGAAAGCTTTGGTGTGTTTCGTTGTTATCCCGCTCTATTGGTGAGCAGCTACCTGCATGAACAAAAGACACGTGTAGAAGGATAGCGTCCCTCGTGCACTGCGTAGGCCTCTGGTTAAGGGATCAGTCTCTGCTTTAAGGTGGTATTGTGCCCGCTCCTCTATACCCGCTTTTATTTTGAAAATCCCTCCCTTTGCCACCGACTCGTCTGGCCCCCTAGTGGCAGGTCTGCCCTCCTGTCCTTTTTCATTTTATAGCTAGTCTGACCTGAGATGACTACTCTCGTTACTCTTAATAGTTTTGCTTGCTTTCTGTGTGTGTGCCTTTTCTGGCTGGAGCCTGGGCATCATTCATCGATGGAACACTGCCAGGCACTGGGCTTGGGGAGTGAAGAGACACATTCCCTGCCTTCATGAAGCTGTTTTCTTGTTGCACTTTTGGGGGAGGAGGGGGGGGTCCTCGTGTCTCACCTGTCAGCTTTCTTTTTAAAACCTGCTTTTCAGAGATCTGAAACTGCCGCTGTAACCTAGATGTCACTTTCCCCAAGGAACACGGGCCCTGAATTCCTGAACAAAACCAGGCGTTATGAGTATGGCTACATAAAGCTATCTGCACCGTATCCCCAGTGAAGTCTGACCTTTTGTATGAGGACGTCTGTGGCTTTGCCCCGATAACCTGCACTGGTTCTCAGTAAACTGCCTGGTCTGGCTCATCAAACGTGGGCCTTGCTACTGCAGGCCCCTCATCTCCGCGGTGACTGACCGAGCACTGAAGGTTGTGAGGCTTCTGTCAACCAGTACCTGGAACATCCCTCTCCCAGCCCTCCACCCCACCCCCATTTTCTAAGACGTCCTGTTTACCACTGACTTTTTGAAAGTACCTTGTTTCATAGCGAAGATGGAGCCTAGCCTATCACTGACTTGGGGCCTGTGGAGGATTAAGAAAAGCTTCACAAGACTGAAGTCCTCAGTTGTTGCCTCTGGCTTTAAATCACCTCCGTCTGTAGGGTGCTTTTGGCTTCATACCTGTGCAGATTTTTCCTCAACTGCACAAATTACACGGCTCTGTTTCTTCCATATACTGATCATTGAGAATTTGTGTTTCTCTTTTATTAAGACTTTTTTTCATTTAAAACTGTTTCAACCGTTTGGAGAATACTCTGGAACTGATATGCTCATTCCTATATTGAAAATGACTCGTGTGTGTCCAAAATTAGAAGTAATTGAAGCTGCACAGTTCAGGTCTCTCTGTTTTTAAATGTTTATTTGAAAGAAATTACACTGAAAGTTGTTACTTATTTGTTGTATATACCCTCTGACCCAGAAATCATTCTAGTTTATCTTGGAAAAGAACCAGAAGTGTATGCAAAGGTGCGTTTATAGGGATGTTAGTTATGGTATATTCATGATGGGAAAGAAAACGAGCCACCCACACCGCAGTGGGGAGCTGGGTGGTGGGTGAACTGTAATCCAGGCATACAGTGGGTTATTATTCAACTTGAAAGATCCTTTTGAATTTACTTGATGGGATGCATTCATGCCATGGTAAGTGAATAAAGGCGAGGCATGCAAGTGATTTTCTTTGGATCCAATTTTGTAAAAATGCGTGCTTCTTAAGACTGGTGAGCCATACGCTGCATGAGAGTGGCTGCTCCCGAGAAGTAGGCTGCCCCGGGGGCGCAGGAGGCATTGCTGCACAGGGTATGTGACCCCTGGAGGACTGGCCAAGTGTGCACATGACTCCAAGATGCGGGACTGGGAGTCTCATAAGAAAGGTGCGTGCGTAGCGTCCTTTCCAAATGTCTTGGAACCCAGACGTTTAGTGGGTGTTTCCAGTTGCGTTGCATCTTGGTGCAGAGGGCCAGAGCTGCTCTCGGGTGGTACTGGACAAACCTGTCTTGATCTCGGCTTTTACTTTATTTTCTGTTAATGAAATAAGTTAACTTTTTTTAAAATTTGAGGACAGTTTTAATGGTTTTTATGTTGTTCAAGAATTGTCATTTCTTTATGAAAAACAACTGAAGGAACATGTGGGGGCATAACGTAGAGTGTCCTGAATCTTTAAAACTAGCTAGAAATGTCTCTGAGTTGTATAACTGCTTTACATTGTCTAAATAACAGCCCTAAATGAAAATTTATGCCGACAAGTAAATCTCAAGTAGGTATCTGAAATGCCATGACTTTTCATCGAAACTGCACATTTGAGGAATTGTTTTCTGTTGGGGAAAAGTACGTTTCTTGGTAGTGTGCCAAGTCCATTAATAATCCGTAGATTGTAAAGTTACCTGACAGTTTTGGAGCCTCCAGTGCTCAGACAACAAGGAATGAGAAGCATCTGTGTTAAAGTCCTCTGCTTTGGTGTAGGGAACCTAAAATTGCCTTTGTTTTTTGTGCAGCTCAAAGCTCGGATGACCCCATGCCGCTCCTGAATGGCGAGGCGGAAGACGATGCTGACAGCATGCACGTCGATAGAGAGTTTGTAACAGGTGGGAGTGGACAGTTTCCTGTTAGCCACAGCAGCGGTCCAATGGTCGAAGACACCAAACAGCAGGAGGGTGGTTCTGTTGGACCGAAAGAAATAGAAATCTATACTGTTTCAGCAATGCAGACCCCCTGCCGTTGCAAGAACCAGTATGCGTGTTATTTCTAACATGCGTTCGCTCAAGCAGTTTTTGCACTTTGCCCAGTGTTTTAAAGAATGTTATGCTATAATCTGCATATCTTGGACAAGTTTGTAGCTATAAGGAGAAGTGTTTTGGTGCATTTTATGGATATGACAAATATAAGTGCAATCTTCCTATTTTGATTTGAGACTTGCTCAATGTGCCTTGTTTAATTTTAATGAGGTTTCACGTTTTTCATTTTCTGACAGAGGACCTTGGGGTGACTCTACCAAACGAACATCTATTGCTAGTAATTTCGAAGCGATAAACAGCAAAAGGAATGTCTGGCTGTAAACACTGAGAACTAGTAGATGTTGTGGTTTTGACTTCTAACGAGTCAGGCCACTGTGAAATCTCTAACTCAGCATTCCTGGTTGCTTTGGTCTGTGTGGCGCTCACTCTGAATCTGCTAAGATGCTGAGCACTGTGTCTCACAGAACACACTTCTTCACTAAAATTGGTGGTATAGTAAAACACTTGATAGTCATTTTTGGTTTTTAAAAAGTAAGGGCTTTGTTTCTTTTACTATTTAAAGATTTAGCCATTTAGCTAATGCTTTTTTCTACCATTCTTTTTTTTTTTTTTGCGGTACGTGGGCCTCTCACTGTTGTAGCCTCTCCCGTTGCGGAGCACAGGCTCCGGACGCGCAGGCTCAGCGGCCATGGCTCACGGGCCCAGCCGCCCCATGGCATGTGGGATCTTCCCGGACCGGGGCACGAACCCGTGTCCCCTGGCATCGGCAGGTGGACTCTCAACCACTGCGCCACCAGGGAAGCCCTCTACCATTCTTTTATCTAGGTGACCATGAAAACATTTTAGCCATTCTCTTAATATGTTAATATATTTGGAAATAGATACTGGTTTTTTTAAAGTTTTATTATATCTGTATGCTAAATTCTTTACTGGGGATAAAAGATTATATATATTGTTTCCCAGAGGTACATGAAAAAAATCATTTTTGTTCACTAAGATGAAAAGAAAATGTGTACATCTTTCTAGAAGCTACAGAATTGTTACGGATGGAGTCACCATTTTGCCAAATACTTAAATGGGTAGATTTTCCAAGGGAAACTGATTGGATAATACATTTAAAGATCTTGGCTAAAGATAAATAACTCAAAGCCAGCTTTTTAAAAAATGTCATTGCTACATGCTTTTAAAAAGGCAGAAGTAATCACTCTTTAATCTTCAAACATTAATTCCCTCGGTTTTCGGATTAAATTTAATGCCGCTCTTGAACCTAACGTTGAAAAGGCCAATGTTTAAACTCAACTCATCCCATACGATAGGTGCCAAGTAAGCATTCCCCGTGTTTTTCATCACTTCGTTTGTAACACTCTCTGACTGAATAAACAAAAGGTATGGAATTGCTAGCGGTCACTTGCAGTAGGTGGGCGAGGGGTTGGGGTGCAAGAGGCGAGTCCTGGAAGGCACGTTGGAACAGAGTGTATGGGCGGCCCTGGGCGGTCCTGCAGACCGTCCGTCGGCAGGTGCAGGTCTGACCAAGCAGCCGTAGGTCTTAGCCAGTCTCTGGGAGGTTTGCTGCTCTCATGCTCAGTTTTACTAGATGCTTCATAATGACATGGGGTTACAACTAGCCTTGATTTTGAGAACGCATAATGGAGCTAATTTACTTTAGCTGGGCACCAGAGAAGAAAGATACACATGCAGTGACCATTAAACAAAAAAACATCCGTCTAGTTAACTCGGATTTCTGAGGCCCAGTCACCTAAAAATATAGTTTCTATCTTTGTTAGTAGTAGTATAGTTGTCTTATTAACTATCAAAGTCAACATCCTACTCATGAGTTTTATTACCCAGGAAAAGCTGTTTATTTTGGGGAAAAAGTAAATAAATATTTCCCTGGGAATAACTTGTTTTATTTTTAATTTTACCTCATGTTTAGTTCTTGAAACACTTGTTCTCCAGCCTTAAGTTTAACTAAATAGAAAATCTGTCGTTCAATTTGAAAAGAAATAATCCATAATCCGCTGAAGAATTTATAGCGGCTGTTAAACTGTGTCACTTAAACTGCCAGAAAATTGATGATTAATAGAATGTTTAGAAGATGTTTTTGTTCATTGAACAAGATGTGATTTTTTTTGTCATCAGAAAGATTTTCAGGACACACAGAAACCTATGTCTGGGTGCCAGTCGGGGGTCATAGTGTGCGGGGTGTTAGGGTCATGGGACACACACCTGTGTGTCCTCATTCTAGAGGTTACAGAGTCAGTGCTTCTGTATTTAATGTCACACTTTACTTGAATAGTGCAGAACATTGGGGTAAATTTTAACATCATTAAGCAAGTCATAATTTTAGATCATTCTCTGTACTGTTCTGTGAATTCCTGTGAACATGAATATTAATTCTTGAGTTTCACTATACAGAAAATACCTTGTAATTGCCTATTCCCATGTGTCCAAACGTTTTGTGATTGACATTTTTTTCCCATAAGACATCTCCCTCTTAACAGATGTCTATATGTGCAGATTATGGTTTTTGAAAGTGGAACCTTGGAGATCATAGTCACTGTAATTGCTGAACTCAGAAGAAACTCTTCAGAACTGTGCTCTTGGCCCAAGACTGTATGCATGGAATCATTAGGGTTCATGGTTCTTCCTGCAGTCTCACAGTGCTGTGTGGCATTTTGCAGAAGTGCTGTGGGATTCGAGTGTTGCTGAGGAAAGCGCTCCCTGTTCCTATTCCTGTGTGCGCGTCCCTGGCTTGGAGGAAGCGCTCTGAGGAGCCTCCTGTGACGCTGTCAGACTTTGTCCCGGGAGCCTCCTTAATTCACATACTTCATCAACTGCTTTTCTTTCTTTTTTTTTTTTTTTAATTTCTTAAAAGCTGGAGAAGTTTTTGGTTTATTTTAACCCTTTGTGGGAACACGTTCAGTTCTGATGGACTTTTTCACACGTGACGATTTTTAAAACTGCTCTCCAAAGTAGTCTTAAACTGAGAACAGTTCAGTGCTGTTGGTGTTTTTCATGCGGTATGTTTGTCAGCTGAAGTTCTTTCATTTGGTTCCCCAGCACTAATGAAATCTATAAATGTTTCCTATCTTACCAGGCAAACGCTTCTGTTGTGTTTTACTTTTAAATCACTTATGCACCGTTTTTTGCCTTGCAAGAGGAACTGGTTTGTTTAAAGAAAGGAAACTAAATAAATCCTTTAAAACAGTAGCAGGAATGAAGCATTTTATACTGTCTCCTCCCCTCTGGTTCTGAATTTTGGTGACAGGTGTATTTCTTAATGCAGATACGAAAAACAGTAGCTCCGTATCGAATACACTGACAAATGGATGTCTCATCAATGGACATTTGGACTTCCCTTCCACGACACAGCTCAGTGGGATGGAGAGCAGGAGTGACCAGTGCTTGACAGGACCTAATGGAATTGGCGGTGGACTAGTTCCAGGACCGCCGTTTCCGAGTAGCCAGGGTTCTCCCTGTGTTAATGGGACTGAAGAGCCAGAAAAGGGCACGAGCGTTAACCCCGAGATGTGCGGCTCTCTGCACCTGAATGGGAGTCCAAGTAGCTGCATAGCCAGCAGGCCTTCCTGGGTGGAAGATATCGGGGAGAACCTGCACTACGGACACTACCACGGGTTTGGAGACACTGCCGAAAGCATCCCTGAGCTGAGCAGTGTGATAGAGCACTCCAACTCCGTGAAGCTGGAGGAGGGGCACGACAGCGCCGTCCTGGGCACCATGCACCTGTTCCACGGCTCTTAGGGCCGAGGCCGCCGCTTGGACACATGAGGCCTCCTGCTAACCAACTCCGAATGCTAGTGTAGCGTCAACCTGAAAGAATGCCACAACTTGTACTATTTTCTTACACTTCAGCTTTCTGAGAAAGTGCACTCTACTCGGCAGGTTCTCGCTGAGTCCTAGCATGAGCGCAGGTAGGCTTATTTAGCACACACGTGTCTCTCCGTGGGACAGTGGGGGCCTCTCTCAGGGTGCACTTTTGAAATTTAATTTTTCTGCTGCCAATCTCAATATTTTCTCTTGAATACCATCACCGTAAATCGCCATTTTTCCTTCCGTCAAATTAAATCGTATCTGATCAGGATAGATTGCAGACAGTGAATGAGGTGCCTAGTAATTTACCCCTTTGCACGCGGGCATCATTTTGAAGAGCTTGCTTTTACTCTTTCCAGTAGAATTTTTGACAGAAGACAACTCTTTCCCTATGCAAGGTACAGCCTTACAAAGATTTCTTGCAGTGATTTGTATGAAGAAAAGAACGTTTGTCTTTTTCAAAGTCTTTTCATTGATAACTTTGCTACGTGCCGTGTGGTGAAGGTCTTACTTGTAGACACACGTATTGGTTTGGGGACATGAGTGGTCCCTTCTTTAATGGTGTAGCTCACTGCCCTGGATTTCACTGAAAGCACCTGCAGCCTGGGACTGACTTCTGATTTGATGTGTTTTTATTCCACATTTCCTACTTGGACTCTAGGAATTTTTACCACAGATAATGGTTTCCCCTATATGTAGTGGAAGTTACTCTTTGTAGGGGACTGTCAGGTCAAAATATTTAACTGATTCTTTTGACATATATTTTCTTTTTTCCTTGTTTTTGTTTTTTGGGGTTTTCTGCTTTAAAATATATACCACTATGTATATCCAGTTAACTGAGGGAATTTTGAATCTCTCTTAATAAAGCTGCATTAAGTTTATGGTTTTATAGAAATTAGCTTTTGTTTAGGCAACTAGTGGTTACACTGTGCAAATATTGTCATGAATTTTTACTTTTCTGATTTTTGTAATAAAAATTGGTGAAGATAGAGGATGTGTCAGATGAACAAAACCAATGTTCTCAGAGTGTTACTAACATTTTGTTTTTAAATTGTCCTTTACACATGGAATAAACAAACGCTCACGCCCGATGTGTCTCTGGGTATGCTTCCTGCGTGAGGGTGGTCCGTGGGAGGAACTGGAGAGGTCGACTTCTACTGCTGCCTTTCATTTTGCTTGTAAGATTCCATCTACTCTTCTGATCCTCCCATGTAGTCCTTTTCACCGCTTTTGGTTCGTTCACATGCTCTAATTTTATGAACACTCTCACTGGATCTCTCTTGGGGGTAGGGGGAGGTATAAATTGCTGTCAGCTAACAGTATTGTCCCTGCATGCTTATTTTCATAAAAGACCACAACCTTAAGTATATAAATTAGAGTTAATAACGGCAACAGAATAGCCATTCTGGCATGCCTAGTATGTTATTTAAAACGTTTATTTTTGTACGTGATGGAAAAACCTGCTAGACCAAGTGAAGGAGCACGAGCCTTTGGAATTGTCACAAAAATTACTCTGTGCTGAGAGCAGAAGTCAGAACATCTGCCGTGTCACCCCCGCCTTCTCCCGTGCAGGGTCAGTCATCACGCCCGGACGCAGGTGACCTCGGAAACCTTTTTAAGGGACTGATCATGAAGCCACCCAAGTGGCTGAGTTTCAAGACAGAGGAAACCTAATGCCGTTCTCTCATTCCCTGCGTGGACTGTATTTGAAGGTATCTCAGAGGCTTCCTGGTGAACTAATATTTGCTGGAAAACATTAAATGAATCTCTTAAAATACGCTAAAGGTCAGAACATTTGGTTAGCCATGGAATTGGGGAGAATATGATTGCTTCTTGGGGATAAGAATATTGCATAGAATCTATATTTCGGCAACCTCTGTAATTCAGTGGGTGCATGATACATTGTGGTTCAAAGTCACTGACATAAAGTGCTTAGAAATACATAAGACTGTTACGCTGGAATTCTGTCTTGCCTGGAATTTGCTTCAGAATAATGTAGGACTGGAGAGTGAATGGGACGAAACTCAAACAAGATCTGGGCTGACCTGATATCAACATTGGGTACATGAAGGTTCGTTATTCTGTCTACTTCATATATAATTGGGGAAGAATTTTTTAAATTAGGACTTTAAGAAGAAAACAACTGTTCTAATACTTTTAAAAACTGCAGACATCATTTTGACGTTGACCAAGAATAAGCTCAAATTTTGCTCTGCTCAACTTACCAAAATTCATTTCATGCTGAACTCTCACGGTAGTTCACTGGTTCTTAACATTTGGTCTGAAGAGCCTTTTAGGTGCTTGTATTAAATACTAGTGGCAAGCAGCTGGAAAGTGAAATAAATAAGTCCACTTACAGTAACATCAAAACCATAAAATACCTAGGAGTATGTCTTAAAAGGTGTTCTAGACCTCTACACTGGAAACTATAAAACACTTGTGAGAGAAAGGTCTCTATAAATGTGTGGAAGTATGTAGTAATTGAGAAAGGAGAGGTATTTTAATAGCCTTTGCAGTTGATCATGGGTATTAGATACAAAATCAAAACTCTGCAGAGGTGGTTTCTACGGCAATGGTTTCATAAAGGTTCAATGTTGAATCAGAAACCATATGGATGAATTTCTTGTACTCAGTTACATTAAATCTGTTTATCTTGTACTTTGAATGGACGGCTAATCATGCATGATTTTATAACATCATGCCTTAGCTATCTGGAAAATATTCTTTTTTTTTAATCTTCCTTTTTTTTTTTTTTTTGGCTACACTGCACAGCTAGTGGGATCTTAGTTCCCCGACCAGGGATCGAACCCCTGCCCCTTGCAGTGGAAGCACGGAGTCCTAAACACTGGACCGCCAGGGAATTCCAGAAAATATTCTTTAACTGAGGTCCGCAGACCTTCCAGATGTTGAAACATTTCATTTAATATTTAGAAAAACTCATTAATATCACTAACTATAAAAGTCCGAAGCTGACTTCATTCGCCACATATACTGTCATTTGTTTTCCTTGAAGTGACAGGCTCACTTGGTTAATCTTCTTTTAAATCACATCTGCCAAACATAAAAAGTCATATAAAGTCTTAATAACCATTGTCAATTATTTTTAAATAAAAATGATGTTTCTAGAAAGAAAGCAACTGGTTACGTTGTAACACAACCACCCAGGCAAGTGCTTTCCCTGGAGGCAATATTGTACTTTGTTCCACGTGCTTTCCATTTCATCACAGGACATGTACTCAGTGGTTGAGATGTAATATGTATTTTTTGCTTCATCAAGGACATTTTTAAGTGAAATTGGTCTTTTTTAACTGCACAGCAGTGAAGAACATAGTGGTAGTCAGGACAGTCGTTGCTGAGGCTTCACCGTTGCTTCTGAGCCACAGTGCAAATGTCAACACAGGAGAAAGCAACTCACATCTTGATAACATAGCTGTGACCTCTTGGGTCCCTGAAATGGTCCCCGGGTCCCAGGGAGTCTGCTCATCCCAGTTTGAGAACTGCTGGATCAACTGTGCCGTTAGCGTTTGGGCCGATGAGACCTCAGCAACTGAGGGATAAATGCTGGGATCTAGACAGGGTTCTTTGAATTGCTCTTTAGGCCTTTCTGTAGATTGAATTTTTTAAACAGAGCAACAGAGAATGGAGGAAGACTAATTGGAGACAGAAACGTAGAAACCTTTCTGAAGAGTTTTCCTGAAAAGAGGAGCCAGGAAGTAGGCTGTAGGGAGAAGCAGACGTGACATCAAGAGAGAGTTTGAAGAAGGAAGATACAGGAGGGAAGGCTGGAGGCCCAGGTGAGCACGTGAGAAGGGGTGGGTCCCCTGATGGTGCTCGTTTCTGGTGAACTGTGAGCCCCCAGCTTGGGCAGGTGGTTTCTAAGAGACACTGGTATCCCAACCTGTGGCTGCAGCCATAGGTGATCCTGGGCAGAAGGGCCGAGTTGACTTTGAGCTGAACCACGTTACAGTTCAGCTGAGCCAGCTGGACAAAGCAGCGGTTGGAGTGGCTGGGATTTAAGCTGAGGAGGGGGGTGGTGGGGGCGGGGGGCAGTTCTGATGGAGGTGATGGCGTTGGCTAGTCAGGCACCGCGGGGACAAGACGGTATAGTCACCGTGAACAGTGAAACAGCCCGAGCAGAGTGAAGGGCCAGGGTGATCCAGGCAGCAAACCCTCGGGGGAGGAGGGACAGGCTCCGGATGGGGGCATAAGTGCAGCCAGTGGTGGGGCGATTGCCGGTGCTGGCTGATGAGGGGGTGAAACTGGGCCAGGCCACCCCCGCAGGCCGGGTGGGGCCTTTCATTTCCTAACAATACTGTAAATATGAAAGAATTTTTTGCATAAATTTGTCTCATACCCAGTTATCTTGCTGAAGGTTCCTAGTCGAATACTTCTTTGGTTAAGGCTTTTTTTTTTTTTTTTTTTTTTGCGGTACGCGGGCCTCCCACTGCCGCGGTCTCTCCCATTGCAGAGCACAGGCTCCGGACGCACAGGCCCAGCGGCCATGGCCCACGGGCCCAGCCGCTCCGCGGCACGTGGGATCCTCCCGGACCGGGGCACGAACCCGTGTCCCCTGCATCGGCAGGCGGACTCTCAACCACTGCGCCACCAGGGAAGTCCTGGTTAAGGCTTTTAAATTTTGTAGTCATATTTTATACCATACATAAAAATTAACTCAAAATGGATTAGAGACTTAAATGTAAGATCTGAAACCATAAAACTAGAAGGAAACATGGAGAAAAGCTTCTTGACATTGGTCTCAGCAGTGATTTCTCGGATATGACGCTAAAGGCACAGGCACAAAAGCAAAAACAGACAAGGGTCACTGCATCTAACTAAAAATCTACACATCTACTGAAACAACCAACCAAGTGAAAAGACAACCTATGGAATGGGAGAATATATTGGCAAACCACGTATCTGATATGGGGATAATTCCCAAAATATGTCAGGAACTCCTTCAACTCAATAGCAAAAAAACAAATAACCTGATTTTAAAATGGGCAAAGGAAGGGGATTCAAGATGGCAGAAGAGTAAGACGCGGAGATCACCTTCCTCCCCACAAGTACATCAGAAATACATCTACACGTGGAACAACCCCTACAGAACACCTACTGAAGGCTGGCAGAAGACCTCAGACCTCCCAAAAGGCAAGAAACCCCCACGTACCTGGGTAGCGCAAAAGAAAAAAGAATAAACAGAGACAAGAATAGGGCCGGGACCTGCACCAGTGGGAGGGAGCCGTGAAGGAGGAAAGGTTTCTACACACTAGGAAGCCCCTTCGCGGGCGAGACTGCAGGTGGCAGAGGGGGGGAGTTTCGGAGACCCGGAGGAGAGCACAGCAACAGGGGTGCGGGGGGCAAAGCAGAGAGATTCCCACCCAGGGGATCGGTGCCGACCAGCACTCACCAGGCCGAGAGGCTTGTCTGCTCACCTGCCGGGGCGGGCGGGGCTGGGAGCTGAGGCTCGGGCTTCGGTTGGAGCGCAGGGAGAGGACCGGGGTTGGCGGCGTGAACACAACCTGCAGGGCGTTAGTGCGCCGCGGCTAGCCGGGAGGGAGTCCGGGGAAAAGTCTGGACCTGCCGAAGAGACAAGAGATCATTGTTCTGGGGTGCGCGAGGAGAGGGGATTCAGAGCGCCGCCTAAATGAGCTCCAGAGACGGGCGCGAGCCACAGCTAACAGCGCGGACCCCAGAGACGGGCATGAGACGCTAAGGCTGCTGCCGCCACCAGGAAGCCTGTGTGCGAGCACAGGTCACTGTCCACACCCCCCTTCCGGGGAGCCTGTGCGGCCCGCCACTGCCAGGGTCCCAGGATGCAGGGTCACCTCCCCCGGGAGAACGCACGGCGCGCCTCAGGCTGGTGCAACGTCACGGCGGCCTCTGCCGTCGCAGGCCCGCCCCGCCCTCCATGCCCCTCCCTCCCCGCGGCTTGAGTGAGCCAGAGCCCCCGAATCAGCGGCTCCTTTAACCCCGTCCTGTCTGAGCGAAGAACAGATGCCCTCCGGTGACCTACACGCAGAGGCAGGGCCAAATCCAAAGCTGAGCCCCGGGAGCTGTGAGAACAAAGAAGAGAAAGGGAAACCTCTCCCAGCAGCCTCAGGAGCAGCGGATTAAATCTCCACAATCAACTTGATGTACCTGCATCTGGGGAATACATGAATAGAAAACGAATCATCCCAAATTGAGGAGGTGGACTTTGGGAGCAAAGATATATTTTTTTTTCCCTTTTTCTGAGTGTGTATGTGTATGCTTCTGTGTGTGATTTTGTCTACATAGCTTTCCTTTTACCATTTGTCCTAGTGTTCTGTCTGTCTTTTTTCTTTTTTTAGTATAGTTTTTAGTGCTTGTTATCATTGGTGGATTTGTTTTGTGGTTTGGTTGCTCTCTTCTTTTTTTTATTTTTAATATTTTTAAATAATTGTTTATTTTAATAACTATTTTATTTTATTTTATCGCTTTCTTTCTTTCTCTTCCTTCCTTCCTTCCTTCCCTCCCTTCCTCCCTCCCTCCCTCCTGCTCGCTCTCTCTCTCTCTCTCTGTCTCTCTCTCTCTGTCTGTCTCTCTCTCTCTCTCTCTCTCTCTTTCTTTCTTTTTCTTTCTCCCTTTTATTCTGAGCCATGTGGATAACAGGCTCTTGGTGCTCCGGCCAGGCATCAGGGCTGTGCCTCTGAGGTGGGAGAGCCAAGTTCAGGACATTGGTCCACCAGAGACCTCCCAGCTCCACGTAATATCAAACGGCGAAAATCTCCCAGAGATCTGCGTCTCAATGCCAAGACCCAGCTCCACTCAACGACCAGCAAGCTACAGTGCTGGACACCCTATGCCAAACAACTAGCAAGACAGGAACACAACCCCACCCATTAGCAGAGAGGCTGCCTAAAATCATAATAAGTCCACAGACACCCCAAAACACACCACCAGACATGGACCTGCCCACCAGAAAGACAAGATCCAGCCTCATCCACCAGAACACAGGCACTAGTCCCCTCTACCAGGAAGCCTACACAACCCACTGAACCAACCTTAGGGACAGACACCCAAAACAACGGGAACTACGAACCTGCAGCCTGCAAAAAGGAGACCCCAAACACGGTAAGATAAGCAAAATGAGAAGACAGAAAAACACACGGCAGATGAAGGAGCAAGATAAAAACCCACCAGACCGAACAAATGAATAGGAAATAGGCAGTCTACCTGAAAAAGAATTCAGAATAATGATAGTAAAGATGATCCAAAATCTTGGAAATAGAATGGAGAAAATACAAGAAAAATTTAAAAAGGACCTAGAAGAACTAAAAAGCAAACAAATAATAATGAACAACACAATAAATGAAATTAAAAATTCTCTAGAAGGGATCAATAGCAAAATAACTGAGGCAGAAGAACAGATAAGTGACCTGGAAGATAAAATAGTGGAAATAACAACTGCAGAGCAGAGTAAAGAAAAAAGAATGAAAAGAATTGAGGACAGTCTCAGAGACCCCTGGGACAACATTAAACGCACCAACATTTGAATTATAGGCGTCCCCGAGAAAAAAGAGAAAAAGAAAGGGACTGAGAAAATATTTGAAGAGATTATAGTTGAAAACTTCCCTAATATGGGAAAGGAAATAGTTAATCAAGTCCAGGAAGTGCAGAGAGTCCCATATAAGATAAATCCAAGGAGAAGCACACCAAGACACTATCAAAAATTAAATACAAAGAAAAAATATTAAAAGCAGCAAGGGAAAAACAACAAATAACATACAAGGGAATCCCTATAAGGTTAACAGCTGATCTTTCAGCAGAAACTCTGCAAGCCAGAAGGGAGTGGCAGGACATATTTAAAGTGGTGAAAGGGAAGAACCTACAACCAAGATTACCCTACACAGCAAGGATCTCATTCACATTCAACGGAGAAATTAAAACCTTTACAGACAAGCAAAAGCTAAGAGAATTCAGCACAACCAAACCAGCTTTATAACAAATGCTAAAGAAACTTCTCTAAGCAGGAAACACAAAAAAAGGAAAAGACCGACAATAACAAACCCAAAACAATTAAGAAAATGGGAATAGGAACATACATATTGATAATTACCTTAAATGTAAATATATTAAAAGCTCCAAACAAAAGACATAGACTGGCTGAATGGATACAAAAACAAGACCCATATATATGCTGTCTACAAGAGACCCACTTCAGATCTAGGGACACATACAGACTGAAAGTGAGGGGATGGAAAAAGATACTCCATGCAAATGGAAATCAAAAGAAAGCTGGAGTAGCAATTCTCATATCAGACAAAATAGACTTTAAAACAAAGACTATTACAAGAGACAAAGGACACTACATAATTATCAATCCAAGAAGAAGATATAACAATTGTAAATATTTATGCACCCAACATAGGAGCACCTCAATACATAAGGCAAATACTAACAACCATAAATAGGGAAATTGACAGTAACACAAGAATAGTAGGGGACTTTAACATCCCACTTTCACCAATGGACAGATCATCCAAAATGAAAATAAATAAGGAAACAAAAGCTTTAAATGACACATTAAACAAAATGGACTTAATTGATATTGATAGGACATTCTATCCAAAAACAACAGAATACACTTTCTTCTCAAGCGCTCATGGAACATTCTCCAGGATAGATCATATCTTGGGTCACAAATCAAGCCTTGGTAAATTTAAGAAAATTGAAATCGTATCAAGCATTTTTTCTGACCACTAGATATCAATTACAGGAAAAAATCTGTAAAAAGTACAAACACATGGACGCTAAACAATACACTACTTAATAACCAAGAGATCACTGAATAAATCAGAGAAAATCAAAAAATACCTAGAAACAAATGACAATGAAAACATGATGACCCAAAACCTATGGGATGCAGCAAAAGAAGTTCTAAGAGGGAAATTTATAGCAATACAATCCTATCTTAAGAAACAAGAAGCATCTCAAATAAACAACCTAAGCTTACACCTAAAACAATTAGAGAAAGAAGAACAAAAAACCCCCAAAAGTTAGCAGAAGGAAAGAAATCATAAAAATCAGATCAGAAATAAATGAAAAAGAAATGAAGGAAACTGTAGCAAAGATCATTAAAACTAAAAGCTGGTCTTTGAGAAGATAAACAAAGTTGATTAACTATTAGCCAGACTCATCAAGAAAAAAATGGAGAAGACTCAAATCATAGAATTAGAAATGAAAACGGAGAAGTTAACAAGTGACACTGCAGAAATACAAAGGATCATGAGAGATTACTACAAGCAACTCTATGCCAATAAAATGGACAACCTGGAAGAAATGGACAAATTCTTAGAAATGCACAACATTCCAAGACTGAACCAGGAAGAAATAGAAAACATGAACAGACCAATCACAAGCACTGAAATTGAAACTGTGATTAAAAATCTTCCAACAAACAAAAGCCCAGGACCAGATGGCTTCACAGGCAAATTCTATCAAACATTTAGAGAAGAGTTAACACCTATTCTTCTCAAACTCTTCCAAAATATAGCAGAAGGAGGAACACTCCCAAACTCATTCTACAAGGCCACCATCACCCTGATACCAAAACCAGACAAAGATGTCACAAAGAAAGAAAACTATAGACCAATATCACTGATGAACATAGATGCAAAAATCTTCAACAAAATACTAGCAAACAGAATCCAACAGCACATTAAAAGGATCATACACCATGATCAAGTGGGGTTTATCCCAGGAAAGCAAGGATTCTTCAATATACGCAAATCAATCAATGTGATACACCAAATTAACAAATTGAAGGAGAAAGACCATATGATCATTTCAATAGATGCAGAGAAAGCTTCTGACAAAATTCAACACCCATTTATGATTAAAAAAAAACCTTCCAGAAAGTAGGCATAGAGGGAACTTACCTCAACATAATAAAGGCCATATATGACAAACCCACAGCCAACATCATTCTCAATGGTGAAAAACTGAAACCATTTCCACTAAGATCAGGAACAAGACAAGGTTGCCCACTATCACCACTGTTATTCAACATAGTTTCAGAAGATTTAGCCACAGCAATCAGATAAGAAAAAGAAATAAAAGGGGGCTTCCCTGGTGGCGCAGTGGTTGAGAGTCCACCTGCTGAAGCAGGGGACATGGGTTCATGCCCCGGTCCGGGAGGATCCACATGCCGCGGAGCAGCTGGGCCCGTGAGCCACGGTTGCTGAACCTGTGCGTCCGGAGCCTGTGCTCCGCAATGGGAGAGGCCACAACAGTGAGAGGCCCACGTACCGCAAAAAAAAAAAAAGAGATGAAAGTAGCAACACATAAAAATAACCTATCAGGACTGCTTTCTGCTTGTCTCACATTACACAAAAGAGAATTGGTTTTTCTAATTTTGTATTACATGTATAGATGCATTCTAAAAATGGGACTTTGTGAGTGAGCCCATAATTTTGTTGTTGATAACATACATTATACTCTGTGTACATGTAGAAGGTAGAGGTAGGGAATCTAATCACAGGAAAAAATGTACAAATATTTTAGGTAAATTTTATTTACATCTCTCCATTTTATTTGGGTTGCTCTTGTAGATACAACAGCACTGTCACACTGTTTACTTACTTGTATCCACTGTGAGTCTAAAAACTCCTTGACTTTGCATCCCCAGAACTTACCATGCTTGAAAAGTTGTTTTCAAATTAAGTTGTAAATAAATTTTAAGTGAATAAAAAATAAAATGGGCAAAGGATCTGAATAGACTTTTCTCCAAGGGAAATATACTAATGGCCAACAGGTATGTGAAAAGGTGCTCTTTTTTTTTTTTTTTTTTTTTTGCTAATCATCAGGGAAATGCAATTCAAAACTTTAATAAGACACCACCTCACATTGTTAAGATGAGTATTTTTGTTAGTATTTTTTTTAAGTGTTGGCAAGGTTGTGGAGAAATTGGAACCCTTGTACTCTGTTGGTGGGAATGTAAAATGGTGCAGCCACTATGGAAAACAGTGTAGGGATTCCTCAGAAACTTAAAAATAGAGCTACAGTACGATCCAGCGATCTCACTTCTGGGTATATATTCAAAAAAATTGAAATGAGTATCTCGAAGAGCTGTCTGCATTCCAATGTGCATTGCAGCACTATTTACAAGAGCCAAGGTATGGAGACAACCAAGTGTCCATTGACAAGTGAATGGAAAAAGAAAATCTGGCATATATATGCAATGGAATATTATTCAGCCTTGCAAAAGAAGGAACTCCTACCATTGGCAGAAATGTGGACGGACCTGGAGGATGTTATGCTGAGTGAGATAAACCCGCCACCAGATAAGAGCCTCATGTTCCTCTGCTGAGATGCACCTGAAATAGACACAGACAACAGAACAGCGGTTATGGGGAAGGGGGCGGGGCCGCCATGGGTGTAAAGTTACAGTTACACCAGATGAGTAGTTCCAGAGATCTGTTGTACAGTTTGTGCCAAAAGGTAAGAAGAAGGTATTGTGGGGCTTCCCTGGTGGCTCAGTGGTTAAGAATCCACCTGCCAATGCAGGGGACACGGGTTTGAGCCCTGGTCCGAGAAGATCCCTCGTGCCACGGAGCAACTAGGCCCATGTGCCACAACTACTGAGCCCACGTGCCACAACTACTGAAGCCCACATGCCTAGAGCCCATGCTCTGCAACAAGAGAAGACACCACAATGAGAAGCCCACGCACCGCAACAAGGAGTAGCCCCCGCTCACCGCAACTAGAGAAAGCCCACGCGCAGCAACGAAGACTCAACGCAGCCAAAAATAAATAAATAAATTTATTAAAACAATAATAAAATAAAATAAAATTCAGCACTTCCATCTTAAAAAAAAAAAGGTATCGTGCACTTAAAAATCTGCGAGGAGGGTAGCTCCCCTGTTAAATGTCATCACCACAAAAGACACAAAACTGAAACACGGAAACTTTCCAAGGCGATGGATGTGTTCATTTCCTTGGCCGTGGTGATGGTGACAGGAGTCTATACATATGTCCAAGCTCACCAAATTATATACATTAATATGTCCAGTTTTTTATATACCAATTATACCTCAATAAATCTGGTAAAAATAAAGTTAATTTTTAGCCATTATTTAAAAATGAGAGTAACGATAGTTTGTCTTTTCTTTGGCAATATTTGTATACTCAGTTTTATTGCTTTGTTGCTTTGATTGACATGTCTGAAGCGATATTACATGAATGGGCATTTCTAAATGGTTTCTGCCTTTAACACCTTCAGTATTTCCTCATTTAAGGTCGTGTTTGTTGTTGGTTTCTGGAAGACACTTTTTGTTACAGTCTTGAAATTCTATTCTATTTCTATTTACACCAAGCTTGTGATTAGGAAATCTGATGTTCTCAGCTGCATTTTGGTCGTGCAGTGATAAAATCCCCTGAGTTCTCTTCTCTGGAACGTGGGATGTGATAAGCTGTGTTGATAGACCTCTCAGGGGGGAAGCAGTCCCCACGCTCTGGAATAAACCCCTCTTGACCGCAGTCTGAGTTCTTAACGTGTCACTGCTGGGTTCAGTCTGCTCGTGACTTACGTGGTGTGTTTGCTTGTCATGAGGAAGGAATGTCTCTACTGTGTATGGGGGGGATCTTTATTAAGTGGTTTGTGAAGCTTTTATGAAATGACTGGTACTCGAGTCTTCTCTGTTCTAGAACAGTTTGTGTGAACAGGGATTACATGTTCCCTGTATATCTGGTAAAATCACTTGAAAAATCGTCTGACTTGGGCAGCTTTTCACCTTCTTTCGGTGGTGAGTCTTTGCTATGCTTTTCACGGGATTATGTAGTTATCAGGCTATCTACCTGGGCTCACTCCCACTCCGCGGGTGAATTTTTCCACAAAGTCATTAATTTCATCCATATTTTCAAATTTATTGACAAAAAAATTGTACAGGTAGCTTTTACAGTTCTTTTCGTCTCTTGCATCTCTTGGCGTTGCATCCCTGTTCTGACTCCTAAATTCGATTGTGTATATTCCCTCTCGGTTTTCCTAAAAGTCAGGCTTGCCAGGAACTTGTCTTTCCCAAATATATATTTTTTTAAATAACCAGCTTTTGGTATTTTTTATTAGTCCAGGGTTTTTTTTGTACTCTATTAATTTAGTCACTCTCAATTTTATCCTTCTTATTCTCTTTTATTCATTCTTTTTCTGGTTTCTAATAGTGAATGCTTAACTTGTTCATTTCAAACGTTTCCTGCTCAACAATAAAAGTAATTATGGGTAAAGCTACAAAATTTCTTCTAATTATGACTTTAGGTTCATCTTAAAGGTTTTAAGATGAAATATACTCCCTTTACAGATTTCTACATAACTAGTCACTTAGAAGTTATTTGCCTTTTGATCTGGGAATCATTTCCTAAAGTGTTTTTCAAATTTCCAAGTGGATAAATAGTTTGGCCTCTTATTATTCATTTCCAGATTAGTGTGGTCTGTAAGAACTCTACTTTTCACAATTTATGAAAAACTCCTTTGATATCAAAGAAATTGGGAAATTTTTATTTTCACAAGAAGAGAATCTCTCACACACATGTGCGCTCACACAGACCCTGGCTCGTTGATTCTTCTTTGAATCCTGAATGTCTGTTTATTTCCTTCTTGACTGGTCAGGTTCTGAGAGAGGGGTAACAGCTTCCCCCTGGGATTGGGATTTTACAGATTCTCCCTGGATTTGTGGGGCTTTTGCCTGATGTGTCTGGCTTGGTGCACTGACTGTTTCCTTTCTTAAGTGGACCATTCTTTTTAACTTCGCGACACACCCCTTAGCCCAGCGGATGCGTGGATGCAGCATCCGTCCAGCCCCCCCGGCCCCCCTCCCTTCCGTGGAAGTGACCCACCATGGACGGCCTCCAGGCTCTGCGCCCGGCCTGGGTGGGCCTCGGGGGGTGGCGGCCCCGCCTTGATCCCGCAGCCCCTGCCTGTGGGTCTGCCTCGGGTTGCCCCCTCTCGGTGGCCCCTCCCACTGACTCTGTCCCCCTGGGCCCCATAACCCGCCCTCCCCCACCCTTTCAAAACTTGGAGAAAGCACAGTCCTGCGGTCGGCAGCCACCGAGTGTCCCCCGTGGTGCCCAAGACACTGTCCCACCTTGGTGCACAGTCCTGTCCCTAAGCCCTCCTCCAGCGATCCACACCCGAGGCTGCCATCCGTGCGTGTCCTGTCACCCTAACAGGACCTTGAATTCCACTTGGCCTCTCCTCTTTGTTTAGCGTTTGCCTGTTCCTTTCTTTCTTGACTACTCTTTTGACTGTCTCATAAAAATAATATAGTTCAGGTTCATTTTGTTTTCTTTTTAATCTAATCTGAGTGACGGGGAGGATGCACAGGGGGCTCCTGGGGACACGTTCTACATCTATACCAGGATGATGGCTTCACAGGCGAGTCTCCTGGCTGCTGTTCTCAAGCCACACAACGGTGGTCTGCGCCTTTCACATGTGCTGCGATTCGATGAAAATGTGAAAACAGAACCAAGGTGGTGCAGTTCTTGTGCGACGTTGACGGATCCCCAGACAGAGCAGCAAAAAGCGCCGTCCTCCTCAGGGTCCCAATAGGTCCCGTTGTTGCCTCAGCGCGAGGTCAGGAAGCTGCTCATAGAAGGAATATTCTTTCCTCAGTAAAGTCACAAGCAGCATCTGAGAAATGTTTGACTTAGTCACACGGTCAAGGAGCGAGCAGGACCTTACACTCGGCTGGAGTGAAGACTGGAGCGGAGCCAGGGGACCCAGGACCGGGCGCAGCCTCTACCTGCCCCATCTGGGAGGCTGGGCAGAGCAGAGTGCCCAGGTGCACCCAGGGAGCCTCTTCCGACCATCAGAGTCTGTCCAGCGGAAGCCTGGAGGCTCCAGGAAGCGGCCCAAGGCAGGGAGGGTCCGGAGAAGGGGCAGTGCCTCTGTGGAAGTGTCCTGAAAGCGGGATGGACTTGCTGGCCTCAGAGACTCATAACAGGGGCCCCTGCGGGCATGAGCATGAATCCAAGGGCAGAAGGGCGGCCAGGGGTAGAGGGAGCATCCCCGGTCCCATCTGGAGGGGCATCACCCGCCCAGCACGGAGGAGAAATCTTCTTTCTTCTTAAGTAGCTGGGCAACAGCCAACTTCACCACCCCTGGCCTGTAAGCCCCCTCCCCTTCTCTAGATGGAAAAGTGGGGCGCCCACGCCACCGTGTGCCAGGGGCCCCTCCACAGGCTCTCGGCGCTGGTGGGGCTGCTCGACGGAGGCAGTGGCCAGCATCGCCGTCCCTACGAGCTGCCTGCCCCTCTGCACGCTGGCGGAGAAGCTAAGAGGAGGGGTAACAAGTCAGGCAGCGTCTTCCCTGGACACTTTACCCTGCATCTGCGAACACTGCTTAGGATTCTGAATTCTGGTTACCAGCCCAAACCCCTTCCTGAGCTTCAGTTCCAAATATTCATCAGCCTTCTAGAAGGTTCTCAAACCCAGTCATCCTCCTGTCCCCTGTCCTGGCAATGGGGACCCCATGGACCAGCTCCTGAAGCTGGAGGACGTGCATGCCCTTGACCCCCTCCCTCAAGCCACTCGCCGTGTCACAGCGATGATAATCCTGCGTGATTCCGGAACCCCCCTCCCCTCCGTCCCACGAGGCCGCCTTCGTTCAGCCTTTTATGGCCTCTTCTCGGACTGCGTCTCTCTTTCACCTGAACCGTCGACCTAACTTCCACACCACTGAGAGTTCTAACATCCAAGTCCAGCTGTGATAGTGGTGGATTCGGGCCTTTTGGTGAAGAGCTGAGTGCAGATTCCCTTCCTGTGAAACTGAGGGCTATGTCACCTGACTCATCTCCCAGGCAATGGTGGGGAGGGGGCATGAGAAGGCGGGAGCTCAGAGCCACCTGGACAGGGTGGTCTGGAGCGTCAGAGGGAGAGCGGAAGGGCTACGGCACAGGCTCTGGGGACCCACACAGCCGGGGCTCGCGCCTCAATCTTCCCAGCTGTGAAATGGGGGAATCAGTATCTGCTTCACGGACTGGTGTAGAATTAAATTAGTTAATGCTTGGAACATCCTTAAAAGGTGCTTGGCTCCTGGAAAGCACCATGTGAGCATTAGTTATTACTGCCTGTTTCCTGGGGCCAACAGAACAAAATACCACAAACCTGGAGGCTTAGAAAACAGAAAAGATCGTCTCCCATTTCTGGAGGCCGGAAGTCTGAAACAAAGGTGCCGGAGGGCTGGTACTCTGTGCAGACTGTGAGGGAAGGGTCTGTTCCAGGCCCCTCTCCTCGGCTCAGAAATCTCTGTCTCATCTTCACATGGTGTTCTCCCTGGGCGTGTGGACCTGTCTCTGGGCCCAAATTTCCCCTTTTTATAGGAACACAGAAATATGGGACCATGGCCCACCCTAATGATCTCATTCTAACTGGGTCATCTTCAAAGACTCTATTTCCAAATAAGGTCACATGCACAAGTAGCAGGGGTTAGGGCTGCAGCCTCTTTCAGGGGGAACACAACTGAACCCATAACACAGCCGTGTGGAAATATCTAGTTGAACACTGCTATATGTAAAAGAGATAACTAATAAGGACCTCCCTGTAGAGCACGGGGAACTCTACTCAGTACGCTGTAATGATCTATATGGGAAGAGAATCTAAAAAAAGAGTGGATACATGTATATGTGTAACAGATTCACTTTGCTGTACACCTGAAACTAACACAGCATTGTAAATCAACTCCACTCCAATAAAACAGAAAAATATATATCTAGTTGACGGGGAGTAAATGGGCGTTTCAGCCTGAGACTCAAGAAGACCTAAGAAGGTATATGGATTGAGACGTGGTCAGATTCTAGGTGACAATGGGAATGGGTGAGTTCACCTAGCGAGGCTAGGAAAGGAAGGAGAATGTAAAGGAGGCCAGAGGAAGAGGCGCCTGGGCAGAAGGCGCTAAGACTGGGCAGGCACGTCGGAGGAGCACCATGCGCTGGCTGTGGACACGGGGAGTGAGCTTTCAGGAGGCAAGGCGCGCCCGGCGGGGCCCAGAGCTGCCGAAAGGTCCAGGAGGGCCAGACGGGAGGAGTGCCCCATCAAACCGGGGGGCAGAGGGGCCATGCGCGTGCAAGGCTGCGTTTGTGGAAGGAAGGGACCAAAGTCAGGCAGCGCGGTTGCAGAGCACGTGGAGGGGAGGGCAGCTGTCACTCACACTAACTCCCCAGGGACGTGGGGGACCTCAGACAGAAAGGGCCACGTGGTGCGAGTGCAGACGGGCAGGGGGCCGGGAGGAGTTGGCCTTCAGGACTTGAGGGCTTGGCCGGCTTCTACCTGGGGGGAACCAGGCGGTAGGGAGGGGGGACTCCAAGCCACAGGAGACAGACTGGACAGCTGATGGATCCAGGTCTTGTAAATTAGGAAAACGCAACCTAAGTCCAATAATCACCGTGTTTTAATGAGGGACCCAATGCCCTGATGTAAATAAACAGAGCTAAGGGACTTCCCTGGCAGTCCAGTGGTTAAGAAGCCGCGTTCCAATGCAGGGGCACGGGTTTGATCCCTGGTCCGGGAACTACGATCCCACACACCGCATGGCCATAAAGAAACAGGAAAAGAAGGGCTTCCCTGGTGGCGCAGTGGTTGAGAGTCCGCCTGCCGATGCAGGGGACACGGGTTCGTGCCCCGGTCCGGGAAGATCCCACGTGCCGCGGAGTGGCTGGGCCCGTGAGCCATGGCCGCTGAGCCTGCACGTCCGGAGCCTGTACTCCACAACGGGAGAGGCCACAACAGTGAGAGGCCCGCGTACCGCAAAAACAAAAACAAAAGAAAAAGAAATACAGCCAAGAGAGATTTGGGACCAGGCAGTTATGGAGATGCCGTGAGAAAGAAGCCCTCAAATTCCTGCACCTCAGACAGCAGCCCATCCATTACCGTTTACATTTGAGACACTTAGACCTTTGGTCACAGTCAATCCAATTCAGGTCACGAGTTTACAAAATCTGTGTGCTGAGGCTGTCCGTGTCGCCGTCCCTCGGGAGAGTCCCAGATGTGATGTGAGGAGGAGGTCAGGTCACCAGCCCCTCCCCGTTCCCCTGCTGTGAGCATCTGGGCCAGGACCAGGGCCCTCCGAGCGAATGCTGTTGTGTGGACTCGGTTTCCTCCAGTCGGGCCTGCTGGCTGCTCCGGCCCGGAGTCCTGGCCCCTGTGCTGGTCTGAGTTTCTGCCCTCGACGCCCGCCCTCCCCTCCGGCCCCAGATGCCCCTGGGTTGGGGGACAGAGGGACGCACCGCAGCCCGTTGCCCTGGGTCTTCCTCCCGGGACGACGCCCACGGCTCTGGTTCGGCTGTCCTCAGGCCAGGCTGTTGGGGGCCCCAGGAGGAAGGACGGCTTCTCCCCAGGAGGCCCAGGAGGCGGGGATGTGAGGACTTGCGGACGTGCGGGGCCGGGGGAGCGGGGCCTGGGTGCCCTTTTCCGGCACGTGGGTGTGCAGCGGGGTGCCGGGCGGAAAGGCGGCCACCCCCCACCACAAGTTCTGGTGGGTTACACCGTTCCAGCGACGCTAGCCTCCGTCCCCACTAGTCATAATCAGCCTGTCACAGGTGGTGGTCCTAACCTAGTCTCAGGATTTGGGGGTCATCCCCCTTTAAATGGATTAACCAATAAACACCACATTGTGGAATTCACCACCAACAAATCAAACCCCCAGACCGAACATGCAAATCAACGGTTGGTCATGACCATGAGGGCTTCGGAGGATCTGCCCTGGTGCCCTGCCTCCCTCTCCAACTCCTGGTAACAAGTCTCTGTGTGTGTATAAATCCTGCTGGTTCTGCTTCCCAGAGAACCCTGATTTGTACAGTTCAGACTCCTGGGCACCATCCTGGCCTCAGCCTGGGGCTGGACGGGGCCTTGAATAAACCATTCAGGCTGTTCTGAGGCTTCTCCTCTCAGAACAGCGCAGAATGTATGGTAGCGTGATAATTACTCATCACATTTCTAAAAGCACTGTCAGAAACCCGAGCTGCTCGTAAAGAAACCCTGGAAGCTGGTGGAAGTTCAAATGAAAAGCTCCTAGGGAGGTCTGGACGTGACAAAGAGGCCTGTGGCCTGGGCGCCTCGGGCGGCCCCAGACGTGTGAACTGGGGCCAGGCGCCTGCTTCAGGGTCTGGCCCCGAGCCACGCACGGCCGGACTAGCCAGTGGGTGCGTGAGTGACCCACACGGTTGTGTTGAGGATGTGGATATATTTAACAGAGAACGGAGACGGCCAGGACGGAGGGCTGCACAAAGCCAGGCTTCCTTCTGCTCTCAGCCCTCACGGGTGCGGGCTGGCAGGGCGAAGGGCGCACAGTGTCCCCTAACCTCCAGCAGCTCACCCTGCTTCTGGGACACACGAGTAAACAGGGAATTATGATTCTGTGCCACGAGGGGGGAGTACAGGGCCCACGGGGGATGAGCTCCCCCAGGACGGGTGGTGGGGTCGTCAGGGGAGATTGTCCAGAGGAGGGGGATCACGCCCAGGGAACCTGGGCAGGACGCACTGGCTGGACTCTGAACCTCCTTGTTTCTGCTCCCTTTGCTGGCCGGCCCATCTTCCGAATAAGTCCGTACTCCTTCAGCTGCTTTCTTGTGTTAAACAAAAAGCAAACAGCCCAAGGTTCCAGAATATTCCCACCCAATGATGCTACTGCATTAATATCAGAGTCACTTCACTGGGGGTTTGATGTTTAGTTTTTCAAATTATAATAAATGATCATCCATTATGAAAATAACCTGTGATACCTAATAGTGGGAGCTGACGATGTTTAAACGACCTGATTTCTTGCACAAGGCATGTTTCTTTAGCGTCAGACAAGCCTCAGTCACTGTATCCATTCGTGTACTGGGGCTGTCAGAACTGGAGGCAAGCTCAGGCCCCCGGAGGCAAGACGAGGCAGCAATGACGTTTCGTACAGGGCTGGCTGGTGACACAAACGCTGGGGCGCACCGGAGCCTCGGGAAGCCCCTGCAACCAGACGCTGCTGAGAACACAGCGCTCAGGGTTCAGTCTCCGCCTCTCTCCCCATTTGCTGGATTCTCCATCTCTCCCCAAACTGGCTTTCGCTGGTCTCTGATTTACACGAACTGGTTCAACCACATGCAGAGACCAACCGGCAGAAGGGGAAGCCCTGTTCCAGTCCCCAGCAGGGTCCACCCGTGCCGTCCCCTGCGGGTGGGAAGTGGCTAGAACATTCAGTAGCGGGAACTCTGAGCCAGAAAGCGCTCCCACGGGTCTGCACACCTCACACTTCAGAGAAACCAGAGCAGGTCCCTGGGATGCGGAGGCCCTTTGCACGCCTGTGTTCCCAGTCCAGTATGTATTTATCTCTGAATGGAACAAACTCTTGGAGACAATAATTCCTTATTTCCGAGGATTTCCCTAGGGAAAGTGGCAGGAAGTGGCCATCTGCTGCAGAGAGGCAGCCCCCAAAGCCCTTGATCCGCAAAGGTCATTTACAGCGCCATACTCAGGCGACACATCACCTTCCCATCGTAACCCCACGGGGCAGCAGGCGGAGAGGCAGGCCCGTCCACCCATACCCAGAATATGGGCTCCTAACCCAACAAGGACATTTTTGAAAAACAAAATCTTAAGCATTTTTTTATCATTTATGTCTGGAACACTATTTTCAAGGGTTATGACAGGAGCAAACCTACATAAAGCTATACTGGGCATTAGAGTCCAGTTGGGATGACACTTTTTAAATCACAGTGATTTAAACCTGACGAAGAAAAATGGAAAGCCATAGAGCCAAACATAAATATATTGTGTTTGAAGTCTTGTTAAATAGGGCACAAGTAAACACAACAAATTTACTAGTAAATTTACAAATGCTTCACGTACCATTAAAAGCCAACATGGGAATTGTATTTCAAGAAATACCAATAAATAAAAAGCAAGCCACAACGTGAAACAAATTAGAATAAATGTATATAAAACTCCTATCGACAGAGCAAATGTACTACTAAAAATTGGTACAAAATATAAGGCAGACTAAAAAAAAACTTAAATGATTCTTTTAAAAGGTAGCCATAGTACATGTTTAAAAAATACTCTAATAGAAGTGAATACACAGTATATAACAAAATAATACATTTTAAATAGTTACAGTGTCCAGGAAAAGCAAAATTTCACCAAAAATATTTAATACCTGGTGAGCAGTAGGAAAAAAATAAATTCTGCTTGAGAATAGCTTAACTCTAGTAGCAATGCCACCATTGCTTTGGAGTTGTGTACCCAGGTGGTTTTTACTTCAGTGTTACAGGAAAATCCCAGATTCTGCATCAAATTAGCTGTGTGGCTTGTGGGAAAAAGATAACCCTGGGATGGGAAACTCTGGTTGCCTTTGCTTTGATGGTTGGCAATGTCCATCTCCACCAGCAGGGGGCAGCAGCACCCTCTATATCACCTTCCTGGCCACCTGGTGATGTCCACTGAACTCCCATCCCAAAGAAGGCAAGGGGAGTTCAGGGTGCATCTTTGATAACACACATGGTACTTAAAACACAACACCAAACCTCAATCTGGACGCGATAATTCGGGGGAGTCGCTGATAACTCATGTCAGAGTCAAAACAGAACCACAGCTGATTCCCAGTTCTGGGAGGGAGGAAAGGGTTTCCATCTGTTCACCTGCTGTGAACCAGGCGACTAGGCGGATGGATCACGCCCCATAGGAGCTGACCCTAGTGCTAATGCCGGTGGACTGTACCAGCCCATCCACAGTCTACACGGTACATCCCATCATTCTATGGCCAATTAAGAGGGAAAAAAGTGTTCACAACTCAATGAAAAAGCATGCTGTACCAACATTTAGAATCTTCATTTTGTACTTGTCAAAAGAGCTATTTTTGTCTTATTTAGACATGGGTTTTTATCAAATATCACTTCTTTGGATACCTAAGTAGGGAAATAAGGCAAAACCAAGTGGTTAAGCTTCCTTTGCCTTTTGTCAAGTTCAGAGTCTGTCTTCCAAACCGCATCCCACCCCGGGGTGCACACGTCAGGCTCCTCAGGACACTTCCACAAGGGCAGCAATGCAGGGAAGCCGCGTCTATGGAATGAAGGGCATTCCAGCCCTGCCTCTGCAGTGTTTCTGCCTGCAAGGTCCTATGCAGGAGAGGACACGGCAAGACGTCTGCTTGGCCCAGGGCGACTAGACAGAGCGTCCTGAGTCCAGAGAAGAGAAAAAAATGGGCACTGGGGGTTGATAATATGTGGTCTGCAGCATATATAAATATTCTGTATATAGAGATATGTGTTATATTTATATATGTTCTGTATACGTATACATGTATTCAATAGGTATTTTGTATATAATAGACTGTATGTAAAAAGATGATAAAATGGCATATTAAAACGGTAGCAGTGCTTATCTCTAGTGGTGAGATTTGCTTTAGTGATTTTCTTTGTTTTTGTTTTACTGGGTTTTCCAGTTTTCTACATGGAACTGGAATTCCGGTTTTGAGGGGAAATGTTTAGAAAATAACAATAAAAACGTAAAAACAGACTTGTAGATTCAATAGAATTTCACTTAAATCACAACGAGCTTTATTTCTTATGGAACTTGAAAAGCTGATTCTCAAATTTATATGGAAAAATGAAGGACCCAGTGTAGCTGAGACTGTGTGGAAGAAAAGCAAGGTTGGGGCAGGTACCCTCCCAGGAGGAGGTCAACTCAGGGAGCTGAGTGGCTAGTACAGCGTGGGGTGGGCAAGAGGACACACAGAGACAGCAGGACAGCAAAGGGAGCCAAGAACCAAGCCCCTTCATACCTGAAACAGAGTTGTGTTGGCGCAGGTGTGCCCTATTTGATAATAGTAAGTACCATTTAATGAGCAGTACCCTGGCAATACATTAAACACAGAGGAAAATGATGTCATATCCCTATTTCACACCATATTAAAAAATCAATTCCACGTGGATTAAAGACTGAAATACAAAAAAGAACTGTAAAACTTTTACAAGATAATAAAAAGACTCTACAACCATGGGGTGCATTTGCATCTGAAGACACACACAATCATGAACAAAACTGATAAGCTGAACTATGTTAAAATTAAAAACTTCTACTCATCAAAAGCTACCATCAAGATGAGTAAGCGCTAGACATCTGCTCTACAAAATGATGCCCATAGTTGCCAATACTGTATTGTACACTTTACATTTGTTAAGAGGGTAGTTCTTACCACCATAAAAAAAAAAATTTTGTTTGAACAAAAAAAAAAGATAAAAAGACAAGCCCGGATTAGGAAAAGATGCTGGCAACACATGTACCTCACAAACAGTTACTATTCAGAATATGCAGAGAATTCACACACACAGACAAGAAAAGCACAAATAACCTCATAGAAAAATATTCAGAAAACACTATCAGACAGTGTGCAGAGAAGGAATCACAAATGGCCCATAAACGTACGTGGAGGTCTCCACCTCACTAGCAATGGAGAGCATTTAAAACCAGCTGAGCTACCACTTCACAGTCAGAAGGCAGGCAACACCAGCCGCTGGTGGGAGGGAAGGGCTGGGCCTCGATCCATCAGGAGTAAATGGATAAGTAAGCTGTGGTGCGTTACGTAAAAAAATACTATGCAGCTGTCGTAAAGAATGAGACAAAGCTGTGCAAATTTAACATGATGTGTCCTGAGCAAGAGGCATCATGGGAGAATACATAATGTGCAGTTCCATTTGTTTAGGGGTCCTAAACGACAAAACCAAACGCTGTGTGTCTATGGTGATACATACGTAGCTGGTGAACCTCTAAGGAAAAGTCATGGAGATCACCCTGCCTGGAGGACAAACGTGTGGAAGCTCGCAGGAGTCAGCTGGACGCATCCTGCCCTGCGGGAGAGTCACAGGCCAGCAGTCAGGGGGCCCCCCTGGGGGCACCACAACGTGCGAAGTGCGCGGTGGTACCTCCCTGCCAGGCCAGTGGGGGCCCCGTTCTTATAGCTGGACCACAACCACTACCGCCGTCCCCCGCCCAGCCCCGCCCGGCTCCGTCCAATGCTCCAAGCAGCCCGCGGATTGTGCCTGGTCTCCACGCATAGATTTGCCTTTAAGGAGCTGACGTGGACTGAATATCTGTGTCCCCCCAACTGCATATGTTGAAACCTAATCCCCAATGCGATGGTGTCAGGAGGTGGGCCCTTGGGAGGTGATGAGGTCATGAGGGTGGAGCCCCCATGAATGGGACTTGTGCCCTTTTAAAAGAGACCCCAGACAGTCCCTCCCCTCTTCTGCCATGTGAGGTCACAGCCAGAGACAGCCGTCTATGGACCGGGAAGCCGGCCTTCACCAGACATGGAATCGGCCGGCACCTCGTCTTGGACTTCTAGCCTCCAGAACTGCGAGAGACAGACTCCTGTTGTCAAAAGCCACCCCGTCTGGAATGGAGACAGGAGGGAACATGGGATCCGCAAACACTTGCATTTTGCCCACTGGATTTAGTTTTGCTGTAGACTAATAACGTGACCTCAGGTTTGGGGGAGCTCATTTGACATCAGTTCCTTGTCTCCTGTAATAACTACTGATGTTCTGAGCCTACAAGACTGGGGAGACCCTGAAACGTGGAGGTCCCATCAGAGCAAGGTCATACACAACACAGGCGTGTCCCAGGGGACAGCAGCCTGCCCTCCACCTTTCCGACGGGTCCTTGTTCCCAGTGTGCCGTCGGGATGAAGCTGCAGAGGGATTAGGTAAATCGGTGAAGGTCGTTCGGGAGCCAGGCTGATGTAAAGGCCACCTCGAGAGAACGGGAGCTTGGTGGGCCCTGCTATCTGTATGTCTGCTGTCTGTGTGTCCAAGCTTTGTCACTTGGGGAGTGAGAATGCCACGCATCTTTGGTGTAGCCTGATTATGGAAATGCTCCAGTGTAGAGGGCTTTCTTGTTTTTGTTTCATTCCCTCCCCTGCCTTGAGAACCTCATGTGTAGGTTAGATGGATGGAAGGACATCGCTTTCCCGAAGGATCTGTGACCGGTTGTTTCTGGAATGCTATTGTGTCATTTCCTAGAGCAACACCGTTCCTTAAGTAAATCCAAACGGATACATTTGCACCTTGTGGCCACAGGAAAAGGACCTGGGATGCTCAGAAATGAAGCTCTTTCCTCTCTTTTTAACAAGGGCACAGAAGGGCCCCAAAGCAATACGTTCACTAGTCCTTCTGTCTTTTGCGATGTTTTTGAAAAGGCCACTTATCTGTAAGGCACCCTGAAGACTTCCCGACAGGAATCGATGGAAAGTCCCATGCAGGAGGTGGGCTATTGAGCAGCGCTGTAAAAACACGTCTGCTTGTGAAAGAATCACGTTGTTACTACACAAAGGACCCAGCAGCATTACAGGAGCAACTCGAGGGGCATGAAAGAAGAAGGATCAGGGTGGCAGGAGGTTTGAGGCTGGGAAAGGAGACAGAAACTGCAGGCAGAGGCCAGCGTGGTCAGGCCCCGCAAAGCCGTGCCCAGCCTCCCGACCACAGAATCAGAGAAACGTGCGTGTGCTGTTTCAGCCACGGACACGGCGACGGGGGCCCGCATCCCAGTCTCTGATCAGCCGGCTGTGTGACCTTGGGCACATCACTCAATGTCTCTGAGCCTCAGCTTCCTCACCTGCCAGCCAGCTGATCCCTAAGGCGACCCGATGGATGCCAGGACCCCGAGGTGAGGACCCCATGGATGCAGAGCCACCCAGCCAGCCCAGGGCCTCCCAACAGCCCACGGGAGCAGGGACCTGCACGGCCTCCCCCTGGAGCCGCGTCCCAGGGCCGACGCTGCACCGCATTGGGTTCCCGGCTGCACGGGGAAGCCCTTCCACCCAGGCCTCAACCTCGCCTCCTGGCCCGATGCTCGCTATAAACCTGGTGTCTTACTCTCTGTCCCATCCCATCAGCTAACGCAGGGTAAGCTGTGGGGTAGTTAGTAAACATGGTCAAAAGGAAAAATGAGAAGTTTTCCATTGTTTTACTCTTTTATTTTTGTGACATTCTTTGCATATGTAATAAGAGCACTGATATCACTTCTGTTCCTCAGGCTCGTGTTTCTTTTATCCAGAGACAAGCTCTGTTACTGGTTTTTTGACATCTCAAGTATTACGTACTGCATCATCTGTGTAAAAGTATATTCATCTCCATACCCAATATACACGAGTGCCATCTACTTTACACAAACGAGAGCATAGGAATCAAACTTCCTCACAGTACTTTTGTTTCGTTGTTTTATATATTGGAAGTGGTTTCATTTCAGTACATATAGAGCATCCTCATTCTTTGAAATAGTTTTATATATTTTATTGTTCGGTTGCAGCAACGTTTCTTGAAGCAGTCCACTGACAGGTGTTAGATTATTGCCATCATTTTTGCTTTTATAAACAACACTGGCTGTGCTCCCTGCGCTTGGGCAGGAGGAGCCCGGGTTCCCTCCAAGCCATTGCTCAGCCATCCCTCTGGCCACGGTCATCGCCGAAGGGCCATTGCTGGGTCATGTGACCTGCCACAACTCTGCAACATCGGAAAAGGGCAGAACAGGATTTGGTTTGATTACCCCCAGTTCCCCACTGGGACTAAAAGTCAGGAGTTTTCATCCCGGCCCTGCAGGTGACGTCTGTTCACCCAGGACCCTTCGCTGCCTCTCCGGGGGTCACGCTGCATGAGGAAGCACACCCCTCTCTCTCCTGGCTGTTTTCTCAGACTCACCTTGTGTGTGAGTGTGACCAGGGCAAGATAGCGCCGTCCATGCGCGGGTCCTGCCTGCAGATCCCATCAGCTCAGCGTCCCCCCGAGGGCCAGGCAGTCTGGGCTGTAAACCACCAGTGAAAACTTGCAGGGATCATAGCAAGACCTGGGACAAAAGAGAAGCAAGGACTCTGATGCCGCTTGAAGCAAAAGCTCACCTCCCTCCTCCATTTCTTTCCCTGGAAAGACCTTGAAAAACCAATACAGATTCGTAACCATGCTTTTTGGCGACCTCCACGTGGAAAATCAGGTTCCCTATCTGGGCTTTATTTTTAGGACACATTTTCTTTTGTTTCTCTGTCCAAGCAATCCCAACCCACCAGGCACCACTGCTTTCAAGTGTTCACTTGGAAAACTCCTGCAGTTTGCACAGTATCGTGTAACAGTTCCGTGGAAAGAGCATCATGGCTTCTGCCTAAAAGTAACGTTTAAGAGGGAAAACTCAAGCTCTTGGCTTGTCATTGGCGTGAATTTCTCTGGTCATGGTCTAATGCAGACCAAACTGGAAATCCCCAAAGTTAATAATTCCACTTGGTCACTCTCAAATGCTTGACTTAATGAGGTCTTTTAGTGGTGAAACTGACAACGAAGGTGCTAGCTTCTCACACACCCTGACCACAGCAGCTTCCTCTTTGCCCCAGAAGATGCTTCAGTAACAGGGGAGGACAGGACGACGGGGGTCGGCCCTGGCAATCAAGGTGGCAGTGTGGGCACTTGCGGGTGCTTGCGTGTGCAGTTGAAAGCTTTGTCCGTCTGTGAGCGGCCTGTCTCTCCACGCTGCGGGCCCGCAGCCCGTCGGCCCAAAGGCCATCTTGCCTGTGCCCTGGGGCCCGGTTCCACGCCAGGTCTCGGTGCAGCCCCAGCTCAGCACGACTCAGAGCAGCCTTCAGGCATCCTTTGGAGCCACACCCACCCTGCCTCTCTAGGTGGAGCCAGGCTTACCTGTAGAAGTGCATGGGCAGGTGTGTCTGTGCACCTGCGGGGAGATGTGTGTTAGAATCTCAAAGTAGGCCACAGTCCTTGTGATGCTCAGAATAGTAGCCATGCATTTACTTATTTTTGTTTGTTTTGAACAAGAACAACTGCAGAAAGAAAGACATTCTCGATGAAGAAAACACTTCTTCTGTTTAAATGAAGGATACGTTACAGGAGGCAAACTGAACTCCTCGTGTAGCAGAAAAGGGAAGGAAGGGAGCGGACGGGGCACGAATGGTCCATGTGCCTTAGGCACAGGCTCTGCCTCGTCTGGTTTCCTGGACGACCAAGCGAGGCTGCGATTCTACTCAATTTTACAAAGAAACCGAGGCCCAGAGAGGTTTAGGAACTTGCCCCCAAGGGGGAAGACCAGCATTAGAACCAGAGACGTCTGATTACAAAACATCCCGAGACACCATGATGACTTTTTAAAAGTGTTTTGCATGTGGGCGAAGAGGTAATGAACAAATACTTCCAAAGAACAAATTCTCCAAGGAGAATGTGGAAGAGGAAATATACACAGAGCTTTCCACCCACTTCCCCAGCAGTTTGGGCCCCAGCATCCCTTCCCTGGGAAGTCCTGGTACCTGACCATGAACCACGGGAGAAGGATGGGCACCCCTCCATGGCTGTCCAGCTCCGCACCGCAATGTGGTGCTACATTCTGCGTCCAGATAACGACAAACATGTCGTAAAACCAAAGTTGGGCAGCCATAAGACACTTCTTACTGTGTGGGACCCCCTGCACTTTACAGAACCTTCACCATCCCTGGCCCTTGCCCCTAAATACCAGCAATCACTGCGACAACCAAAAACGTCCCCACAGATCCCCTCGGAGGCAGAACCTCCCCTGGTAAGAACCACTGAACGAAGCGTTTAGTAACAGACAGAAAGATACAGTAGATTCAGAATGGATTTTGGGGCACACTTACAAGTTGTGTGACCCTGAGAAAGTCATTTAACTTCCCCTGCGGAGCCTCAGTCAATTCTCTGCAAACTGGGGACTCAGAATCACCTCTTTCCGCCCCCCCCCAACTTCATTGGTGTAAACGCCGGCGCTCTCATGCTCCTGGAGTGGCCACGGCGCCCCACGAGGCTGGTCCTCGCTCAGTCCCCAGCACGCTGCCCGCTCCCACCTGCACACAAGGAAAAGTGGGGTAAATAATACCTGTCTAAAGAGTTCTTGTGGTAATGCTATGAGCCAGCGTGTGTGCAGGGGCTCCCCAAAAGAAAGCGGAAGGTAAGCATAATAGTGTCGTCGCACATGGGCACCGAACGACCTCATACACAGATTAGCACAGCGCTGATTCTCTCGGGGCGCAGGCAGACAGTTAAATGTTCACCACTGTCCTTGGTGAATATTTACACGTCCTGATATTCAGATCCCCAGTTCCACATCTACTGGACACAGCACACAGGGCATCAACAAAGGTGCCCGTGAGGATGAAAGATGATTTCACGGTTTCAGCCTCCACACTGAGGGGAAGCCCATTTTAGAAACTCCGTGGCGCCTGTGGACAGACTCACGCCGAGGGAGAGCGCGGGGGGGAAGACACACGAGGCTGGTTCTCAGTTCTGGCAAATCCCTTCCTGACTTTAAACCACACGTTTACTTCCTACATTCTCTCAGCCTCCCATTTCCTGAACTAAAACCTGGGGACAACTATCACTTCACAAAGAAGACTCACCTCTTTTTGTTGTGAGAATTGAATGAAGTAACACATATAAAACATTTGCTCTGAGGTTCAAGTCATCCTGGATTCAGAGCCGTGGTCTAAGAATACTTTTGATCTCACATCCCCAAAAGTGAAAATAGCTAAGCAAACTCTCCTTACATAATTATGTATTTTTAAACCATATATAAGCATGGCCGTGCTAACATATTACCTATATTTTAAAACCTACACAACAATAAACATGCTTAAAGGCTGAGTTAAAGATTAAACGAATAATGCTCTAAAATAACTGTGGGTTATTTTATTTATTTATGGTACGGCAAACCTTTTCATCCTCCCTAAAACAATACATTGGGCTTCCCTGGTGGCACAGTGGTTGAGAGTCCGCCTGCCGATGCAGGGGACACGGGTTCGTGCCCCGGTCCGGGAAGATCCCACATGCCGCGGAGCGGCTGCGCCCGTGAGCCATGGCCGCTGAGCCTGCGTGTCCGGAGCCTGTGCTCCGCAACGGGAGAGGCCACAACGGTGAGAGATCTGCGTATCGCAAAAAAAAAAAAAAAAAAAAAGCCGGAAAGACGGTGGAAGAGTAAAACGCGGAGATCACCTTCCTCCCCACAGATACACCAGAAATACATCTACACGTGGAACAACTCCTACAGAACACCTACTGAAGGCTGGCAGAAGACCGCAGACCTCCCAAAAGGCAAGAAACCCCCCACGTACCTGGGTAGGGCAAAAGAAAAAAGAAAAAACAGAGACAAAAGGATAGGGACGGTACCTACACCAGTGGGAGGGAGCTGTGAAGGAGGAGAGGTTTCCACACACTAGGAGCCCCTTCGCGGGCGGACACTGCGGGTGGCGGAGGGGGGAAGCTTCGGAGCCGCGGAGGAGAGCACAGCAACGGGTGCAGAGGGCAAAGCGGAGAGATTCCCGCACAGCAGTTCGGTGCCGACCGGCACTCACCGCCCGAGAGGCTTGTCTGCTCGCCCGCCGGGGCGAGGCTCGGGCTTCAGTCGGAGCGCAGGGAGAGGACTGGGGTTGGCGGCGTGAACACCAACGGCCTGCAGGGGGTTAGTGCACCACGGCTAGCCGGGAGGGAGTCCGGGGAAAAGTCTGGAGCTGCCGAAGAGGCAAGAGACTTTTTCTTACCTCTTTGTTTCCTGGTGCACGAGGAGAGGGGATTGAGAGCGCTGCTTAAAGGAGCTCCAGAGACGGGCGCGAGCCGCGGCTAAAAGCCCGGACCCCAGACACGGGCATGAGACGCTAAGGTTGCTGCTGCCGCCACCAAGAAGCCTGTGTGCGAGCACAGGTCACTGTCCACACCCCCCTTCCCGGGAGCCTGTGCGGCCCGCCGCTCCCGGGGTCCCAGGATTCAGGGTCACCTCCCCCGGGAGAACGCAAGGCGCGCCTCAGGCTGGCGCGACGTCACGGCGGCGCGACGTCACGGCGGCCTCTGCCGCCGCAGGCCCGCCCCGCCCTCCATGCCCCTCCCTCCCCAAGGCCTGAGAGAGCCAGAGCCCCCGAGTCAGCGGCTCCTTTAACCCCGTCCTGTCTGAGCAAAGAACAGACGCCCTCCAGCGACCTACACGCAGAGGCAGGGCCAAATCCAAAGCTGAGCCCCGGGAGCTGTGAGAACAAAGAAGAGAAAGGGAAACCTCTCCCAGCAGCCTCAGAAGCAGCGGATTAAAGCTCCACAATCAACTTGATGTACCTGCATCTCTGGAATACATGAATAGACAACGAATCATTCCCAAATTGAGGAGGTGGACTTTGAGAGCAAGATTTATGATTTTTTTCCCCTTTTCCTCTTTTTGTGAGTGTGTATGTGTATGCTTCTGTGTGAGGTTTTGTCTGTAAAGCTTTACTTCCACCATTTGTCCTAGGGTTCTATCCGTCGGTTTTTTTTTTGTTTTGTTTTCTCTTAATAATTATTTTTTATTTTAATAACTTTATTATATTTTATATTATTTTACTTTATCTTCTTTCTTTCTTTTTCCTTCCTTCCCTCCTTCCCTCCTCCCTCCCTCCCTCCCTCCCTTCGTCCTTTCTTTCTTTCTACTTCTACTAATTCTTTCTTTCTTTTTCTCCCTTTTATTCTGAGCCGTGTGGATGAAAGGCTCTTGGTGCTGCAGCCAGGAGTCAGTGCTGTGCCTCTGAGCTGGGAGAGACAACTTCAGGACACTGGTCCACAAGAGACCTCCCAGCTCCACATAATATCAAACAGAGAAAATCTCCCAGAGATCTCTGTCTCAACACCAGCACCCAGCTTCGCTCAACGACCAGCAAGCTACAGTGCTGGACACCCTATGCCAAACAACTAGCAAGACAGGAACACAACCCCACCCATTAGCAGAGAGGCTGCCTAAAATCATAATAAGTCCACAGACACCCCAAAACACACCACCAGACGTGGACCTGCCCACCAGAAAGACAAGATCCAGCCTCATCCACCAGAACACAGGCACTAGTCCCCTCCACCAGGAAGCCTACACAACCCACTGAACCAACCTTAGGGACAGACACCCAAAACAACGGGAACTACGAACCTGCAGCCTGCAAAAAGGAGACCCCAAACACAGTAAGATAAGCAAAATGAGAAGACAGAAAAACACACGGCAGATGAAGGAGCAAGATAAAAACCCACCAGACCGAACAAATGAATAGGAAATAGGCAGTATACCTGAAAAAGAGTTCAGAATAATGATAGTAAAGATGATCCAAAATCTTGGAAACAGAATAGACAAAATGCAAGAAACATTTAACAAGGACCTAGAAAAACTAAAGATGAAACAAACAACGATGAACAACACAATAAATGAAATTAAAAATACTCTAGATGGGATCAATAGCAGAATACCTGAGGCAGAAGAACGGATAAGTGACCTGGAAGATAAAATAGTGGAAATAACTACCACAGAGCAGAATAAAGAAAAAAGAATGAAAAGAACTGAGGACAGTCTCAGAGACCTCTGGAACAACATTAAACGCACCAACATTCGAATTATAGGGGTTCCAGAAGAAAAAGAGAAAAAGAAAGGGACTGAGAAAATATTTGAAGAGATTATAGTTGAAAACTTCCCTAATATGGGAAAGGAAATAGTTAACCAAGTCCAGGAAGCACAGAGAGTCCCATACAGGATAAATCCAAGGAGAAATACGCCAAGACACATATTAATCAAACTGTCAAAAATTAAGTCAAAAAAAACATATTAAAAGCATCAAGGGAAAAACAACAGATAACACACAAGGGAATCCTCATAAGGTTAACAGCTGATCTTTCAGCAGAAACTCTGCAAGCCAGAAGGGACTAGCAGGACATATTTAAAGTGATGAAGGAGAAAAACCTGCAACCAAGATTACTCTACCCAGCAAGGATCTCATTCAGATTTGATGGAGAAATTAAAACCTTTACAGACAAGCAAAAGCTGAGAGAATTCCGCACCACCAAACCCACTCTACAACAACTACTAAAGGAACTTCTCTAGGCAAGAAACTCAAGAGAAGGAAAAGACCTACAATAACGAACCCAAAACAATTAAGAAAATGGGAATAGGAACATACATATTGACAGTTACCTTAAATGTCAATGGATTAAATGCTCCCACCAAAAGACACAGATTGGCTGAATGGATACAAAAACAAGACCCATATATTTGCTGTCTACAAGAGACCCACTTCAGACCTAGAGAAACATACAGACTGAAAGTAAGGGGATGGAAAAAGATATTTCATGCAAATGGAAACCAAAAGAAAGCTGAAGTAGCAATTCTCATATCAGACAAAATAGACTTTAAAATAAAGACTATTAGAAGAGACAAAGAAGGACACTACATAACAATCAAGGGATCGATCCAAGAAGAAGATATAACAATTGTAAATATTTATGCACCCAACATAGGAGCACCTCAATACATAAGGCAAATACTAACAGCCATAAAAGGGGAAATCGACAGTAACACATTCATAGTAGGGGACTTTAACACCCCACTTTCACCAATGGACAGATCATCCAAAATGAAAATAAATAAGGAAACACAAGCTTTAAATGATACATTAAACAAGATGGACTTAATTGATATTTATAGGACATTCCATCCAAAAACAACAGAATACACATTTTTCTCAAGTGCTCATGGAACATTCTCCAGGATAGATCATATCTTGGGTCAAAAATCAAGCCTTGGTAAATTTAAGAATATTGAAATCATATCAAGTATCTTTTCCGACCACAACGCTATGAGACTAGATATCAATTACAGGAAAAGATCTGTAAAAAATACAAACACATGGAGGCTAAACAATACACTACTTAATAATGAAGTGATCACTGAAGAAATCAAAGAGGAAATTTAAAAATACCTAGACTCAAATCAATAGAATTAGAAATGAAAAAGAAGTAACAAGTGACACTGCCGAAATACAAAAGATCATGAGAGGGCTTCCCTGGTGGCGCAGTGGTTGGGAGTCCGCCTGCCGATGCAGGGGACACGGGTTCGTGCCCGGGTCCGGGAGGATCCCACATGCCGCGGAGCGGCTGGGCCCTTGAGCCATGGCGGCTGAGCCTGGCGTCCAGAGCCTGTTCTCCGCAACGGGAGAAGCCACAACAGTGAGAGGACTGCATACAGCAAAAAAAAAAAAAAGAAAAAGAAAAAAAGACAAAAGATCATGAGAGATTACTACAAGCAACTCTATGCCAATAAAATGGACAACCTGGAAGAAATGGACAAATTCTTAGAAATGCACAACCTGCCAAGACTGAATCAGGAAGAAATAGAAAATATGAACAGACCAATCACAAGCACTGAAATTGAAACTGTGATTAAAAATCTTCCAAAAAAAAAAAAAATCTTCCAACAAACAAAAGCCCAGGACCAGATGGCTTCACAGGCAAATTCTATCAAACATTTAGAGAAGAGCTAACACCTAGCCTTCTCAAACTCTTCCAAAATATAGCAGTGGGAGGAACACTCCCAAACTCATTCTACGAGGCCACCATCATCCTGATACCAAAACCAGACAAGGATGTCACAAGGAAAGAAAACTACAGGCCAATATCACTGATGAACATAGACGCAAAAATCCTCAACAAAATACTAGCAAACAGAATCCAACAGCACATTAAACGGATCATACACCATGATCAAGTGGGGTTTATTCCAGGAATGCAAGGATTCTTCAATATACGCAAATCAATCAATGTGATACACCATATTAACAAATTGAAGGAGAAAAACCATATGATCATCTCAATAGATGCAGACAAAGCTTTCGGCAAAATTCAACACCCATTTATGATAAAAACCCTGCAGAAAGTAGACATAGAGGGAACTTTCCTCAACACAATAAAGGCCATATATGACAAACCCACAGCCAACATCATCCTCAATGGTGAAAAACTGAAACCATTTCCACTAAGATCAGGAACAAGACAAGGTTGCCCACTCTCACCACTCTTATTCAACATAGTTTTGGAAGTTTTAGTCACAGCGATCAGAGAAGAAAAGGAAATAAAAGGAATCCAAATCGGAAAAGAAGAAGTAAAGCTGTCACTGTTTGCAGATGACATGATACTAAACATAGAGAATCCTAAAGATGCTACCAGAAAACTACTAGATCTAATCAATGAATTTGGAAAAGTAGCAGGATACAAAATTAATGCACAGAAATCTCTGGCATTCCTATACACTAATGATGAAAAATCTGAAAGTGAAATCAAGAAAACACTCCCATTTACCATTGCAACATAAAGAATAAAATATCTAGGAATAAACCTACCTAAGGAGACAAAAGACCTGTATGCAGAAAATTATAAGACACTGATGAAAGAAATTAAAGATGATACAAATAGATGGAGAGATATACCATGTTCTTGGATTGGAAGAATCAACATTGTGAAAATGACTCTACTACCAAAAGCAATCTACAGATTCAATGCAATCCCTATCAAACTACCACTGACATTTTTCACAGAACTAGAACAAAAAATTTCACAATTTGTACGGAAACACAAAAGACCCCGAGTAGCCAAAGCAATCTTGAGAATGAAAAACGGAGCTGGAGGAATCAGACTCCCTGACTTCAGACTATACTACAAAGCTACAGTAATCAAGACAGTATGGTACTGGCACAAAAACAGAAATATAGATCAATGGAACAGGATAGAAAGCCCAGAGATAAACCCACGCACATATGGTCACCTTATCTTTGATAAGGGAGGCAGGAATGTACAGTGGAGAAAGGACAGCCTCTTCAATAAGTGGTGCTGGGAAAACTGGATAAGTACATGTAAAAGTATGAGATTAGATCACTCACTAACACCATACACAAAAATAAGCTCAAAATGGATTAAAGACCTAAATGTAAGGCCAGACACCATAAAACTCTTAGAGGAAAACATAGGCAGAACACTCTATGACATAAATCACAGCAAGATCCTTTTTGACCCACCTCCTAGAGAAATGGATATAAAAACAAAAATAAACAAATGGGACCTAATGAAACTTCAAAGCTTTTGCACAGCAAAGGAAACCATAAACAAGACCAAAAGACAACCCTCAGAATGGGAGAAAATATTTGCAAATGAAGCAACTGACAAAGGATTAATCTCCAAAATTTATAAGCAGCTCATGCAGCTTAATAACAAAAAAACTAACAACCCAATCCAAAAATGGGCAGAAGACCTAAATAGACATTTCTCCAAAGAAGATATACAGACTGCCAACAAACATGTGAAAGAATGCTCAACATCACTAATCATTAGAGAAATACAAATCAAAACTACAATGAGATATCATCTCACACCAGTCAGAATGGCCATCATCAAAAAATCTAGAAACAATAAATGCTGGAGAGGGTGTGGAGAAAAAGGAACCCTCTTGCACTGCTGGTGGGAATGTGAATTGGTACAGCCACTATGGAGAACAGTATGGAGGTTCCTTAAAAAACTACAAATAGGACTATCATATGACCCAGCAATCCCACTACTGGGCATATACCCTGAGAAAGCCATAATTCAAAAAGAGTCATGTATCAAAATGTTCATTGCAGCTATATTTACAATAGCCCAGAGATGGAAACAACCTAAGTGTCCATCATCGGATGAATGGATAAAGAAGATGTGGCACATATATACAATGGAATATTACTCAGCCATAAAAAGAAACGAAATTGAGCTATTTGTAATGAGGTGGATAGACCTAGAGTCTGTCATACAGAGTGAAGTAAGTCAGAAAAAGAGAGACAAATACCGTATGCTAACACATATATATGGAATTTAAGAAAAAAAAAAATGTCATGAAGAACCTAGGGGTAAGACAGGAATAAAGACACAGATCTACTAGAGAATGGACTTGAGGATATGGGGAGGGTGAAGGGTAAGCTGTGACAAAGCGACAAAAAAAAATTATAATAAAATAATACATATATAATACATAATAAAATTTTTTTGTATTGTGTTGTAATACATAATACATAATAGTATTTTTAGTGGAGAGTGATGTGATTGAGCACACTTCACTCTTTTTGAGACTCTTAGTTTAACATTTTCTGATACAGCATTTGAAGGTCTAAGTCGTTTACTTTGATACTTGATTTTAATGGCTCTCAAACTTGTAAAACATACTCCTCAACGAAGCACAAACCCAAACAGTAATGAATAATTGACTTACTAAATCATGTTACTCATTTTTCAATCTTATCCACCAATTATGCAAACATTTTTGTTTGAAATTCAGCTAGTAAATTTCCATCTTCCATGATGTCAATTAGTTGTTCTCCCAAATTAATCGTAAGTCACTGCATATTAACATTTTATAGCATATGGAATTACAACCCACCATTTTGGGGAAGATTGTCAAATAAGATAGAAAATAAAGTCTATTTTTTTAAGTATGCAGACAGCAGCATTTTAATAGATGACACTCAGCATTTTGGGCAAAAATAAAAATTTTAGTCCATCTGTTTTCAAAAGCTTCTCTCAAGTTTCTTTCAAAAAGCTGTAATTTTCTTAGTCATTTTTTAAAAAAATCACTTTTTTTTTTAAGGTACAACTTAACAGTGATGGTTATTATTTTTAAAATATCTGCTAAGAATCATCCTTCTGACAGCCATTATTTTTTCCCAATGGCAGGTCACAAAGTTTGAACAGCTATGTTGTGGTTTTGTAACAGAAAATTGTATAATTCATCTTTAAGTTCAACACTTTTAATTATCCTGCTACAATTTAACCAGAATAATTCTGGTACAAAAAAGTATTCATTCCCCACCTCATTACAAAGCAGTATAAACATTCTTTTATGTTTTCATTTCTAAATCAGCATAAGTGTGTTGGTGGCATCTGCAGCACTTGGAGGCCTCTGGCTACAAGAGTCTGATTGTTGTAACTCACTTATGCAGATACAGTGAATGAGTCTCACATGTGTTGTAATAACTATTATCCAGATCCTTTCCTTTTCTGCTTCAGTCAATGAGATTGGTTACAGTTTTTCCACTAAAATTTTTTTACCTTAATAAAATAGCCAGTTACTATTAAGAATATCATATTTTTATGTTCCAGGCTTCCCTGGTTGTGCAGTGGTTAAGAATCCGCCTGCCAATGCAGGGGACATGGGTTCGATCCCTGGTCCGGGAAGATCCCACATGCAGCAGAGCAGCTAAGCCTGTGTGCCACAACTACTGAGCCTATGCTCTACATCCCGCGAGCCACAACTACTGAGCCCACGTGCCACAACTACGGAAACCCACGTGTCTAGAGCCCATGCTCTGTAACAAGAGAAGCCACTGCAATGAGAAGCCCGTGCACCGCAACAAAGAGTAGCCCCCACTCGCCGCAACTAGAGAAAAGCCCGTGCACAGCAACAAAGACCCAACGCAGCCAAAAATAAATAAATAAACTAAAAAAAATTTTTAAAGAATATATGTTCTATGACACATTTTTCTATAGATACACAGTGGAAAATAGATCTCTTTTCAGTTTAGTTTTGGAGAAGAATACAGCAGATGTCATGAGTACTGGATACCTAGACACCAAAGACATGTGCAGCCTCCAAGTGTCTCCCAGATACTTGTTAGTTACAAAAGAAGCAACAGCACTTTTCAGGGGACACCTGGCAAACAGACCTTAGTGAGGAGGTGGTGGTTAACATCTGCAGTAGCGAGATGTTTGGATCTTGCGGACCCTGGGTGAGTGGCGGACAGACATCCAATGTGCCCTTCGAGGCACTCCTGACACCTGAGAAAGTATCAGACAAACCCAAAGGGAGACACAGCCTAAAAAATACCTGTCCAGGACTCTTCCAAAGTGTCCAGGTCATGAAAGACCGAGGAACACTCCCAAATGGGAGTTGGCAGGGAGACCTCACACTCACGCCATGTGGGGTCCGGATGGGATCCTGCTGGGAAAAGGCCATCGGCTGGAAAACAGGAGAAACGCAGAGAAGATCTACTGACTGGTGAACAGCACGTGTCAGGGTCGCTGTCCTGGTGTCCGTCACTGTACCGTTAACATCAGGGGAACTAGGTGAAGGGTACGGGGGAGCTCTCTGTACTAGTTTTACAAATTTTCTATAAATCTGAAATCATTTTAAAATAAGACGCTGAAAAGGAGCCTCTATGCTTTTATCTGCCTGAATAGGAGATCCCCCCTCGCTGTGTACCGCGCTCTAACCCACTTCCTTTCAGTCTCGGGATGCTTCCCACTCGCTCCCACAGCGCCCCGGGGCAAAGGCATGCGTTTCTGCACTGCTGCCCCATTACTTTCTTTGTATTTCGGCTCTTTGAACCACAGATGGAAGTACTTCCTCCATGGTGTTTGACTAAAATTGCTGCTAAATTTGAAAGCTCCAAAGAGGCTTCTGGAAATTTTTCAAACATTTAGTGAAATTTTATAATATATTATATTTAGGATCTTTAAAACGGTAAAGAAAAAAAAAGAAATTGTCTTCATTTTCATGTGTTTGATTCCCTAGTGTCTCTCTCATCTCGGTGACTTTATACTATTATTAGCCAATATTTTAAGACACGACTTACAGTTCGGGGAGGGTTATCCTGGATGATGGGGAAGGTAAATCTGTGACTCACAGTCTTGGTCGCTCTGAATCCTGTGGCCTTGTCAGACAGGAGCAGGGATCCAGTTAGACCTGCAGAGGCCTCCACACACCATGCCGTGCTGGAGCAGATGTGTCCCCTCTGGGGACTTCCCTGGTGGTCCAGTGCGTAAGACTCCGTGCTCCCAATGCAGGGGGCCCGGGTTCGATCCCTGGTCGGGGAACTAGATCCTGCATGCATGCCGCAACTGAGAAGCCTGTGTGCCGCAACTAAGACCCAGCACAGCCAAGCTAAATAAATAAATAATTAAAAAAAAAAAGTGTCCCCTCTGTCCTATCTGTTTCCTCAATGTGACCGTCAACCTGTGATTCTGCACAGGACCCTTTCTAAATCAAGGTTCCACTTTGCAATGATTAGTTTTTCTTAAAACCAGATAATTTGCAAATCCAGTAAAAGAGGCACACACCTAGGCTACTTATGAGATTCTGAACAAGCCACTAAGGCGCCACGGTCACCCTCTGACTGGGACCTCCCGGCCAGGTCCCCGCACAGCTTGCGGCAGTGACCCCCCCAGAGGCCAACTAAGCGAGGGCCCCAGGGCCGCTCTGAATATTAGGTGCTGGCGAAGTTAGTTTCTGTGTTACATGAAAATAAATATCAGTAGATGTCCGGATGATTTTCTCCCCACTTGCCAAAGCCGTGCTGTCCAATGAAGTAGCCAGAACCACACGTGGTTATTTAAATAAAACAGCAAATTAATGGAAGGTAAATGAAATTAAAATGTATTTCACGAGTCACATCTCAAGTGCTCAGTGGGCAAAGGTGACCACACTGCAAAGAGTAGATAGAGAATGTGGCCAGTTCTGCTAGGCAGTGATGCTCCGGTGGGCTGCCTTGTGAACTCGTCGCTTCAGAGAGACGCCAGCGATCCACTGGGCGTTGAGCCCTGGCAGGGACTAAAGGGCCACTGGCACGGCCCAGAGCCAGTCCGGGTTGGGGGTCCCCCGCGCCGATGCACTCCCTGCCCTCCTTCACCTCTTTGCTCCGTCCCGGCAGCTGCCAGGCCCTGTGAACCCTGCTGGGCTGTGAGAGCCAAGCAGGGCCCGAGCTCCCTCCTGACCCCAAGGGCATCAGCGTGCACTTAGCAACATCTGAAAAGACCAACATCTTCCTTGAGTCTCATTCCCCATAAATAAAGCAAAATAATATCTCAGGCTGTGAAAACAGAGCGAGTACTATTTGTCCTGTGGCTTGGGGCAGCTGCTTAAGGTGTCAGAGAAATCCAGTCCTGGCTGAAGATCCCTTAGCAGGTGTGACCGAGTCCACATGATGGCCAATGACAGCGTGAGCGGGCACGGCTGCAGGTAGGGGATCCTGGAAGGAAGAAGGGGGCAGGTACAGAGAACCGAGGGCGGCGGGCGGGCTGAGGCCAGATACTCAGCCCGCTTGCAGCTTAGCCAAGGGCTGGCCACACAGGAAGCCCCACAGGTGCCTGAAAGGATTCAATTGTCATATGCTGACCTGTGTTCGCAGCCTAAATTATTGTTTGCCTGGGCCAGGAGGCAAACGCCACTTTCTAAAGCTGGAAAAATTCAATCAGTGGGGGCCGAGGAAGCAATCAGTCAACCAGCAGCCCAAACCCTAGACCCGATGAAAAAGAAAGTCCTTCCCTGGAATCCCGCTCCGAGGGGCCAGGAGAGGTGAGTGAGGATGCACAGTCCCTGCGTGTCCAGCCGTGATGGGAGGACGAGAGAAACCGCACAAGGAGATACACTTCAGTGGGAGAACAATCTCCCTGCCCACTTGTCACCAGGCAGATGCGACAAGTGATGAAGAAGGTGGAGATGATGAAGTGGGAATTCCTTTCGTTTTCGCTAGCCGCGTGCATCTGATCAGGCACGTAGCCTTGCTGCTGGTGGATGCCCGAGGGCGTAATGGGAAACAGCATCTGTTTTCACTCAGGGACTAAATAATATTTTTCTAAGTCTGGCTGAGCAACTAGGTTTTCTTCTACTGGCAAACCCAGCATTGTAAATCTGAAGGTAACACCTTTCCCTTAACTTTTTCCTTCTACTGACATGTGGGAAAACAGATTTGTATTTTCCCCTCCACGCCTGGTCCTCTGACGGCCCTTAGCATTAGCTGGGATTCCCACCAGCTCAGAGGAAGAACCTTCCATGCAGACCTGTCCCCTCTCCCAGACAGAGTTGGCAGGCCGTCTCCTCTCTGTCCTGATGCCACGTTGCCTTTCCTTGGTCAAAATCACAGGGGCCAGGCTGACAGAGGTCTTCCTTTGTCCAATAGAGGAAGAGAAGGAACTTAGTTACTTTTTTTTTTTAACAGGGTCTACATACACACAGTATAATCCGCAGAGTGTACTAATCTTACGGGTACAGCTCGATGATTTTTTTCCATGTAGACTCACCAGGACAAGATCTACAACATTCTCAGCACCAGAAAATTTCCGTCACACACCGTCCTGGTCCATCATGCATCCCACCCCCAGAGGCAACCTCTGTTCTGATTTCTGGAAACACTGATTCTTCCCATGAGCCAGGCGCTCACTGTGGGCAGCTGAGCCCTCAGGAGAAGCTCACGTTAACCAAGACCATAAAACAGTGATGCCAATTTGCTAATTTGTGGCTAGAAATGCCTTTTTCCCAGAGGCTCATTCCTGCCGGCAAAGCCCCTCTCTTGCCGGTCACTTTCCTGACACCCTCATCCCCGGGGCAAGAGCTGGGTGAACATCGCTCACATTTTCTTGCTGTAAACTTCCAGGCCAGCACTCTTTAAAAATGCAGTAAGCCCGACACCAACATGAAAAGAGGGACAACACCAAGTGTTGTTGAGAACACGGAGCGCTGGAACTCTCGCGCTGCTGGTGGAGCCCAAGTTGGTGAAACGACTCTCAGAATGTGCACTGCAGTCTCTACAAAGCTAAACAAACGCCTCCCCTAAAACAAGCGAATCTATTTCTGATTTATAGCCAACAGATAGACACGTGCCCAGCCAAGACATGTGCTGAAATGTTCACAATAGCTTTGTTTGTAATAGTAAACCTGGAAGTTACCCAAAGGCCCATCTATGGGAGGATGGATGCATACAATGAAATACTATCCATCAGTGAGGCAGAAAGGTGACAGTGACACCTCTAGGAAGTGGACAGCCAGGGCTGGAACCCAGGCCTGGTGGTGCCAGGCCTCACTCTCCTGTCTCCCAGTGTGATGTAACAGTCCAGTACTTTTACCATGAGCAACAGGAACTCAGCCCAGCTTAAATCACAGTGGGATGTGTTGGGAGTTCCCCGGCGGCCTAGTGGTTGGGATTCTGGGCTTCCATTGCCATGCCCTGAGTTCGATCCCTGGTCGGGGATCTGAGAACCCGCAAGGTACGAGGTCAAAAAAAAAAAAAAAACCTCCCTGGCACATAAGTGCTCAATAAATGTTTGTTGTTATTAAAAAAAAAAAGACTGGGATTTATTTTGAAGCTAAAAAGATCTAAACAGAAGGGAAAAGGAAAGAAAGGAGGGAATGAGAAGAAAAAGGATGGGGACTGGCCTCAGAGGAAGGTGGAGGGGCGCCACCCCAGGCACTGAACGCTGGCCCTTGGCTCTTGCTACATCTGCTTCCACAGACTCTGTTCTCTGCTGGTCACGCGCTCCTCCTGTAGGGACGGACAGGACCCTCTCCCCGAGCCTGCGTCTTCTTACTGAAGGGACTGTGTGCGAATGTCTGATTCTCACTTATCGCTGTTTTAAAATACTAATGGACTCCCTGAAACAGCAGTTCATGCACATGATGTTTTAAGAAAATCAGAAAGGGGTGCATTAAAGAGTCTCCTGTCTGACTCCAGCCCCTAGCCCCCTCCTCCAGAGGCAGCACCCATATTAATGTTTTGTATGTCTTTCTAGAGATATTCTGTGTATAAAAGGCACCTTTTTAGCACCCAGGCTGGTAGAAAGAAAAATTCAGAAAGGCCAATAAAAATCTGAACAGATGCCTAATCTCACTAGTAATCAGGGATGGAAAAGTAAAATGACAGGATATCATTCCATCAGATTAGCAAAAGATTTGAGGCCTGGGCTTCCCTGGTGGCGCAGTGATTGAGAGTCCGCCTGCGGATGCAGGGGACACAGGTTCGTGCCCTGGTCCGGGAGGATCCCACATGCCGCGGAGCAGCTGGGCCCGTGAGCCATGGCCGCTGAGCCTGCGCGTCCGGAGCCTGTGCTCCACAACGGGAGAGGCCACAGCAGTGAGAGGCCCGTGTACCGCAAAAAAAAAGATTTGGGGCCTGACCATATTAACTGTTAGCAAGAACATGGTTCGAAAGAACTTTCACTCCGCTGGTGGGAGTATAAACGTGAGGAACCGCTTTGGGCAGGGAGTTGCAGACGGTAGTGAAATAAAAATGCTTTTGTCCTAAAACCCAGCAATCAGTCCACTGAGATCTACTCCAACCAACACTCAGAGTTTACACAAAGAAATGCATACAAGCGCAGTTGTAATAGAAAAAAAGATAAATGGTCGCATGACCATAACATGGAATGCTGTACAGCCATTAAAATAAATAAACTCGACGTCCATGTAAATATGACTAGATCTCACGTTCAGTCTACACGATCCACTCAAAAGCAGGAACAGATTCCAAAACCATAACGTTATTCTGGTTTCTGCTTGGGGATGTAGAAAGCCAGAAAGAGGGACACTTCCGGGCTTCCCTGGTGGCGCAGTGGTTGAGAGTCTGCCTGCCGATGCAGGGGACGTGGGTTCGTGCCCCGGTCCGGAAGGATCCCACATGCCGCGGAGCAGCTGGGCCCGTGAGCCATGGCCGCTGAGCCTGCGCGTCCAGAGCAATGGGAGAGGCCACAACAGTGTAGAGGCCTGCAAACCGAAAAAAAAAAAGTTCATTTTAAGAACAGTTTAAAGAGAATCCCTTTGTATATAATTGGCCATTTCCTTTGGGTTTAACTTGAGATGTTTTTTCTCTCTCCATCTTTGCCAACATCATGGGTCACGTACTAAATGGGGTTTCATGGAAATGCATTCGTCATCTCGCATTTGGGCACCGCCGTGAATATGTGCCTCGCAGAAGGGATGTTCCACACGTGTACGTAGATTCATCTCCTTCTCGCTCACACTGGTGAGCTCTGAATTCCCAGCGTGGGGGAAGGGGGCAGAAACACTTATACAAGATCACGGAGCATTGGGGCATTAGAGGAAGGGTTTCTAAAATTGAAAAAGGCTAAAAAATCTGGTGAATAATACAAAGTTCAAATTAAGGACATGGATTAAGAGAGATTTATAACCAGTTGAGGCTTCATTCATTTAAATAATATCAATTCTTTCCCCAAGTGAGAATATGAGAGAGGGAGCCCTGTCTGTCCGAATCTCCTTTTATAAAACCCAGGCGAGGAATTCAGGTATTTTTTTTCACATAGACTGTCTTCTACACATGATCAAATCTTTGCAGGTCCGGGAACTTTAGTCCCTCAGGGGCCCATTTGCGTTTTCAGTCAAGAAAAATATGAATAGGGCTTTCTATAGAGTCCATTTCCTTTACCGCTCGATAACTTCCCACCATATCAACAAGCATAGGAACTTGGTCACAGTGCTCTCGAGAACTCGGTGAAGACTGACCTGTCATTAGTGTAGGGGACACTCTCATGCTCACTGCCCAGCCTGGGGTCCTAGACTCCTCCTGTCTTGTCCAGTTCTCACTGTCGGGGTTTAGTTGTCAGGTCCAGTCGCTGGGCCTGAGCCGTCTTCAGAAAAGGAAGAAAACTGGAGCATGATTTTCAGGACCAGCCAGACACAGGAAAATGCAGCTAAGAAGCTCAGAATAGGGAATTCCCTGGCCGTCCAGTGGTTAGGACTAGGCTCTTTCACTGCTGTGGCCCAGGTTCAACCCCTGGTTGGGGAACTAAGATCCCACAAGCCGTGCAGTGCAGCCAAAAAAAGAAGAAAAAGGAAGAAGACGCTCAGAATATTGTTTTCATTCTTACTTGGCCTTCTTCACCCAAAAGGAAGGCCTGGAAGAGTAACTCACATTATGTGCGCTCATACAAAGGAAGGTGTGAAGAATTTTGACTGACCTCTGGTGCCACTGAGAAGTGTTTTTCACAAATATACAAATTTTTTACAGTCACAGAATATCGGAAAAGGAGACTTCCTGGGGCCGATTTCACGCCTGTACATTTCCTAAATCAGTGGCTGCAAATTTGAAACTGAGCTTATGCCAGTGGTTCCCAGGCTGTTTGCCAAGGAACCCTGGGGGCACCACAACCCCCAGTGCGCCACGGGATGCTTTATACCTCCAAGGATACTCAGTAATGTTCCGGGGAACGACAAGCTTGCAGGAGTCCACAACTTCACATCAGATAGCAGCTCCATGCCTTTGTGGAGCTGGGTTTCCTTCAGCTGCTGTGCTAAGAAGCAAGGACCAGGCAAAAATCAACGTGGACCAGGAAATGGGGGTGGCAGTGCCCCACGATAATGAGGGTGGTGGTTCCCCAAGGACAGAGAAGCTGAGGGGTAACGACTAGGTGTGCTCGCCCATTAGCTGGGAATTGCTCTTATGGAAGGATGACTGAAATATTGTTTTTAATTTTGATGCATGTGTACTATTTTTTCAAACAATTTCCTGCTTGTGAGGATACAAATACTTGTTTGGACGCTACCACTTAATAAACAGGGTTGCCAGGTATTTCTTTGGGCCAAGGGGCACCTTGAAGAGTCACCGCTTGACACTGACAGGTGCCCTGAGCTGGGGAGTCTGGGAGCAGAAGGCAGACACTGTCCTCAGACTAACAACGGAGGCGGAAGCAAACCCAGAACATGCATGATGGCTGGTTTCTTTCTGAAATTCTCCCTGTTATTTTGTCGGAGCCGAACGGCTCCTTAAGCTTTAGCTCTCTGCTGTCCTCAGGGCAAATATGCACTTTAAAGTGTTATTAAAGAAAAACACCTTTTTAAAATAGAGCTCACTCCTCAGTGAATAAAGCATGACACTCAGAATCAGATCCCGGATGTCTATTCCTCAGCCTCTGCTAGGAACTGGCGGCCTTGGGCCAGTCAGTTGACAGAAGATCCAAAATTTTGCTGCAAACCAATACATCTTTTTTGTAAAATTAGAGCTGGCGGCAGAAAACTAACACTTCGGAGCAAGGTTTTAAATGAAAAGCAAACAAAAACAAAACAACATCCCCATTCGGTGACAACTGAATTCACGAATCCCCTAGGGAAAATCTTCAGTGTATAAATGTTGTCTCTGATTCAACCACGAGGACCAGAAAGCACTTCATGGACCACGTCTGACAGGGAGTCTGCATTTCATTACAGGCCAAGGACACACGGCTAGGCCGGCCACAGCTTCTGCTCATGTGCCCACCCGTCAGGCGCTGGGGCACAGCCAGGAGGAAGTGACTCCCACTCACTGCGGTCCCACCCACAGACACGCGTCGCTGGAGCCTCAGAAGTTTCCCACTTTCCACACTCCATCATGTTCGGGCACCCTGACCCGTTACTTCTTTCCAGTGCCTGGCTGCTCTGGGCTTCTGTTTCCTCACCAGGAAATGGGGGTAATGAAAATTTCTACCTCATGGTGTTTCTTTTCAATTAAATTAACAAATACACGTAAAGCAATCCCAACAGCGCTCACAGGCCTCCATAAACACTGGCTGTTATTATTATTGAGATAAATGTCTGATACAGAGCTGCTGAGTGAAGTGATGAGAGTAGTTTTTGAAATGTATAGCTAAGTTTTCCTAGGGAAAATTTTAAACCAACTTACCTTTTTTGGAAAGGTCCTCTTTATCTGAGTGCTGGATATTTCAATCTTTAAAAACCTGTCGATTGGAGCTGTGGACCACTATCTTCTGCTGTACCCACCTCCAGTTCCAGATGTAATTTGGGTGTCTACCGCTTTTTGATGTTAAGAAGTATTCTGAAGCATTTTCTACAATAACTCCAAACCTGATTTCTGAATCTCACAGTTGCATCTATTCTAAGAGCACGTCCTCTTCATGACTGCAGGGCTGTCTTGGTCTGGGGGACCCTGGGGACTCATAACCCCGATCTCCACTCAGAGACTGCACATCTCACCACCACGCCCAGCACACGGCCCCTCTGCCCCCATCCCCTCATGTGCTTTGGGAGCAGGGCTGTAGAATTCTAAATCCCACCCACTTAATCACCATGAAAGAACCCCTCAACTGTGAAGGGGGGACTGAAACAAGCACCCCAAAAGGGCTCTTTCTCCAAAGAGATAGAATCCTAAGAAGACACAGGTAAAAAACAAAAACTTCCTACAGAGGAAGTTGTGAAAGAAACAATACTTATCAGAAAAAAAAACTGAATTGGCAATTTTAAACTGAGACAAATGTATCTTATTAGAGGAGAGAAAGAGATCAAATTTAGTTAAATATAAATGGAGAAAGTAAGTCCAGGTCAAAGGAAGGAAAAGTATATTTTGATATACGCAGAAATAGAAAATAGGCACTTTTTAATAAAGAGTTAAAAATCAAAGACTTGTATGAAATAAATAAAGAAATGTTGGGGTAAAAGTGAAAAGAATAGACTTGCCTATAAAATATTTTAGTGTTTGAAATCAAATAGTACGGACTTTCCTGGTGGTGCAGTGGTTAGGAATCCGCCTGCCAATGCAGGGGACACGAGTTCAAGCCCTGGTCCAGGAAGATCCCACATGCCATGGAGCAACTAAGCCCGCGAGCCACAACTACTGAAGCCCGCGCGCCTAGAGCCCGTGCTCTGCAACAAGAGAAGTCACCACAATGAGAAGCCTGCGCACCGCAATGAAGAGTAGCCCCTGCTTGCTGCAACTAGAGAAAACCCGCACACAGCAACGAAGACCCAACACAGCCAAAAATAAATTTAAATAAATTTTTTTAAAAGTCCCTCTCCCCCTGAATCCCCTCCTTGGCTCCTCCCCAAGTGTCTGCAACTAACCCAGTGCCCAGGGAAAAGGACCGTCCCCCGCAGTGGCTGCCCACCAACGCCTGCAGGTCCAGGGGCAACACAGCATCGTCCACACCTCTCATTTCCCCACCACCTTGGTGTGGGCAGACCAGGCTCAGGAGGCTTCCACAAGCGGCCTTTCCCCGAGCCTCTCTGTCTCAGCAGCACCTCACTCCCTGTGCACCCCCGGGGAGTTAGCTTCCAAGCAGACGTCAGTGTTCCGTGCTCTGCCGAGGCCCCACCACCGAAGGCCCCGCTGGGCCCCTGTACCTTTGTGCTTAGTGCCTCTCACCTTTCCTTGCTCCTGTTCTAAGCCCCTGAGCCCCTCTGAGCCCTCAGGTCAACCAAGACGCCTGGTTCCCTCCAGGCAGCTGGCTTCCCTGACACAGGCCAAGCCCGGGAGGCTGACCCGCCCAGAGCACACGTGGACCCTCCTGTGCTGCCGCCAGCATTACCGCCTGGTTCTCTAAAACGAGAAGCCCCCAAGTTCTGCAGCTTGTAATTCAGGACTCGTCAGCAAGGTGTGGGGGAGAGGGCCCACACAGGTGGGGGTGAGACCAGATGCTGAGGCGGGGTGAGATGCGCAGGGGTGCGCAGGCCCGTCGGGTGAGGGCATGGCGTGTGCATGGCACAGCAGAGGCAGCTGTGGCTGACACTGCTAACTCAGGTGGGGTGAGAGCCCTCCTTTCTCCCAGGACATCCTAGAGGGAGGCAACTGCAAAGTGGCAGGGCGATGCTGAAATTGGGGTCATGCAAAAAAGGAATCAGCTGTGTGTTTCTCTCCAGCGATGGGAGGCCCACCAGGGTGTGGCAGAGCCCAGGCTCTGCAGGCGGGCGCGTGGGGCTGACGAGGCCCCAGCGGCCGGAGGAGGCTGTGCTGTCCCCACGGGGCTGTGGGCTGCTGTCCAGGCCCCCAGGCAGGGAGATGTGAGCAGAAAAGAGCACTTCCGGAAGGAAGGGCATTGATGCGGCGGCATGGAGCCCGGCTGGGCTGTGATGCTGAGTCCAGCGTTTGGGAAATTCTCCTATGGAGCCGACCTTTGGGAAGTCTCCAGATATGACCGTGTACGAAGTGTCCTCTGGTTTCCAGGGCACACAGCCCTTAATCCCCTGCCCCCAACCCCGTCGTGCTCAGTATGATTGCCGGCGTCCAGGGACCAACCTGGTGCCTCCTGGGGCGCTTTCTCACGTGACAGTTTGGACAGCAACTGGCCTGAGACTCCACAGTCTTACGGGAAAAGGCTTTGTTTCAAACTTCAAAGCCACTGAGTTCCAATCCCGTCAAAGTCAAATTTTTCATTAAAATTTCTATTAACCTTTTCCCATAAGAGTAACTCTCAATTGATTCTTAACCCATTTTGAAAGCCTGGAACAGGCAATATTCGATCACAGATCTGAGGCCTCCCGCCGGCTCTCAGACTCACCTGCGAGCATCCCTCCCGGTGGAGAGCAAGCAACACGTCCTTCAGAAGCTGCGAGGACCAAGGCTGTGAAGGAGTCTGGCCTCTAAGGGTCGAAAAGACGGCCCCGCCCTCTACCATCGACAAGAATAACCTTCTCACTCACTGAACTTACTGTTCAAATCATCCCAACCCCCATCCCTCAAGGTTCCTGCAGCCTCACCTTGTAATGGACGAACTTACAGAGGGTTAAGAAAATGACTTAAAAATATAATTATTGTTTCTTATTATAAAAGTAACATATATATTAATTAGTAATATTTTGTAGGCAACTAAAAATAGAAAATGACAAAGTAGACGTTTACCTTTTATAAAAATATTATAGATACTGTATTTTTTAAATGTTAAGAAGAACCAGCAAATACACTTTTAAAACACTCACGACATTCACAAAAGAAACACCAACACACAAGTGAAAATGAAAACTAATGACCCTCCACTTAGCCAGCACAAGGGCATAGACTGTAATGAGGCATCTTCTGCGAGCAATCTGACACTGTGCGCCCCTGGACATCTGAACAGCACTTGAAAGAAAGTGGCTTTTGGATAAACACAGGGCTGCCCATCTCTGCATTATTTCAGAGACAAAATACTCTAAAGCTAAAAAATGCTTGTAGCCCACCAGCTTAAGGGGCCCAAATTGGTCGACAGCACTGATATTAAAGCCCATTTATTCAAAACTGCATCTGCTCACAGAAATAAACAATCATCAACTATGCTTATTCTACTGGCGTTTTCTTTGTGGACTAATATATAACTAATATATAACACAAGCACTAGACACTAAAAAGGAAGGTGTATTTCGTTTCAAGATGCAAAGTTTGATATATAGCAATTAGACCTACTTCACTAATCCTGCTCTTCAGGGTTGCCTGTGTCAATTTGTCTCATTGCTAGTGAAATTAACTTTCATCCTTTGGTTAAGAGGTTGCCAGGCTGCTCTACTGTGAAGGTAACAGCTTGGGGGTAGATACTCTGAAATGATGTTTATCTATCCTCTTCCACGTCAGTGATGAATCTTGCCTGAAGTATTACCACGATGAATGCCAAATGTTGATTTTCTAATTCCATCACTCATTCTACTTCTACTGGTTGACATTTATTTATATACTTACTCATTTATTTATTTATGTCAGAAGAGATCCATGGATTCTTACTATTCAGTGGGTCATAATCTCTTATGATCCTTATTTATTTTGATGCTCGGACTTGGCCCACAGAAGCTCCTTCAAGATGGCTCCTGTGTTGTTTTGACACGTTCCCAACATCTTTCTTACTTTCTGACCCAAGGCATTCCAGGCTCAGCTGTATTTTCCCTGTACAGGCTGGAATCAGCCATTTTTCTGGAAGCCCCAGTTCCTTTCACTGGACAATGGTATTAGAAACCAAGATCTGGGTGCTGTGTGTGCTCATTGCCACTGGACTGCCATTGCTTCTAAGCCCTTTAGTGGGCAGAACTAGGAAACATATATGCATGGACACGCACATCTGTATCGATTTCCCTATCGATACATATTAAAGGCCGTGAGTTCCTATGGACATGACTAATTCTAATTCAATACAACAGAGATCATTTAAGCTTCCCCCTTTCCATATTCGTAATCTTCCAAGTGTTTGGAACATGGCTCTGCTTATCCATAATGCATTTACCTATTTGCTCAGTTGCCTATAAGGCAAACCTCCTGGCCATTCAGACCACGTATTTGGCATCACGGCTGCTGGGCCAACCACACAGACGCCCTCCCCAGCCCAGCTCTGCCAAACTTGCTGCTTGAGCCACTGAATTCTCAGCCCCCAGCGCCACCAAATGCACTAGTCACACCAGCCGATCCTTGCCACTGACCCAGGAGAAGGGCAAGGGAGATGCTGTGTTTTTGCTTTATTGACAACTGTTATATCTTCATCAGATATTGCTCCCATTATAATTATAAAGCACCACACTTTAACTTGTGTAATTCTTTTTATTCTGAATTCAATGTTTGGGAATACCCTGGTGGTCCAGAGGTTAGGACTCAGCACTTTCACTGCAGGCGACCCAGGTTCGATCCCTGGTTGGGGAACTAAGATCCCACAAGCCACAGCTTGGCCAAAAATTTTTTTAAAACAATAAATAAATAAATAAAATGAATTCAATGTTGTCTTAAATTAAGATTTACATTTTTAAGCAATTTATTATTTTGGAAAATATTTTTATTTACTTTAATTAATTAATTAATTATTTTGGCTGCATTGGGCCTTCACTGCTGCATGCAGGCTTTCTCTAGTTGTGGAGAGCGGGGGCTACTCTTCACTGCGGTGCGTGGGCTTCTCATTGCGATGGCTTCCTTGTTGTGGAGCACAGGCTCTAGACGCACGGGCTTCGGTAGTTGCGGCACACGGGCTCAGTGGTTGTGACTCGCGGGCTCTAGAGCGCAGGCTCAGTAGCTGTGGTGCGCGGGCTTAGTTGCTCCACGGTATGTGGGATCTTCCCGGACCGGGGCTCGAACCGGTGACCCCTGCATTGGCAGACGGATTCTTAACCACTGCACCACCAGGGAACTCCTGGAATAATTTTAGATTCGCAGAAAGAGTTGCAAAGATAGGCGAGTCCCATATACCCCTCCCCCAGTTTCTCTAACATAACTATGGTACATTTGTCAAAATTAGGAGCTTAACGTTGGTACCTTACTGTTAACTAAGTTCTAGGTTTCATTTGGATCTCACCAGTTTTTCTGTGAACATCCTTTTTCTGTGTCAGGATCCGGTCCAGGACCCCACACTGCCATCTGGTCACCATAGCCCCTAGGTGTCCTCTGGTCTGTGCAGGTCTGCAGTCTTCCTTTGTCTCTTGTGATCTTGACAGTTTGGTGAGCAATGCTCAGGAATTTGTAGAGTGTCCCTTAGCATGGGTTTCTCTGTTTTCATTGTGTTTAGACGAGGGTTATGGGTTTTCTGGAAGAATATGGAAGGCGCCTTCTTTCTCCTCACGTCATACTGGGGTACAGGACGTCTTCACTGTGAAGTTACCTTTGTCCCGTTTCCAGACTCTGTTGTGTGGAAGCAAGTGGCTAAGTCCTGTCCACCCTCAAGGTGG